>NC_068411.1:21460107-21770607 GCF_023724105.1 Carassius gibelio
ATTAGAAACAGAACAATTTAAATCTGATTTAGTAGTATTCGGTGGGAGTGACTCTTGAGAAATGTGTGTGTGAATTCTGAGCCACTAGCAGACTGAAACTAGTCTAGCCAGGATGAAAAACAAAAACAAAAACACACCTTGATGGATTCTGTGTTGAGTGTGTAGGAGTGTGGGCCATTTAGCAGACTCCCACCACCAGATGTGCTGTCAGTGAAAGAAGGTGATGGGGAGGAGGGGGGTAGAGTGATAGAACTCAATAAACTGGGGCCATTATCCAGACTACAATACAGAGGAAGTTGGAAAGAGAAAGACAGCGACAATCAATCAATCGTATTACTGGTATAGTAGCTACAACTCAAAGAATGTAAATGTACACTCACGTTTGACTGGTTGATGAGCTTGAGGATGAGGAATGGCTGTTTTGTGATTGGCTGGCACTGCTGAGTGAGGAGTCTGGTGTGCTGTCCGCAACCACAGCACTGTAACCTGTATGGAGAAAAATAAGAATTATAAAAATGTTGAATCAAAAAGATAACACAATTTGTAAAAATTGTTAAAAAACAAACAAAGCCTAAACCAAATGTAAAAAATAATGACAATAATAATTAATACAAAAATAATATTTAAGAGAAAGCAATCATTTAAAATAGTCATAATAAAAGACAAAATAAATTAACAAATTGTAACATTTACAAAAACATTAAAGATTAATAATTACTACTACTAATTATTATTATTCATAAAACACTAAAAACAACGATTAAAAAGAACAAATAAAAACAATTACAATTTTAATATCCAAATATAGTTAAAATAACAACAACAATATAAAATGCCTAAATATTCAAAACAACTGAGATTTATTAATAATAATTAAGAGATGTAGGAGAGACCTGGATAATACAGCAATTATCTTCGGCTTAACATTTATTCCTACTCCTAAAATCTAAAATAAAAATATGAAAATCATAAACAGAGAGTGGATAATTAACAGCCAGACTCACTAGTTGCTCCATTTTGTTTGAGGCCACTAGGGGGTCTTGCAGGCGCTACATTCGTTCCCACACCAGCACTCGCCACAGAACTGCTTCCATTTCCACTCAATCCGCTCTCTCCATTTCCTCCTCCAGTTGCTGTGCCCACATGGCTTACAGGTATCTGTGCAGACCCCTGGAGAGCCGTCTGCCCTGGGACCAGGTTAAGAATTCCTCCGGTTAGGGCACCGTGACCTGGACTGGAACCTAACAAGCCCACACCAGCCCCTGTACCCGTACCATTGCTGGTCACGCCTGTGTTTGCTCCCCCTGCACCTGCGCTCGGTACAGATATGACAGAACTTACACTGCCACTCCCCACCGGACCACTGGAGACACTACCTGCTGTTCCGCCTGCAGCCGCCTGGGCGTAGGGGGCAGGGGTAGAGCCTGAGAGAAGCCCTGCCATGGTGTTGAGAGAATTAGAGATGCCGGCCATGCCCAGACCTGGCATCTGAGCCCCACTACTGCTGCTGGTCACCGTCACGCCCCCTTTCCCCAGGCCCAATCCCAGTCTAGAGCCCTCAACCCCAGGAATAGATGAAGCCTGGGACTGAGAATTGGAAGTAACTGGGCCAGGTGTGCTTGAACTAGGCAGAGAGGAAGTAGTGGAGGCAGGTAGCGTTGGGTGGCTAGGTGGACTAGGTGTGTTGTTGGAAAGAACGGATGTCGAAGAAAGTTTGACCTGTACTTGCTGTTGAGACTGAGGAGCATGCTGCTGCACTGCACTGCTAAAGCTTCCCAGCAGGCTGCTGCCCCCAGAGACCGCTGTGCAGCCACCAACAACGGTCGCCATAGAAACCAGTGAAGAGGAGGAGGAGGAGGAGCCTGAGGAGGCGGATGAGGAGAAGGACGAGAGAGATGGGTTGCCATTCTTCACAGGAGACTGATCAGAGCAAGAAAGCCATGAGATTAGAAACAAAAAGAATCCATGTCATTTTGGGTGAGCAATCCCTTTAATTTTTTTTTTTTTAAGTTTTACAACACAAAAAGTGTAAACTCAGAAGATTGTGCTGGTTATTCTACTCCAAATAATTATATTAGACATTAAGCTTCAAAGAGGAAACAAAAGCACTTTAAACGTGATCAATACAACTTGTGTGCTACTTTGCATATTATATTAAGTCTCCTGAAGCCATACAAGTATTTTTTGTGCTTCTGCACTGTAATAAAGTCATACATTGAGGTCTCACCTGACTGACTTCACTGTCTGTCGATCGACCTCTCTTATCCTCCAAAATCTCCTGAGCAACACAGTCACACATAGTAAGACAATCAATACTGTCAATAAAAGAGCTTGATTTGAGGTTCTGAATGATTATAAATGATGGAGATGCTCTGCAGAATAAACTGAAACCAGAAGACGAAAGAAAAGAAAGCGGATTACCATTGTGCCTGTGGCAGGAGATGGAGGGATGGGGGAAGAGGAGGTGGTGGAGGTCGGTGTGCTGCTGGACTGAAGGAACATCTCATCTTCATTATGGCCCTGAGGAGACGTCGCCATCAAAGTTGCCGCTGGGGAGAAAGAGATATTTATAAATGTGACCTATCTTGACAATTTACAATCAACAACAACATTCCTCCCACACACACAGACTTACGTATTTCCTCCAAGTCCAGATCATCGTAGAGGAACTCATTCTCTTCAAAGTCTGGGTCTTGCGAGGAGTCAATATAATATTCCACATCATCTTTGATCTTATGGATAGCATCAACCTGGATCGAATCGTTATCCAACATCCTCAAGATGGTCTCTAGCATACGAATGTGGTAGCGGTGTCTTTCGATTAACCTCTTCAGTTCTTCAATCCGATCCTGCTTCTGAAGACAACACGATAAACAGATCAGAATAGTATGAGATCAAGTTGAGGTCTCTAAACATTTGTGTTAACGTGATGTAAAATAAAATCAAATCACTTTTATTGTCACATCACCACAGCATGTGCGCCTTGGTGAGTGAAATTCTTGGGAGCGTGCTCCAGACAGTGCAGAAATAAATTTACATATAGACACACAGACTTATACAGATGACAATAGTGAAAGCATAAAAAGGAGGACAAAAAAAAAAACTTAATTTATAATAAAACAGGAAAGCAGCAAAGGATGGGGAAATGGAAAAAGTGAAATGCTGACCTCCTTGTCTCCTTTCTTTTTCCGTGTTTGAACAGAGAGGGACTCGACTTCACTTTCAAACTGGTCCACCTGCATGTTCAAAGTGTCTATTGTGTTCTGCGAGAGAGAAATCATGTCATTACTGCACTATTTGCATCCTGTTCAAAGTTTTTCTACCCCCCACTGTTATCCATGAGCCCTCTTGTACCGTGAGCCACTGTTCCATTTCCTCCTTCTCTTTCTGCGCTGGGTCTACTTTCTGAGCCAAGCCCAGCCCCTCTTTAGAGTAGGCCTTTGTCTTGGTTTCTCTTTCAACCACCTTAAATCGCTCCATTTGCTGAGGAGAAAGAGACAGAGATTCAGGTTAAGGGGTACAGGCTTGACAGATCAAGCGTGGGAAACGTATCTAAAGATTCATGAGGTAAAACTGAAACGTTATGCCAATGCACTGGTATTTTTATCAAAAGTACAAAAGAGTTTTGCAAACTGACAAGTGTGTTCAAATAAAATAGACTTAAGGAATGGCACCGTTTCAATAAGCTTCCGGTTCTCCACTAGCTGCCGTTTGTCTTTGATCTCATTGGATGCCACCCATGTCTTAATCTGGTCTCGTAGCCGCTAAGAAGAAAAACAGGTGAGGACAATTCTACTGATTGAGAACACAAATTTCCCCCTTGGTTCTAAATAAAGTGTACAATAAATCATCCTACGCAACAGCTAGTTTCGCGTCTCTAAACTGATTGCCCAAGAAGTGTTCAAAGAGTACTTATACCTAGTCCAACAGCAAGAAAAGCTTCTGTGCTTGTATTAATCCACATATCCATGTTCACACAATTCCAGCTAAACATCAAATCAGCACATCCTTACCTGGAGCTTTTTAATTTCTTTCTTGAGATCAGCCTCATACTTTTCCTTCTGGTTGGCATTGGCTGCATTGTGAAGCTGAGAATGAAATGGATTATTAATATACAACATCTAACAAAAAGTGCACAATTTCTTTAATTCCTATATGCATTGGTTGTTGAGGTGTTAAAGGTGTCCCACCTTTTTCCAAATGTCTTCAAACTGTTCGACGCCTTCAGCAACTTTTTTCAAACATCGATCTATTTCACCTGGTTGTGTAAAGCATATGATTATGCATAAACCATAAGCTCATATGATGATTCTGAAAACCTCTGAACAGAAACTTCAGTGTTCAAGCAACTGTGGCAGTGGAGAGCAGAGAAGAAAATGTTTTATATTTCATATCTTACCTTGTAGTTTTCTCTTATCAGCCATGGCTTCGCTATGATACTGTCTTCATACCTTCTGTCACTGCAAGCACATCAGAGAGACTGTTAACTTTTGCAGTATTCAGTGTTAGGCAGATGGTAAGTGTTTTGACAGATAGATCTCATCTCAATAGAAAAGGCTGATATTAAACACCCTGATCGATTCACGTTACACTATTTATCTAGGAAAAGAAAACGGTTAATAACTTCAGTTGAGGTTAGGTTCGAGTTCTTTCCAGGTAAACAAAAAAAACGCAAGTGTCACTTTTGCAATCCCCAGAGATAATTGAAATTCTGAAGAATTTTACCGACAGGGCGCCTCGATCGTCCCCACAGTTCAGATCTCTTACACTGTAACGCCAACACAACCACTGTGTGTTTACGCAGCCTCTGATCACTGAGCACTAGCCACTAAGATGCTACCGTGTAAGATCAGCAGCATTTTATCGCCATATCTCATCTACACTGATAACATATCACCCTGGCATTATATATAGACGGAATACTGTATATTTATGCAGTTATCATGGATCAAACTGCTGTTGTTGTGATGCCGAGCAGCGCTGACGGCTAACGCTCTGCTAGCATAAACACATAGTTTTTTCTGCAGAAGGTGTGGGGGATTTAAACTCTCAAACTGAATGCACAGTCGTCGTATACCTTTTTCAAAAGTGTGTAATATTCGTCAGTATCTCTATGTGACAGCCACGACCAAAATATCCGCCAATTCCTTAATTCAAATTTGGTAATGTTTTCAGCTCGTCAATCCCCCTTCTGTCCAGTAAATTAAAGATGGCCGGCAGACTCCGCCCACCACTCGCTGCTGAAGTTCCCGCCTCTTGTCTTTTGTCGTCTTGTGATTCATTAAAAATGTCTGTCAATCATTTCTCAAGTTGTGACCATTTCCGTTGGAACGTTGATCCCATTGGATGAAATATTGGGTGAAAGGTTATATTTACGGAAAAAGACCATTCTCTTTACAAAAATTGACTTCTCTTAGGGCCTAACGCAATTTTTTATTATTTGTAACAACGTCACTAGTTTGTATTGAAAAATGTAATAACTGGAAAATGTGTAATAATTATGGAATTTTATTTTATTAGATTTTATTTATTTATTTATTTATAGGTAACGTTACAAAATTGCAATAACAGGGAAAAACATTATTATATATATATATGTATATATAAATATATATATATATATATATATATATATATATATATATATATATATATATATATATATATATATATATATATATATATATATATATATATATATTATAATCATACCTAATAATCATAACAATCACAATCAATTTACCACTTATTTGTCTTCTTGGACTCTATGATAAAATAAATAATTGTAATTATAAAAGCTGAAAATGTTATTTTCTTCTCCATCATTTCTTATTGGAACAATCTATTTAATAATATAAAGTGGAATCAATTTATTATTTTTTAAACAGATATATGAGTAAAATAGATTTATCTAACATTAATTCATTCGTTTTAATTTCATTAGTAAGATATTTAACCTACATAATGTATGTATAATGTTCTCTTTTTGAAACCTTGAATCATTTTAGCTACATTTAAATGAACAAATCTGGTTGAAAGTTAGTCAGCTAAATTTGTTTATTTAAATGTAGCTAAAATAAATTGGTTGCAAGCACTTACCGTAACATTTTTGTAGTAAATTCATTCAATCATTTTAGTTATATTTTTTACCAATTTTCTCAAAATCTTTAGGAAAGTATTAACGTCTTGATTGTTCATCTGTCTTTTGATTACATACATAAAAGATATATTTTTAGTTATGATGAAAGTTATATTAAACATTTCATGTCATTCCACATCTCCAGATGCGGACATACAAACTGTAAGCCTCTTTTCACAGCTTCATTATAAAATAAAAATAAAAAAAATTATACAACAAAACAGGATCTTTGTCTAAATTTGTATGTGAGATAGCCTCAGTATTGTGCATAATTTGACTGAATATAACTAAACATAAACTGTTAGTAACTTTATATTCAAAATAAATTAATGCTAGATATCTCTCTCACCAATTCTCAAATATATAGAAATGTAGCAAATAAGCTCTTCAGAAGACAGTACTGTGGCGTATCGCGCAAAAGTGTGTTTTATCGCCAAGATATGGGCTGTCCGGACGGATTGCGTTTCATGATTGTACATTTATCACGTCAATCATCCACTGGCCTCCGCCCACCGCGTCATAGACTTCCTGAAAACGCTCGTGCCTCCCCTACAGCTCAGGAAAGCTGGAAAACTCGCTTTGTAGGGGGGACAAAAAAAACAGGTAAGTCCGATGATATTTTCGCTTTGTCGCTTCTTCTTCTTCTTATTAAGTCCTTACACCTCGTAAGACACATAAAAGGTTATAGTTCGCCCTATTTGGTGAACAATTTAAACAGAAACAGACCCGTTTTCAGGTTGATGTCTCTGAGCTGCCGTCAGCTTGGATATTTCAAATGACATTAACAACATGTTTGCTGAATACATTGTTCTTTTCATCAGAAAAACCGAAATTTGTCTTTACAGGCTTTAAGGTTTTAACTGTCACAGGGATGTACAAACAAGTCCACTCATACACTAGTGTTTTGTGTTAGCCTGTCATCAGCTAGCTGTGTTTATATGCGAGTTTGATTCTGAGTTGCTAAGAAACTGCAGTTGTACTTATTAATTGCCTTGCCATTAGTTTCTATGATGGTTTATAATCACATTTAGACTGCAGTTCATTTTATAGTAGCTACTCTTTGGGACAGGATAGCATAGAAGCTATTTGTTCCTTCATCCACTTATTATCACATATAATAAACTACCAAATGTCACTATATGAGCTGCCTTTTGCATGTAAAAACCCTTAATTATTACAAGTACACTCAGATGCTAAAAGCCATTTCCCTCTTGTAACACTTAAATAAACTTGGGACTGTGACAGCTGAATGACCACCTGTCACATCCAGAGACCCTTTATAATTGTATGAACTTGCTAATTGATTTGTAATGTGACCGAGCTTTGTATTTTTACCTTTGCTTAATTGGATTTCTTGGTTAAATGTATTTCATAGCCATTCACCTAAAGAAAGATCTACACAATTGTGTGCAAAGGCCATCAGTGTTAATATTTTATGATCTGTGAGTTCGCAACCGACTAATTAAAGTCAGATTGCTTTGGTCTATCTGAATAAGTCTTGAAACTATCATATCATTGATGCAGTAAAAGTCTTGGTGATAAAAGGGACAAAGTGTGCACTCATGTGTGAAAACCCAGACAGTCAACCGAGCTCCTTTTGGCTCTTTAGAAGGTAAAGCTTGAGGCAGCCTGAGAGACGAATGCACTTTTTGGTCTACTGTGGGTTTGATTTCTTGATTGTGTCTCCGCCCAGCTTTTCAAGGATGCATAATGACAAAGTGGGTATCACAGGGGGTTTTCTTTCTTTAACAGTTATGGAAATCTGCCAGGCATTGATTTCGCAGTCTTAACAAGTAGACACATATTTCTGCACCGACCATTACTTGCTGACTGCCAGACTTAATTCCAAAAACAAAGTCTGCAGATGTTGAAATAGTGCTAAAACGTCCTAAACAGCAGTCCATTTTGTCGCAGATGTTTACAGACCCTGCTGATATATTAGGCCTCTCAATTGCAGGCGTTTCCTGTCAGCCATAAACTCATACGAAGAGATCTTAATCTGTTGAATATGTTGTCAGTTTACATTTCAAACGTTCCTGGTCTCCATTGAGTTGAAATTGCGATTACATCTCAGTTCTAGTTTTTATTCACTGTCCCGGTGTTGCGTTTCGGGCTCAATTGCGGAATTTACATATGTAGTGTCATCCAAGATTGATGTTGGACAGGTGTAATTCCACCCCAGACTGGTTTTCTTCTCTGCTTGGATCAAAATGACGTAGCCCTGCATATTTGCAAACCAGAGGCACTTGAAGATTTTGAATAATGAACTTTGTTTGCAGACTAAATCCATCTGTTCACATTTCCCCAGATTGGCGGTTGCCACATTCTTTCTGTTGAGAAACAGAACCGTATTGTTCAGCATGTTCCTTTCTGCTGATGCTAGACCTTTTAAGATATTGCACTACATGTTATCTGATTACTTAAGTCTGTTAATGTTAAGTGCAGGTCAACGGTCAACTTAACATCACATTTAATTAGAAAAGCAGCATTAGGCTACATTATGACAAATTATTCCAAAAGAATACAATTTTTTTTCAGCAAGGATGCATAACATTTCCCAAAATTGTCAGTAAATACATTACAAAAGATTTCTATTTCAAGTAGATGCTGTTGTTTTGAATGTCAAAGATTAATGAAAAAAATAAGCAGTACAGCTGTTTTCACAAAATGTTTTCGAGCAACAGATCCGATATTAGAATGTTTTCTAAAGCAGGGGTTTTCAAACTATGGGTCGCGACCAGAGTTGTAGTGGTAAAAAAAGAGGTGGGTAAATTATAAATTCTGGGTGACCACATCGTGGTCACTGTAAGGTGGGCTACTGCCTACCGGTGTATGTGCATCCTGATGACATCGCTATAGGCTATCATTTGATATTACTACCAAGGGTATCATAAAATATTAGTTCATTTTGCTGAACGATACTCAAAGATCCGAGTCAGTAAAATGATCCGAACTTCCCACTATGGCAACACCGCAAGCAATTGGTCAACACTGACAAGTTGCAGCGCAATATGAAAGACTTCATTTTTAACAACAAACAACCTATGAAACTAATAATGAACACAATATAAAAAACTAAAACGACATAAGCTTAATTTAAAATGTCATAGGAACTGTAGGCTATTTAGAGGTGGATAAACTCAATTTAGAGGTGGATAAACGCACTTTGGAGGTGGGTAAACGCTATTTCAGAATTTTGGGAGGTGGGTAAACGGCGTTTACGTGCGTTTAGCCTCCACTACATCCCTGGTCGCGACCCACTTGTGGGGCACAGAATGGAACAAGGTGGGTCGCACAGTCTCTTGGGTACAGCTAAATTTGCTTTTCAATCAGGGGGGCAGGGTTTCATATTTTATTGAAGCACTCCTGGGGGCCTCCATTGGCTACCCCCACCTGCTGTTAGCATTCCATTGACTCCCATTCATTTTGATTGGATGGATTGATTTTTTTAAATTGTATTCAGAGACCTCTTTCAAAAATATAAAAAAAGCCCCAAACATTTGAAAGGTAGTACATCTTCTATAACAGAAGGTCCTCAGCTTCTTTTTAGAATAATATCTTGTTCATATTCTTAGGCTTCATATAACTTGACCTATATTGCTTTGTAGGATGCAGGATATCGCATTTAACTTTCGAAAGGTAAACAGGTAATCCAAATCTTCTGTTCTCTGTGTAACAGGGCACCTTTCACATCGGATAAAGAGGTTTACCATGACTTGAGACCCTGTTCCTGCACTCCTCCGCTTTCTGTATTCTGCGTTTTATTTATTTTCCTTTTTGAGGACTACCTTGCGAGGATTGAAGAACAGAGTTCAACATTCATGGATATCAAATCCTGGATTTTGTGGCATTTTTTTATTGGGTGAGCTATAAAACATGAGTTCCCAGCACTACTACAATCTCTGACACGGCTTTGGACCTAAACCAGAAGTGGCATCCCTGTTCATCTCTATCACTTCCTAAACCTTGTTGTTTTTGGAGAAGAAACATATTTCTAGTAAACCACCACGATAAGGTTTAATTAGCTTATTCTCAAACACTATCCTCAGCCGGGCCATTACCTCTGCTCTCTGTGCTTTGTTTGTCACTGAACATTTTCGTAGCATTTATAGGGTTATTATAACCTTAGTGTGTGTTTATTTTTAGTCATTTGTATGTTCTGTGTTCTCAATGTATTGTTAATTGAAACTGTGCTTCCTATTTTATTTAAACAAGTTGTGATGGTGGATATTGTTCAAGTCAGTAACTTAAGAAATTTTGTTTAATGATTATTTAATGTACATGCACACACATTTCCGTTTAACCTTGACAAAAGGTAAGCCTTTTCTCTTATTGTGATATTCTGCCAGTGTAGTCAGACAAAGAGAGAAAAGCAAATAATCTGGCTTCTTTGTGCATCTTCATTTTTAAACAAAACTTAAATTTTTGTTGGGATACTAGCAATACTAAACTGGAAATCTCTTTTGTGTATCGTGTTTTGATCAGATGATCATAAGAGGATTTAGCATTGTTTCCAGGCAAAGTGCACTGATGGAAAAGATTTAACACTATCAGGGATAGAAAAACCTGCTGACATTTTTTTGTGTGTGTTTTCTTAAAAAGACACCTGTTGAAACACTGTCATCATTTGTAACTTGTTTAACCTTAAGTTTACGCAAAAGCCCATGGTTTGGGCTTTAAAAAGCTGACACATTTTATCTTCGAACAACTGACACATTTGAATTCAGAACAACTAGTGCATCTGTCCAGAAAGTCATCTTCATTCAGATGAAAGATCTCTTCATGAGGCATTCAAGCTGTCTTTTCCAAATATACTTTCTACATCCCAGTTGCACTACCTTTTGAGCCCAGACATTGAACATGCGCTCCCCAGGCCCAGAGAGCCCATCTATGACTGAGGAAGCCCTGCTGCACGGACAGTTTGGCGGTTGGAGCAGCGGAGGGGGAAGTGGAAGTAACAGCAACAGCTGCCCCAATAGCCCTGGAGGTGTTTCTTTACCATCCAGCCCAGCCTCCACCAACTACGCCCTGACCCTCACGCCAACCCACATCCATGTCCAGCGGTTGTCACCACGTGCAGGGAAGCAGTCCAGGCTGATCCTGCCTCTGGCAGAACTGACCGGATGCAGCTGCCCGCGCTCGCCGGCCCCTCCTTTGCTGGTGCTTTACTGGTACCCTCCGGGTCGTCGCCGCAAAGGCGTCTCCAGACATAGACAGGTGAGGGCGTACTTGGCGGAGAGCAGAGTTGAGGCGGAGAAATGGAACGCTGCTATACAGAGCCTGCTGAGGGGAATGGATGTCAGCTCCACCACAGGTGGGTGTCAGAGTTTAATCATTCGTAAATGCTTTGTCTCTGGAGTGTCTGTGCTTTTGTTAATGGGAGATCGTTTAATGTCTTCACTAAATGCATCCAGATGCTGCGAATTCTTCAAGATGTTTGAGTCAGTGCTGTTGCATTAAAGTTGTGTCATTAGTATGTGTCTTGTAAATAAGATGCTACTTTGATTTCTTCTGTGAGCTAAATTTATGCGAGTATGAATCATGTCTGTATGCATTTATTTTTGTAAGAGTTTAACTGTTCCATCCTGCCCCTTTTTTTTTTTTCTTTTTTTTTTGCACTCATAATGTGTACCACATGCTGTCATTGACGGTCAGAGAATGGGTGGGTCTGTGGCAGGGAAAATGTAGCCTGTTATGAGAGGTGCAGATCGTTTGGTAGCTATACACCAGGCTTTATTGACTTTAATAGATCCTGTTTGTTGCTCTGTCCCTGTTTTTAACTGCAATGCTGTAGGTAGTTGTCGGTGCTAGTTGTTGCAGTTCAGTAAATCATTAAAATACATTAATATGATGTTAAGAAGTTTGTTAGATTGTTAGTTACCATTAGGAGCGCAGATATTGGGTCAGTTTAGTGGTTCTAATGCTGTGAAAATGTAAAGACACCTCATTATTTATTACATTTATTATTGCTTGCTTTTACAATCAGCTGTTTAAACAAGAAAAGTGTAGTGTAGTCTAGTGTAGCCTAACATTTATAGGAAAATTTATGATGAATAAATTGATTTTAAAGTGTTGCCTTAGTTAATTTCAAAATATGAGTCAACCATCTGAAAAAGCACAACTTTGCTCCACATGGGCAGTTGTGAAGTTCTGATCTAGTTTGATAACAGGACTGTACAAGCACTATGTTCTGGATGGATGAGACCTAACCCATATTCCAATCTGAAATATCATACAGTTGAAGCATTAATGTTAGAAACTTTGTGATTGATTTATTTTGTTGAATAAAATATAATGTGAAGGTTGTTACTGGATCATTTAAATTCTTTTTTTTAAGTGAAGGTCATATTTGTTTTTGAGGTGTGCTTATTTTTCACATCTGCCAAAAACTTTTATGGTCGGTTTTCAGATGGGTTAGGATGTGGCTTAGTGCTGTTTTTAGCCTGAAAATGAAGGCCTTATCCTCACTTGTTTTTTTGTTTTTTTTGAGCAGAATTTTGCAAAAGCATGTTGCCCCGTCCCCGTCGACTGTTGCTGCTGGTCAATCCATTCAGTGGCCGGGGTCAGGCAATGCAGTGGTGTCAAACGCACATACTTCCAATGATAAGAGAAGCCAACATCAGCTACAACCTCATACAGACAGGTAAAAACAACACACTCTCACACACACATGGTGTCAGCTGCAAACACTTTCTTTTGAAGCTCTCAAAATAACAGTGCTCCGAATCTGATTGTTTGCATTGAGCGGATGTGACGCATGTGGTTTTGTTGTTGAACAGAGCGTCAGAATCATGCACGTGAGCTTATCAGAGACATCTCACTCCCAGAATGGGACGGAATTATCATTGTTTCTGGAGATGGACTCTTGCACGAGGTAAATATCGTAACAGTCTTTGATTGCTTTGTCACATACGTTTAATTAACTAAGCTAATATAGAAACTACTCTTACAGGAAAATTTATTGATATATTTTCTGGAACGTCTGTGGAATTCTACATAATTGATTTAAACATGGTAAAACATGTTAAATTGCTGAAAATAATACTCTCTTATTGGTAGCTGAAGATGCCCAAATTAGCGAAAGTATTTAATAATTGTATGGGCAGAGAGTTATGAATATTCTGGATGACTCAAGTTTGATTTCTTTAGTACCTGACTGACCTGAGATGGTTTGTATGTAAAATAAGATTATTTGCATATTATTTACATATTAATCTGTGTGTCCTCTTTCTGCAGGTGATAAATGGCCTGATGGAACGGCCAGACTGGGAACAAGCAATAAAAACTCCTGTGGGAATCCTGCCTTGTGGCTCTGGAAATGCACTTGCTGGTTCAATCAACCACTATGCAGGGTACGAAATGTTTTTGAGCTCACCTGGTGTGAAAATCTCCAATTCTTCTTTAAAGAAGTTGACCCAAAATTGTTAATTGTCATGATTCAGTGATTTCAAACATGTAAGTTGTTATTTTTCCCGTTGTCTCTTACTGTATGTGCAATAAATCTGTGGAGAATTCTTTGTGTATGTACAAACTATGTTCCCTCTGCAGAATTTATTTATTTATTTATTTTTTTTAATGAATGTACTAGGAAAACAAAGAAAATCTTTTTCATTGTACAAAAAAAAAATCGCCTTTCCTGTTACTAAGATAAGTTGCATACATTTCTCAAGGGTTGTTTGCTCTAGTGTAGGTGTATTGGTTGCAATGAACCCACACTCATAAACAAGATCCATGTTAAGCAGAGGTGATGAAATAAAAAATATTCAAATACGGACGAGAATCAAGCATTAAGAGCAATTTGTGTGTGTGTGTGCGCGTTTTAATTAATGTGATTGAATTGAACCCATTTCCATTTTCCTGTCTCTTAGATATGACATGTGCCTTCGGGAGCCTCTCCTCCTCAACTGCTCTTTTCTGCTGTGCCGGGGTGGGGTTAAACCGATGGACTTGGTGTCTGTTACAACCAGCCCATGTGCTTCATCATCCACAGCCAATCAGAATGGGCACCCACCTGCTCCCAGGAGGCTTTTCTCTTTCCTTTCAGTGGCCTGGGGTTTTGTGTCTGATGTGGACATAGAGAGTGAGCGCTACAGAGGGCTGGGCTCAGCACGGTTTACACTTGGAACACTAGTAAGATTGGCATCTCTACGCTCTTATAAGGGCCGTCTTTCCTATCTGCCACCCGGTGTGGTCAACCCATGCCTCGATGCCACACCTCAGCCGTCTCGCAGGCCACTTTCACGCAGCATTACCGAAGGTTTGGAGGGATTTTGTCGCACTCCCATCCACCGGACCTGCTCCGACATGGGCCTGAGTGAACAAAGAAGTCTCCGTAAAGGAGATGGGGAAAGAGAGAGGGAAAGAGAGAGGGAGAGGCAGGAGAGAGAGCGGGAGAGAGAGAGGAGAAGAGAGAGGGCAAGAGGGGTTGGAGTAGTGAGAGCTAGCAGTCTCGCAGAAGACCGAGAGAGAGAGGTGGAAGCAGAAGAGAAGATGGAGGAGATGTCAGGGACCAGCTCAGAATCAACCGAAAGGGTTGAGTGTGACAACATAGCCAGTAATAATGGAAATGGAGAAGAAGAGAATAAACCAGATGGGGATGAGATAGATGGAGAAGAAGTGACGAAAGCAAGAGATTCGAGTGAAAGAGATGAGGCAAACGAATGCAACGAGAGTTATCAAACAACTCCACCTGAGATGCAACGCTCACTACGCAAAAACTCGGCCCCTTCTAGCCAGATAATTAACGCATTTTTCAGCCAGCCAATTGGTGCAGAACCTGACCAAGACTCGGAGCTGGCAGCCTATGGCAAGGAGGACGAAGACATAAATGGCACCTACTTTCAAAGAGAGGCATTTCCACTGGACAAGTCTCGTGAGCGAGCCCTTACCATCTCATCTTCTCCATTCCGTCAGTCTCCTTTCAAAGCTTTCAAACCTAAAACTTTAGACCAGAACCAGAACCCAACACGGCCACGGCCCCTCTCTCTTCTCCACCAATCGCATTCAAACTCTCTCCCTCCAAAATTTCCGTCCCTCTCGCTGTCCCTTTCCCCAACCCCTCCTTCGTCTCCATCTTTTGCCTCTCCCCAATCTTCTTATCTCACGCCACGTCCCAACACTCCCAGCTCATCTTCTCCATCGCCTTCTTTTCATTCACCGACCCCTTCCTTCAACTTTGACCTTGCAGAGCCTGCAGGACCCATGAAGAACCGCCCTCTCATGACATCCTCCATCAACCTGCCAGAGGATGATCTGCTACCTCCTCTGGACCAACCTCTCCCTACCCGCGACTGGGTCACTATTGAGGGCGATTTTGTTCTGGTGCTTGCCATCTACCAGAGCCACCTGGGAGCAGATCTTCTCGCTGCGCCTCAGGCTCGATTTGATGATGGGCTGATCCATCTGACATTTGTGCGGGCTGGTATCTCTCGGGCTACACTGCTTAGATTGTTCTTAGCAATGGAGAGGGGAGCCCATTTGTCCCTTAGCTCTCCCTATGTTAGTCATGTTTCTGCTCGGGCGTTCCGCCTTCAACCGCTTTCACCACGAGGAACCCTAACTGTAGATGGAGAGCTGGTGCCCTATGGGCCACTCCAGGCACAGGTGAGTTTGGTCAATCTTTATTGGTTAAAAAAAATACTATTATTATGAATAATTTTTTTTAATACTGTATATTATAATGTTGTGAAGCCTACGTCCTCCTGAGGCATTTAAAATTATTAATTTTTGATGTTTTATTTTAAATGCATCTTCTCTAAAAATCTGAAAGCTTTTTTTTTTTTTAAATGCCTGATTGTACCTTCTTTTGTGCCAGGTTCATCCCTCCATGGCTCGTTTGATTGTTGGGGACTCTGGAATAAAGATTACAAGATTCTGACCTGTTTGGATTTGAACGGGCAGGGATTAGCGTGACGCTTTGGATTATATAACATTTTGCCATCCGTATATTGGAGGGGAGAGAGAAACAGAAAGCCAGCAGTTGCAATCACTGCTTTTACTGGGATTAACTGAGGGATTGCTTATTCAAGCTGCATATGTGAGGAGTATTTTTGAATTTAACGAAGGGATGAAAACTTGCAGCCTATTGCACGACTGTAGGATTACACTTGGATTACCCTCACTGTAGTCGGTGAGAGAATGCAGAAATGCCTACATAAATGAAGAAACAGCAAAACTGAATGTGTCCGACTGGTGTATACATTTTAGTATGCATTTGTGCATAGATTCTCAGCAGTGCTTCCTGCCTTATTTCAGAGAGTGGAATAAAATGACACAAACACTAACAATAGTCAGCTTTAAGGTTGTCACGCCAACATCCAAATAGGATTCCACCCATTTTTCAAAATAGGTACCCCTGGAATGCCTTATCCATCGCTGTAGTTTTGAGTGCAACCACCCCTTACGTTACATACTTGCTTAGTATCACACTTGCTCTGAAACCCCATTTAGCAAAGATTTATCTGCCTTGATCGAAGTCTCCGTCCAGCTTTTGAAAAGTTGTTTTATGTGACTGATCAGAAATGTAATCAGTTCCATTTTTTTGGCTGGTATTTTATTGACACAATCATTGTGTGGATTGAGTGGAACAGTTAAACATTGCAGTAATGGTTTATATTGCATTGTTAGTTTGTGTAAGAAACGCATGCGATGATCTTGGTGGTGATGATAGTGATGACAATGATATTTGGTAACTAGCTAATATGCATTGCAGCGAAGACAGAAAGCTAGGAAAATTAGCATTTGGTATTTTTCTCTACCCCCGCTAATATTGTATCACTGTCTTTTGTGACATAATGCAAACTTGCATAACATTTGCTCATTTGTATTCCTAATGAATGAGGAAAGAACTGGAAGTTAAGGATCGACTGGTTATGCATCTTCTACTCCTTTTCCTGAAAGATTCATGTTAAATATTAGGCAAGGACCATTTCATCGTGATCAGAAACTTGATAAAAATTTTTAGTCTATGTCTTTCACAAACCATTCGTAAGACTGATTCACATTTTTCAGCTCTTTAAGAGAAGAGTCCTGTGGAAAGTCCAGCTGTGGAGCTGATCATGATTGTACCGGAGCCTTCCCAGTGCTTTAACTTTAGAAAAATGCCCTGTTTGCATTTCTTCTGTCCTTTTCATTTTCCAGAGGACCACAACTCGACAAATGCAGACTCTTTTTGCTCTCTTTTCTGAAATGAAAGTTGTTAGCTAATAATATTTAATTCCAATAACTCGATTTCCGAACAGCTGTTTATTTCCGTCTAGTGCAATCATTCTGTTGATCACCGCCGTCCTCCGCTCTTAAGTGTCGGCTGATATGTAGGTCTAGCTGTTTAGTTTGCGAGTCTGGCACTCAAAATGATTTTTAGCTGCAATCAGATGGCCAGTTATTTGTTTTTCATTCCCTATATTTCCTTCCTTCCTTTCTTTTGTTGTACCATGCTTAAGAGTGATCTAATAAATTTGATATCAAGCTGCTGTCCACTTTGAAAATGCCAGTTTAAGATGTATCTTTATTCTCCGATGCTTGTATTAAGATTGTAATTACTATTAAAATAATATTATATTAAGCATATATGCATATTATTTCCAGTTCCTAGTTCTGTATGGTTGAAAAGTTGTTTCAGATAAAATTTAACTATGAAACCATGCATCTGTGTCTTCCAGTCTTTTACTCTTGCTTTCTGTAGGCTTTCCAAGGTAGGAAAAAACAACTGTACGATAAAGGTATCACTACGAACGCTGAGGATTAATGTTTTCTTCCTGTTAAATTCAATGAATGTCAGCTCAGGAATGTTTTTCCTCTTTGATTAGCACATTATCAGGGGGAGGCAAGAACAAAAAGCATCTGGAACTATGAAAAAAACGTGACATAATTTCACAAAATCTCTGCTGTAATTAATTTAATAGCTGATTCAGAGGTGGAAAACAAAGCAAGTTCCTCTTAGACAAGATGAGTAAGGCACCAGTGGTATGATAGCCTAGTGTTTCACTTCTCTCCGTCTCCTTTTGGTTATCAGGTTTGCACAAATTTGTAAACAAGGAAGCCGTCGTCTCGGACTCTCTTCCTCTCTTTCTTTCAGCTCTTCATCTTTCTCTTCACAGTCTACTAATCTCAACATACCACTACAAGGTTCAGCCACTATCTTGCTTTGTTGTAGTGTCTCCACCTTCCTATCAGCTCCATGAGCAGTTTATTTTGCCCTTGTTTTCCCACTTGTATCTCAGTATCCACTCTATTGGAGACTTACTGTGTACTACATTGCCCTTTGGCTCCTTTAGATTACAGCTAGTCTCTGTTGCTCGCTCTCTCCCTCCCTCCACTTGCCTCCCCTCCTTTTCCCCTAGAACCAATACATTGTTTCGGTGCTCTTTTGTCCTCAGGAGTTGCTCAACTGTGGCCTACATCATGCCTTTACTACACCAAAAGGTCCTTGTGTAGTTGGTGGCCACCTACTGGTTAACTTTTAGCTTTTTATATCTTAAAACCGTGACTACTTCAAGCACTTTCCCTATTTTAAACTAAGTAATGGCCAGCTGGCAAAACGCTTATTACACAGTCACTAAAACAATTCATCATGATTTGAGATGGAATTATTTTAATGATTTGTTTTGTAGATTAGACTATAAACGTTCGCCTAGAAAAATAGTCCGTTACAATGTTGAAATCCAGCATTATATGAAAGTATCTGCGCCTCGTATTGTTAAAAACAACGTTTAACACGTGCCTCTCGCCACAAGGTGGCGTGAACGAGCCACTTGCACTTCAAGGTTTTTTTTTTATTTTTTAGTTCATTATAATAATCCCGATATGGATTATTTATGTTCCCGTTTACACATCACCAAATGTACAGTGCTGCCCCCTTATACTGGCACCCTTGGTAAATATGAGCAAAGGTGGCTGTGAAAATAAATCTGCATCATTTATCTTTTTGATCTTTCATTCAAAAATTTACAAAATTGTAAACTGTCATAGAACTGAACCAATTGAAAGTGGGGAGAAATTCACATAATGCACACCAGGGTGATTATAAAAATGAAAATGTTCAGCTATGACTTCTTGTTCCACAGAATTATAAATATGAGGAACACAAAGGCAAGGCAAGGCAAGGCAAGTTTATTTATATAGCACATTTCGTACACAATGGAAATTCAAGGTGCTTTACATAAAAGAAAGTAAAAAAAAAAATTATGAAGAAAAATAATAACAAGAATAAAATAAGCAAAGACCAAATCCCCATAATCATCACAAAGGAGTAAAACAAAAGAGCTGAGTTCTTATGTAAAGGACAAGATTGTTGAGCTTAACAAAATAGAAAGTGTAGGTAAGGGTTAGGGTTAGATTAGCTAAGGCTTAAAAAATCCTAATTTCCACCAACAGCAGGGCAATAATAAAGAAGTTCCAATGAACTAAAGATGTTATAAATCTGCCTGGAAGAGGATGTGTGTCTACATTTTTAGAATAATGTGTAGAACAAATAACACACTTTATGTGTAACACTAATTTACACATTTTGTGTTGATATTAAATAAAAATGTGTAGAAAAGAATAACCTCTTTTACACATTAATGTTTAGTTTAAACTTGCGGGCACAGCGAAATTTTGTGGGCAAAACAGGGTCGATAGGGTAACATTATAAGAGTGATAGACTGCAACAGTTTGACCTAAAAATCTTGGTATGTTTTCTACTGAAGAAACAAAGTCACCTACATCTTGGATGCCTGAAGCAGTCATGTAATGTAACTTTACTGTAAATCAAGGAATGATCTCTGATCTCTTGTCAAGTGTTTTCCAAACTCATCAGGCATTATAGGAGAAAACCCAGAACTGGTATCTTGAGTAATAACTCATGTGAACTAACGTTAGAGAACTGTGAACATGTGAACTTTCCGTTGTCACTTCAATGAAAGGTTCGAGTTTTGTATTTTTTTTTTTTCTTTAAAAGAAAGATCAAAAGGATTTTCACAGCCATCTTTGCTCATATTTTCCAAGGGTGCCAATATTAGTAGGTGGCACTGTATATTAAGAAACACCTGGTGGCCTTGAGTGTTTTCTTTTAAGGTATTTGTTGGCATCGGTTATATTTCACCTGTTAAACAGGTTGAGGGGGGTGGGGGAGGAACTTGAGGAAAGTGTGGGAGGTGTGTGTGTTTTACTTTGCCGTAGTTATGCGTGGAAGAAGCCGTACGTTTCCTATAAACAAAGATGTATGATAGCACACCTGTCAGTCGTCCAGGTGAACTCAGGGAAAACAGCCTAAAGCAGTGATGGCTGGTTTGGATTTGAGCCTGGTACTCATGTTGTCTGTGCTGGCAGGAGTCAGAGAGGTTTCACTGACACAGGTTAACCAACAAGGAGTCATAGCCCCTGGAGACATCATTATTGGAGGTCTTTTTCCCATCCATGAGGCAGTGGAGGCAGTGAACTACACTGGCTTAAACAGCTTCTTTTCTTTTCAGCATCCAGTCTGCAACAGGTGAGTTTTCATTGTGGAGAATCCCGTCATGAACGTTAAACAAAAGATGACTGAACTGATCAGTTTTGTCACTGGATAATTCTATGAATTTATTTGTGATGAACATTAAAGATTTGTTAATGAGGCATTTATGGACACTATAGTAAGCCATTTTTGTTTTTATGTTGATGTTAAATGATAGTGGCATGATATTACTCGTGTTTTTATGATTTAATATAATAATTATAATTATAATCATATAGTGTATTTAAGATGTATCCCTTTTGACAATTTTTTTATTTGTCATTATTAAACTAAATTGTCAAAATCCATACAGAGTATTTTATTTTTTTAACCAATTACCTATTATTTTTGTTATTTTACCAACAACGACATTTAAATCTATCTATCTATCTATCTATATATATATATATATATATATATATATATGTATATATATATATATAAACACATTTACTTTTCCTAATAGCATATTGGAAGATGCATCATCATCATTATACTGTGAATAATGCTTTTTTCAACCATTTCTATGTAATATTGTTTTGTTCTCATTAGATACTACACAAAGGGTCTAAATCAGGCTCTAGCTATGATTCATGCTGTGGAAATGGCAAACCAATCCCCCATGTTGAGCAGTTTGAATTTAACTCTTGGATATCGCATCTATGACACATGTTCTGATGTCACGACTGCACTTTGGGCCGTCCAAGATCTCACACGGCCGTACTCATACTGTGACTCACAAACTAACTCTTCTCAACCTGTCCAGCCAATAATGGCAGTAATTGGGCCCTCTTCTTCTGAGATCTCCATCGCAGTTGCCAGGGAACTCAACCTTCTGATGATTCCACAGGTAGGATCTCAAACTTGAATTAGCATGAAGTAATTCATAAAAATATGGTTTTGCAGCTATGCAACAGAAGAAACATTTTTTGGTTCAACAAAGAACTTATCAGAACTTATATTGGCTTTTTATGTGAAGCCATAATTTAGACACTTTTGTCACTATAATTTGTCCAATGGAAAGCTTCCATGGATATTGAAGGTATCGTTCAACCAAAAATGATAAGGGGTAAGCAGATAATATTTATCTGCTTACCCCCAGGGCATCCAAGATGTAGGTGACTTTGTTTCTTCAGTAGAAAACAAACCAAGATTTTTAGGTCAAACTGTTGCAGTCTATCACTCTTATAAGTGGATGGAAATCATGGCTAAAACATACAATTGAAAAAAAAAAACATAAAACATAATTAAACTCTTAAACTCATGATGATACATTGATGTTTAAAGACTCAAAACTATTAGTCTGTGCAAGAAACTGAACAGTATGTATATCGGTTTTTTTTTACCTCTGATTCGTGTAATGTCTCAACAGTTAGAACTCTCGTGAGCTCATCCTCCTATGTGCGTTCTCAGAAGCAGGCACATGAGGCGTCTTCTTCTTCATTCTACCACATATCTCTCTAGTGGACCATTGACACTTCTAATTGAGATTGTAGATAGAGTGTCAATGGTCCATTTAAGAGAGAGATGGCGGTAATGCACTTATAAGTCTGCGATCTGCCATAAAGCAAGAAGAAGAAGATGACGCCTCATGCGCCTGCTTGAGAACGCGCCCAAGAGGACGCGCTCAGGATAGTTTAACAGTTCGGACATTGCATGAATCAAAGGTAAAAACTATATAAATATACTATTCAGGTTCTTGCAAAGGCCGATCGTTTTGTGTCTTTACACATCAATGTATCGTCATGAGCCGTAGGGTTTAATTTGGTTTTGTTTATGTATGGTTTTTTTATAGTTTTGTATGTTTTAGCCATGATTCTCATCCACTTACAATAAAAGAGTGATGGACTGCCACGGTTTGACTTCATAATCTTGGTTTGTGTTTTACTGAAGAAACAAAGTCACTTACATCTTGGATGCAGCTGTAGATGCCATTAAATGACCTTAATATATTAACTTAAATATATTGTATTATAATATATTTAACCTTTGTTTGCTGTCTGTTCTACTTTTGTGCAGATAAGTTATGCATCTACAGCTACGATTCTTAGTGACAAAAGTCGTTTTCCTGCTTTCATGAGGACTGTCCCAAATGATGAGTACCAAACCCATGCCATGGTACAACTTCTGAAGGACAATAAATGGACCTGGGTTGGGATTATCATTACAGATGGAGACTATGGGCGTTCTGCCATGGAAAGTTTTGTTAAGCACACTGAAAGGGAGGGAATTTGTGTGGCCTTTAAGGTGATCCTACCAGACTCACTAGCAGACGAACAAAAATTAAACATCCACATCAACGAAACTGTGGACATCATTGAAAAAAATACTAAGGTTAATGTGGTGGTCTCATTTGCTAAGTCATCTCAAATGAAGTTGCTATATGAGGGCCTGCGTAGTAGGAACGTTCCAAAAAATAAAGTATGGGTGGCCAGCGATAACTGGTCTACCTCTAAAAATATTCTAAAAGACGTAAACCTCTCAGATATCGGAAATATACTGGGCTTCACCTTCAAGAGTGGGAATGTTACAGCTTTTCTTCAATACCTTAAGGATCTGAAGTTTGGAAGTGAAGCTAAGATGAACAATTCATTCTTGGAAGAATTTTTTAAACTGCCTGAAATAGGAAATGCAGCAAACGCTGTACAGGAACAGATTAAAAACACACATTTGGACATGGTCTTCAGTGTTCAGATGGCAGTCAGTGCTATTGCTAAAGCTGTGGTTGAACTATGTGTAGAAAGACAATGCAAGACCCCTTCAGCTATCCAACCCTGGGAGGTATTTTACCAAATTTTGAGACACATACGTTCAAATTCAGTATTTTATTTGTTTGATTCATTTAACAACATCCTACAAGTCATTCCATGTTTGCATTCCAGCTCTTAAAACAGCTGAGGAACGTCACTTTTGAGAAAGAAGGAGTCATGTACAATTTTGACGCCAATGGAGACATTAATTTGGGCTATGATGTCTGCCTATGGGATGACGATGAATCTGAAAAAAATGACATAATAGCAGAATATTATCCATCTAACAGCAGTTTCACTTTTACAAGGAAGAATCTAAGTAATATTGAGGTAAAGTATTCTTTTTAATCGTCATTTTTATCAACAAAAATATCTACCTTGGAAGCTATGCAGCATTGTTTCGATGTTTGTTTTTACAGGGAATGTTTTTAGATGAATTCTTTACAGGGTATATTATTATTATTACATTTTTATTTTTTATCAGCGCCAAGTAGACATGGTGAAAAAATAAAATAAAAATAAGAATTAAGTAAAAATAGTATTTCAGTGCTTTTGCGTTCTCTCGCGAAGGTTTTATATTCCCCTAGAAAGTTTGTGTTCCCTGGCAAAACTTTTGAGTAATTTTTGCTGACGAATGCAGAGTTTTCTTTGGGAATCAAAAAAGATTTTGCAAGGAAATGCAAAGCTTTTGTGAGAGAACACAAAGTTTCTCAGAAGATTAGTTGTCTTGCTACCAAACGCAGAGTTTTTTGGGGGTAACACAAATCTGTGACTAAACACAAAAGCATTGAAATATTTTTCCCCTCTTATCTCATATTTTTGTCCACCACCATGTCCCATTAGGAGCTCCGTAGTACTACATTAGGACCGCTGTGTAATGTATAGTGTAGAACAGGGGTGTTCAAAATCGGTTCTGGAAGGACATGGTCCTGCAATGTTTAGCTTCAACCCCAATTAAACACCTGAATAATCTAATTAAGGTCTCAGGCTACTAGATGTACCAGAAACTTCCAGGCAGGTGTGTTGATGCAAGTTGTAGCAATAAACTCTACAGGACACTGGCCCTCCAGGACGGAGTTTGAACACCCATGGTGTAAAACGTGTTGTTGCATTCCACTGTGCTTCTTTTTAAACATTTTATGCATGAACCCCGCATTTCTAAGACAGAAGGTTCCTCAGCTCTACATATTGCCTTTTCTATAAAGCATTCCCGAAAGCAATTTTTCACTTGTTTCTTCTCAGAATGTGTTATCTAAGTGTTCGGACAGCTGTCAACCAGGGGAGTACAAAAAAACAGCAGAGGGTCAGCACACTTGCTGTTATGAGTGTCTTGCCTGCGCCGAAAACCAATACTCCAACCACACAGGCAAGTTCCTTGGGGCCACTTTACATTAAAGATAAAAATCCCTGAGATTGTAATTTTATTCCAACATTCAGTCAAATACAATGTTTTTAAATTGTCTTGCAGATGCAGACACATGTTCCAAGTGCGACACTGAGAGCTTGTGGTCAAACGCTAATAGCTCAAAATGTTATCCCAAGTTTTATGAGTACTTTGAGTGGAATAGTGGTTTTGCCATCGCCCTGCTGACGCTGGCTGCCCTCGGCATCCTACTCCTCATCTCAATGTCCGCACTGTTCTTCTGGCAAAGGAACTCTCTAGTGGTTAAAGCTGCAGGTGGACCACTTTGTCATCTGATCCTTTTCTCCCTGCTGGGCAGTTTTATCAGTGTCATTTTCTTTGTGGGTGAACCGAGCAATGAGTCGTGTAGGGTAAGGCAGGTCATCTTTGGCCTGAGCTTCACGCTGTGTGTTTCATGCATCTTAGTGAAGTCCTTGAAGATCCTTCTGGCGTTCCAGATGAACCTAGAGCTGAAGGAGCTTCTTCGTAAGCTCTACAAGCCGTATGTGATCGTTTGCATGTGTATGGGGCTTCAGGTCACCATTTGCACTCTTTGGCTGACCTTGCACAGGCCTTTTATTGAAAAAGTGGTGCAACCCAAATCCATTCTCCTGGAATGCAATGAGGGTTCAGATTTGATGTTTGGGTTAATGCTGGGTTACATAGTTTTGCTGGCGCTGATATGTTTCACTTTTGCTTATAAAGGCAGGAAACTTCCGCAGAAGTATAACGAAGCAAAGTTCATCACATTTGGTATGCTCATCTACCTCATGGCCTGGGTCATTTTTATCCCAGTGCATGTGACCACCAGTGGCAAATATGTACCGGCTGTGGAGGTAGTTGTTATTCTCATTTCAAACTATGGGATCCTGAGCTGCCACTTTTTGCCAAAATGTTACATAATTATTTTTAAAAAGGAGTATAATACCAAAGATGCATTCTTGAAAAATGTTTTTGAATACGCCAGAAAGAGCTCTGAGAACATCAGGGGCTTGTCTGGAACTGATCCACACAGTAAAACTGACAATTCAGTCTATGTCATATCCAACCCGTCACTTGTGCCTGAGGAGAAACAAGTTTCTGTACCAGAAATAGACAATGTGCTTTAAAGTAGTTGCAAGAATTTGAGATCACGAGTCAAAGCAACCATTCAGACAAAATTTGGTCTTCATTTGACATGAAACTTGTATTTCACATAATGATCTTTAAAAATACCAAACTTCATGATGATCATTTTAAATTATGAATACTTTCATTTGTGGAAAACAAATAAAATGTGTATATTTGTATATGTATTTGAAATTAACACTGTCTTATCCATGTTATTTATTAGTTTATGATATTTAATCGATATAATAGCAAAATGTATGAATGCATTATCACAAACTTTATAAATGTTAATGAAATTAACTGATTTTCATTAAATCAAATGTAAGTTTCTTTATTATAATAAATATTTACTGTTAGATATTATTAATATTAAAATAACAAAAAATGCATTAGTATTTAGAAATTAGCATTATAGATTCATAAATTCTGTAAAGCTATTCTTGATTGGGGAGCTCAATATAATGTTTACCCATTTAGTTTCGCATACAAACATCAGGAACAAAAGTTTACTTTATTAAAATGAACTGTCGTGAAGCAGGAACTGTTATTGTAAATGTAAAGACAACATCTTCCATATCCTGTCGAGAAGGAAACTGTTTGCTCTTCTTTGGTGTGACAGTGTCTCTTGGCTAGAGGCCTAACACATCACTGATAATATCAGAGAAACATAGTGAGAGTGCCAGAGGCTTGTGACTGGATCAAGAATAGACCCAAACTCTCATCTCAAAAAGGAAAAAGGTTTCTTATGTCATGCTGAAATCTTTGTTTCCTCAATCACCAAAATGCCTAGTAATTGGCTATTGTGCAAATTGCTTGGCACTACATCCTGCTAAAAGTTTCAGTTACATAAAAGAAAGTGTTGTTGTTATGCGCACGTCCTGATTTTGCCAAGTCCGATGTGTTCCTAGGTCAACATATTTTGTTGACCCTGGAACAACATTTTACTCCAAAAATATATTCTTAACCATATCCCTACACCTAAACCTAACCTTAACCATGAGTAATCCCTAAAATCAGAGGAAATGATAGATGAATTACACTGATGTACAAGCACCAAACACTGATTTTAAGCATAAACTTCACAAAATCTATAAACTGGTTCTTCAAATCTGATTGGTTAATCACAATGTTGTTCCAGGGTCAACAACGATGTTGTCCCAGGAACATGTCTCACTTGGTAAAATCAGGTTAGGCTTGTTATGCAGTGTTAAGCTGAAGTCTTAAATTCAGTGGTAATAGCTTCACTTTGAATGTACATATAAAAAAATAATAATAATTTGAGGCACTGTTTGCATGTTCTTCTCTTTGAAGGTTTATGTAAATGCCATATGTTTAGGTTTTCCTTTTATCTTTCACCCTGAGCATAATATTACAGGTTTCAGTATCAAATGTCTCCTGGTGTGAGAAATGTCCTGAAATATGAGAGATGGGTGAAATATGCAATGGCGAAGAAATGGAACTTTTGCAGCGGTTTTAAAAATCTGACAAATGATGAATCAACTCTTTATACTTGAAAGAAACGTCATCCGTTTCACCACAAAAAGAAGACAGTGGACTCGTTATTGCCAGTGGCATGCAGTCTTCAGGTGTTGTGGTATTCCCCTGTCTGAAATAGCATGTCCAGTTTTGTCACTTAAACAAACTATTCTTTACAATAATAATATTTACTCAGATGGTTAGATAATGTTACACTGAAATCCATCCTCGAGATGTTGGATGATCATGCTGCTTACATCTTCTTGTCAAATGTTTGCTGAGATGATTGAGATGATCTAAATACACAATATTCTATGTGAAATGGCACCCATGTTTAAAAGTAGTTATGTGTACACAAGCAAATGAAGTCTAAGCCAAAGTCTGTTTATTTCCATTCATACTCTGATGCTGGGTCTAGTGGCATTTCAATTGATCCCCAAGTGGTATTCAGCTCTGGACTTTTGTGCAAGTCAGTTATCATTATGGTTTTGCACACCAGACTCAAACCATTTATCTGATCTTGCTTTGTTCATAAGAAAAACAACCCTCCTGCAACAACAGTAAAATCATTGCTCATTGTGATAGTGTAGCACTGATAGTGATCTTTACTGGAAATAGCAAAACCTGTAAATTATGTTTGGTTCACATATCTTTTTCAGTACTGTTCCATGCCACATTTTTGTAAACTTCCTAGTCATGCCTTTATTAGTACTCAGCAATTGAAGATGAAGATCTTGCTAAACCTGAAAGGCACAAAAACAGACAAATGACTAATTTTTAGTCTCCTCTTACCTGTCAACATTTTGCAAGTCACACTTGCACGTTTATCTCACATGATAGACTAAACCACAATAAAGTAATTCCAATGTCATGAATCAAACATTCTTGGTTTGACAATTAGGTTCCTATTTTAAAATTGTACTGTAAATATATGAACGTTTATGTAACACAAAACAAATATGGTGTTCCAGTGACGTTATACTCCACGATATAATTAATATTTTGACAATTTTACATATCGTCCAACGGAAGGCACTTTGCTTAAAAATGTTTTAACGATCATTTGTGTCCTTACCGTGCTTATTTATGTTCATATTATGTGGTAAATTACCATGACATCCAATGATATATTTTATTAGATATTTTAATCATATAATGTTAGCGTATTATTTTACCATTAATGTAGTTCCATCTCCGTGTTTTGATGCTGGTACCTCTGTTTGCGTGTTCTCTCGGTATTCACAGTCATGATTTCGCCGTTCATTAGTTGGGAGTTTCTGTGTTTCACTGCGCTGCATTTTATTTATTTTTATGTAATCTTTCATTAGATGGACGTGTTTAACCGCTGAGGTTGAATTGGCAGTAAACAGTTAGTCAGTTGTTTAAAGCGCATTGGTCGAAATCTCTGAAGTTCTTGGATTTGAGGCTGCGCTGAAACCGTTCTGTGCGAGGGACTTTGTGATTTTTACCCCTTCAAGAGATAAATCAGCCAAAAATAAAAATTTGAAATTTATGCCACCATTTAATCATTGTAAATAAATTTTAAACTAGTAGTATGAGTTTCTTTATTCGACTGAGCTCAAAATATATTTTGAAGAACGTGGGTAACAGAACCTGGTCTCTGTTGACAATCATAATTTTCCCCTCACATCTGTTTGGTTACCCGCGTTCTTCAAAATATCTTCTATGATCAACAGAAGAAAAATGTCATACGTTTGCAACATTTTGATGATCAATAAAGGATTCAAATTTTCCTATATATACACATATATATTTCATTTAATATCAAAGAATCTCAGCTGAACTCTTCCTGGTGTTGGCTCAATCATTTTGACTTTGACAAACACTGTTAAACCGCTGTTGCGACCAGCCTTGCTTATTTAAAGCACAGTAAACTTATTCAAATGTGTAACAGAACATTTTATTTGTCTGTTTATTTGTCTACATAATTTCACACAATATCAACATTTGTCCTTGAGGAAAGCAATGATCTCCTCTGTACGTTTGTACCAATGATAACTTAAAACACAGATGTTTTTTTTTTCTGATGCGAAAAAACCCAAACTTAGAAAACATTGTACAAACATGAGAATTTTTACAAAACTATACACAATCAAATGTGCTTGATAAAGTTTAATTTTACAATCTTGATGTTGTTTTTTGTAAATATACTGACTTTCCATTATTATAACTTATTTGGATCAATCAAGCTTGTTTCAAAGGAAAATGGGTGCAAGTCACAGGCAAAACATAAAGAGGAAGTAAATAAATCACACCAAAAACAGAAAACTGAGGGGAACGTTCTGCCAGACAAGTTTCATGACTAAGGCAATCTCCAGCAAGTTAAGTTCATTTGAAGCATTAAAAAAAAAGGATATATTACATGAATTAGAACACAAGTTCCTTAGAGGAAATTTGAGTGCTTTTAGGGACCATATGAAGAAAAGCTCTTTGAATTAATAATGTTATGAAAGACGCTTTCCTTACATTAGTATTTCACAGCACACCAAGACCATTTCACTAAAAAACATCCTCCTTCTACCCTCAATGTATATATAATATACACATTTTACTAAATCTCAACACTTTCTAACCATGTGAACATTAAATAAATCATGAGAAACAACCCAATGATATGCATACATACAAACAACTCCATCTTGGTGATCGCATGACCACACTTAAATAATTGCATGCAACGCTTGTAACGCTTAAACAGCATTAGCAAAGCGAGGGCTGAGAGGAAGCGGGCTGTGCGCTGGTCTCTGAACAGCCCGACCCCACAGAACGGTTCCTTGTAAAAAGCACAATAAATACGACTCTAAATCTCCCAGGTCAGCAGTTCGCTGCTAGTTAACAAAACTTAAGAATAAATAGTGTAACTAGGCTTGGCATGCCTTCAGGATGCATTGCGAACAAACATGGCATGACATGAGCTGTTGGTGTGCTGGCACACAAAGTCAGGGAATTCATCCAATGCAAATGTATCAATGCAAATATATTAGTTACTTTGTCTGGCCGTGTTATTTCTGCCATGCTGAAAATACATGTTTGCATAGAAGCATTTACTTCACAAGAGAAGAGAACTGTCAGAGCTAAAGGCTGGGTGTTTGTCACACACTTCGTTTTCTGATTGAAGAGGTAGTTTCACATTTCTCAAGGGATTTGGAGTAAAGTTTACTTTACAGGACATCAGTGCCAATGTCTAATAATAATAACAACATCAACAATAATAATAAAAGCAAGATGCTTTTTTTAAGTCTCAACAAGAATTAAACTACAGACTCTGAGTTTTGCCTTCCTCGGTCCATTTCACAGATTTTCTCTCTCGATAATGGAGCTTGGAATATGGACATGATGGAAATGGACGATTTAGTGGGTTGGGTTTAGGGGGCGCAGGCGTCATCTCTGCTGTGAGTAGCGGGTACGGGCCTCCGTGTCTTGGAGCAAGGCTGGAGCTGTGGTCCTGCGCTGCGGAGGCTCCGGTCAGGATGGAGGAAGCAAGGCCTGAAGCTTGGCCAGTAGCACAGCGATACGGGTTAGAGCTGGAAGCCTTCCATCGGACCCTCAGACTGCTGGAAAATGTACTGGCCTTGACTCTGATCCACCTGCGGAACGATGCTGGCGTCCTCCTCCTCCACACCAAAGTAGTGCTCGATCAGGTCAAAGGCCTTCTGGTAGATCTCCTGGTTCTCGTGGCTTTGCAGGAACTCAATCTTGTCCAAGCCTGTGTGGGAACAATAAGTAGAACAATTATAGAAACAAATGAACAAACAGCACTGTAAACACCGTCTGCACGGATGGAAAGCATATGATAATTCCCACTATTAAAAAAAATATTATACAATTATTTCATTTGCTGATGTTTTTGTGCATGTTTTTTTACATAATAATAATTGTTATCTTTAATAATACTTTTATTATCATTGATAATATTCTTCAAACCCAGACAAATCCGAAATTGTGGAAACCACATAAAAAACAAATCAGATAAAAAAAAAATAATAATAATAAAAAAACATGATTCCTGCACCTTTTAAGCAGTGAATCATTAGTACTTGTCCAATCGTTTGAGATTCCTGGATAAGGATTTTCTAAATATAGAATTGCTAACAAATAAGCAGTTTTGAACTTAAAGGGTTCACTCAAAAATCTAAATTATGTAATTAATAACTCGTCCTCATGTCGTTCCAAACCCGTAAAACCTCCATTTATTTTTGGAACACAGTTTAAGATATTTTAGATTTAGTCCGAGAGCTTTCTGTCCCTCCATTGAAGCTGTGTGTACGGTATACGGTCCATGTCCAGAAAGGTAAGAAAAACATCATCAAAGTAGTCCATGTGACATCACAGGGTCAGTTAGAATATTTTGAAACATCGAAAATACATTTTGGTCCAAAAATAGCAAAAACAACGACTTTATTCAGCATTGTCTTCTCTTCCGGGTCTGTTGTTAGCACGTTCACTGCAGTGTATGATAACCAGATCTTTTTGAACCAGTTCATCGAACTGAATCGTTTAAAACAGTTCGCGTCTCCAATACGCATTAATGCACAAATTACTTAAGCTGTTAACTTTTTTAATGTGGCTGACACTCCCTCGGAGTTAAAACAAACCAATATCCCAGAGTAATTAATTTACTCAAACAGTACACTGACTGAACAGTCGTGAAGAGAGAACTGAAGATGAACACTGAGCCGAGCCAGATAATGAACAAAACAGACTCGGTCACGAGTCAAGAACTGTTTCTGCCGTACGCGTCCGATTCGAAAACCAAGGAGCTGATGATACTGCGCATGTGTGATTCAGCGTGAAGCAGACCGACACACAGAGCGTCTGAACTGAACTGATTCTTTTGGTGATTGATTCTGATCTGATTCTGTGCTAGTGCTATGAGTGTGGGTAAACCGAAGGCTTGACTCAAGGGCAATCATCGCCAATGACGCGAGTGCCAACAATGACATTACGCCGGATATCAATAACATGCAGTGTTTTGAAATCTCACAACAGATCCGGAAGAGAAGACAATGCTGAACAAAGTCGTAGTTTTTCTATTTTTGGACCAAATTGTATTTTCGATCCTTCAACAAATTCTAACTGACCCCTCTGATGTCACATGGACTACTTTGATGATGTTTTCTTACCTTTCTGGACATGGACAGTATACCATGCACACAGTTTCAATGGAGGGACTGAGAGCTCTCGGACTAAATCTAAAATATCTTAAACTGTGTTCCGAAGAACATGAGGGTGAGTCATTAATGACAATTTAGATTTTTGGGTGAACTAACCCTTTAAATAGCTGACCATAATTAGAAATATTTATAATGACTACAATGACTTTTCCAGACCTGGAAAAACCAAGCATTATATTAAATGCATTAGATGATTTAAGGTAGGTGAGGCATGCCTACCATAAGCCTCTTCGATGAGAGCACAGTAAGGATTGATGCCTGTTCCGTTCTGTTTGGACTCCTGTTCTCCCAGTCTGAGGATGTTCTCCAGACCGTTCAGAGCCACCTGCACAATCTTGGAGTCCATCACTGTCAGCAGGTCGCACATGGGCTTTATGGTGTTGAGAGAAACCAAGTATCTGCATGTAAAGCACAAGTATCCACTTCCTTTTTATTAAACATCCACCTTAATAGCACCCTTCTCTCTTAGAATGTAGGCTTATATGTGGGTTAAATATGGGGGAAAACAATGCTAGCATAACAACTGAGGACTTCCTGGAGTGTCAGATAAAAATTCTCATTCAAAAGTAAATTGATATTTACTCATTTTCTATGGAATTTAAAAGCTATAATTATTAGTTCTCATTTTTTTAAAGGGTTTTTATCATTGTTTAAGTGCATGTTATGTGTTATAATGACATCCCTAGTACTTCCATAACCACAAGATGGGAATGAGTAAAAATCACTTTAAAGATGGTCTGACTATTACTGCCATCTACAGGCCAGAAATGTGTCATATGCTTTGATTCCGCTCTGTGCTTTAATGACTGATTAGTCTAACCAAAATCCCTGTCTAAATGATACTAAGCTCTTCAAGTCTGTCTTAAAACAGATTATGGGTAAATGATAACCTAAGGCAGTATTCAGGTGGTTTAGCATGCATTATATAAGATTCTCAGAAAATTTAAGTCCCTAATCAAAATAAATCCATTTAAATTCCTAGAATAGGTAAAAAAAAACAAAGTAAAAAAAAAAAAAGCCCACAGTGCACCTAATCTGCTCTGGCGTGCCTCCCGAAGTGGCGTTGGTTATTGCCCACGCAGCCTCCTTCCTGGTGCGGAACTCAGCTTTCTGCAGTATCTCAATTAGCACTGGGAATATGTTGGCATCGATAACGGCCTGCAACAGAAAAAGCATCAAGTCATGGCTGTTCAGACACAACATATACACACACACACACACATATATATACACACACAAGCATATATATATATATATATATATATATATATATATAATGATGCCTCGCTCAGTCTAAAGTACCTGGATTTGCGCTCTGTTCCCAGCGGTGATATTGGAGACGGTCCAGCAGGCTTCTTTTTTGATGGATTCCTTTGGACTGCTGAGTAAATGGAGCAGGCAGGACAGAGCGGAGCAGTTCAGAATCACCTGCCATACAACAGAGGATCACAACAGATCAGAAAAATGCGGACAGCCTTCCATGTGATAAACGACACCTGTACTACCTGGGTCTGAATATCGTCTCCGGTTACAATGTTTCCCACTGCTCTCAGTGCAGGGGACACCACCTTGTAATCAATGTGCCTGTGAATGGGCAACACATAGGTGTGTTATTCTAAGTCAGTGATAAAAACATCACATGGTTTACTGATTGAGTTAGCATGTCTGGTCCTTACATGAGCAACTCCACCAGCCTGCGGCACACGCCTGAGTCAATAACTGTCTGGATTTTGTCATTGGGTCCATCGGACAGGTATGAAAGTGCCCAGCAGGCATCTGCAAGAACATCAGGATCACTGCTGAAGAGCAATCTGGAGAGAAAGCTCAGACATGGTGACACCTGTGAAGAAACAACAGTTGTTCGATCATGTTACAAGGGGAAAAAACACTGGTTTACATAAGGAGAGTGTGTTTGTGTGCACCACTGAAATTTGATAACTATGCAACTGGAATGTGGTTTACCTAGAACTGCTTTGCAGACTCACCTTTGCAAAGTCCGGAGGTGGATTTTTCCCTCTGCACAGGTTGGATAACGCCCACACTGCGTTCCGGGTGGTAGTGAGCCGGTTTGATTTTGCAAGCAACCTGCAAAGACAAGGAAAGAATATGTAATCAAACCACTAGATGGTGGTAATGGTAAAGTCCTTTTTATAACATACATACTACACAAAAAAAAATGCCATCACATTCAGGTGCATCTCAAAAAATTTGAATATCATGGAAAAGTTCTTTATTTTTTGTCATTTAATTTAAAAAGGCTAACCTTCTATATATCTCCTTATATTCTAGATTCATTGCACACAAACAGAAATACTTTATATACTCTGATGGTTATGACTTACAGCTTAGGAAAAGAAAGAAATTGAAAATTTTCTTAAAGATAAATCAAAAAAAGATTTACAAAACAGAAATATTCAAGATCTCCAAAGCAAGTTTAATTATGCACTCAATACTTGGTTGGGGCTCCTTTTGCACGAATTACTGCTTCAGTGCAGCATGGAATGAAGGCGATCATCCTGTGGCACTGCTGAGGTGTTTTTGAAGCTCAGGTTGCTTTGATAGATATTTGTCAGATATTACTTATCTTCCTCTTCACAATACCCCATAGATTATCTGTAAGGTTCAGGTCAGGTGAGTTGGCTGGTCAGTCAAAAACAGTAATATCATCGTCAGCAAACCACTTAGAAGTGGTTTTGGCACTGTGGGCAGGTGCTAATGTCCTGCTGCAAAATTAAATAAACATCTCCATAAAGCTTGTCAGCAGATGGAAGTATAAGTGCTCCAAAATCTCCTGGTAGATGGCTGCAATGACTTTGGACTTGATAAAACACAATGGAAAAATACCAGCAGACGTCCCCAAATCATCAATGACTTCAGAAACTTCACATTGGACTTAGGATTTTGTGCCTCTCCAGTCTTCCTCCAGACTCCAGACCTTGATTTCCAAATGAAATGCTACATTTTATTTAATCTAAAAAAAGAGGACTGTGGACCACTGAGCAACAGTCCAGTTCCTTTTCTCCTTACCCGAAGTAAAATGCTTTTTTTTTTCTGGTTCAGGAGTGGCTTGGTTCTAGGAATGTGACAGCTGTAGCCCTTTTCCTGAAGACATCTGAGTGTGGTGACTCTTGACTCCTGCTTCAGTCCACTCCTTGTGAAGCTCTACCAAGTTCTTGAATCGGCTTTTCCTGACAATCTTCCCAAGGCTGTGTTCATCCCTGTTGCTTGTGCACCTTTTCTACCACACTTTTTCCTTCCAGTCAACTTTCTATGAATATATTTTGATATAGCACTCTGTGAACAGCCAGCCCTTTCAGCAGTGACCTTCTGTGGCTTACCCTCCTGTCTCCTGTCTTCTGGACAACTGTCAAGTCAGTAGTCTTTCCCATAATTGTGGTTGCATGTTCTAAACTAGCCCAAGAGGTACCCCGTATTTATACTAAAAATTAATCAATCCAATCAAACTTAGGGAATCAAAGGGAATTTTTTATTTTCCTAAGCTGTAAGTCATAACCATTAGAAGTAAAACATAAAAACTCTTGAAATATTTCAGTTTCTGTGCAATGAATATAGAAAGCTTGCTTTTTTATATATTAAATTACAAAAAAATAAAAGAGCTTTTCCATGATATTCTAATTTTCTGAGAAGGACCTGTAGTGAAATAAGCCAGTGGCTGAAGTCACAAAGCACATACCAGCAGGTTTAAGAGTGGGAAACAAAAACTGTGTGTGACATCAGAATGACGTTAGGAAGTGAGATTTATTCAGTGTCAGCTGTTCTTCTAAGGATAAGGCCCCTAATCATTAGACTTCTACGAACAAGATTTAAATTCCTAGAACACAGAGATTTCATTAATTCCGAATCTTTGTAATGAGAAAAGAACAGAAAGTAGGGTTTTTTTGGATTGGAAATTAAACCAGCCTAGACCTCAAGATTTGCAAGGTAGCAAGGTCCACAGAGCCAATATGTTTTTCCCCATTAATGTTCATTCAAAACTGCTGTGTATGCAGACTAAATAGTTTTAGCTAGCAAAATACAGTAAAAGACACTGGTTAACATTTTTGGGTCAATAATACTATTAGGATCAAACAATTTATCAAAATTCACAGTGAAGACATTTATAAATGTAACAAATTATTTAGATTTAAAATAAATGCTGCTTTTTTTTCAATTTGTTCAGTTTGCACAAAAATATTGAATAGCACAACCTTTTTCAACATTAAGAATAATAGAAAATGTGTCTTGAACATCAAATCAGCATATTAGAACAATTTCTGAATGGCTGCTGAAAATTCAGCTTTACCATCACATGAATGAACATAGTAAAAAGGAATATATATCACTTTTTAATATATGTTTGATTAAGTAAATGTAGCTTACTAGCCTTGGTGAGATTTTTTTTTTTTTAAAATAGGTTCAAACTTCAAACAGTGTATTTGACTTATATTTCATTTTAGTATATAGCCTAATAGATGTTCTAACAGTGTCCAGTTTTTGGAGGGCTCTTAAAAGCATGAAACAGACTTATTTACCCTGTCTGCATTTAACATCACAGCTAGTGAATACTTGCTAGTGAAGGTTTGGGACTGTGTGCGTTCATGCCATTAAATGTCATTTTTCCTGCAGGATATTACATTTAGGGCTCAGAAAATGTATAGCTTTCTACAGGTGTCATAGACTTTCTGAAAAGCAGCAAATATAAACATGCAACCACAGTGGACCAATAGAGGACACTCACTGCTGAAGAGAAGGCAAGATGCCACAGTTGAGGACATAGTCTCTGCACTCTGCATTATCCCCGGCTATATTTCCTAATGCCCACACTGCCTGTAAAAACAGTTACACACAACTGATCACTTTCATGGTGCTGGAGTTCTGATAAAACAACTATTGGATGAAAGGCATGAACCACGCTGCATTCTGCAAAAAAAAAAAAAAAAAAAAAAAAAAAATCACCTGCTCTTGTACATCCTCATAGTCAGAGTTGAGTAGCTCTATAAAGATGGGCACGGCCCCTGTCTCAATGACCACCTTGGTGTGTTGGAATGTTCCTGACGCTATGTTGGTCAGGGCCCAGGCAGCTTCAAACTGGTCAAAACAAGCAACAATAGCCTCTTAAACCTGGGCTCTAATGGCAAATGTAGCTTTCGTAAGACTTGTGCTATGAAATGTTCTTACCTGCAGAGTCCAGTTATCACTCCTTTTTAGGAATTCAACAAACCGGTTGATGACACCATGTGTGTGGATGACCTCATCAATGGGAGGATTGGGCTCTAAAGGAAATTAATAAAATCTTAATCTTGACTTTAAACAATTGTCATCCATGTGTCGATGAGATGTAGAAATAAAGACACCAACCTTTAGAGAGTAACTTCCTGAACTTTTGAGTGGCTATGAGCTGCTGGTCTGGATCCTCAGAGAAGATCATCTGAATCATGTCTTGGGTTATAACTCCTTCCTGCACAGATTGACATAACAGTGTTTATCCAAGATGTGATTTTTTTTTTTACATAAAATAGTTTACATTCACCAAAACATTTTTTTTTTTTTTTTTTTTTTTTACAAAAGATGTAAATACTGGTCTTGTACAAACATAAATCAATGGCTTTCCTAGTAATATTATATCTGTACCGATGCATTCATACATATATTACATACATATATATATATATATGTATGTGTGTAATATATATATATATATATATATATATATATATATATATATATATATAAGCACAGGGCAATGATTATAATGTTTAATTCTTATTACTTGCATTGTCATTCACAAAATTCAATTATGCATTCAAAAGAAGTGTATTGCACACGTTTTTTCATTTAAAAGTAAATATATGCTATATGAACAAAAGTGCAATAACATTTGGTTTGCAAGCACTTTAAACAAACAAGGTGCTTTTTTACAGCAGAAGTCCTTTCACATAGTAGCAGTTAAAATATTTATTGTAAATCTCACCTTATAACACTGATGTAATCAAATAAAATCTAAAACAAGCTATTTTCCACTGCCAGGGCATTAACGTTTTTATAGAAAATATGACAGATGGTCTGCTGCCTGAATTACTTACACCTGATAGAGGTACAGTGGAGCTGATATCAGGGTCCTGAATGGGGCATTCAAGCATGGACTCATCACCAGGTGGCAGAGACACATTCCTCCTCTTGAACAGCTGCAGAGTAGACAGAACGATTTACTTTTGTACACAAAAGTTATATATTAAATGAACAGATCCGGCAATATACCCCTTTAATATATTCACTTTTATTCCAAAATGTATCATCAACCCTTAATGAACAAAACTGTAATTTAATTTGCTTGTATAATAAGGAAGAAAACATGATGTCAAACCTGCTCCTCCCTCTTCTGTTTACGGAGCTGTATCCCTTCCTCCTCTCTCCGTCTCCGCATTTCCTGGGGGTTCAGGGCTTTATTCTTGTAGCTCTTCATTCGATAGCTTTCTTTGCCTGGGCTTGCCATTGAGTCTTCAGATCAAAGAAACGAATGGGGTCAGATGCACATTCTGATACTTAATTTCTGCTGTCTATTTGGCACATCAACCATAAGCCTATAGCATTACAGGCAAGAATCACAATTGGTTGAGCCTGTATGAAATTCTCCTCATAATTTCTGCTAAACAGCATGTGGAGGCAAAAGAAATGGCTTGAAAGCAATTATGCTTGTTAAAACTAGTATTTCCTGTGTAACACCTCTGAGCACTAACAAACACTTTGCATGCTGAACTTCCTTCATTATCTGGTCGATGTTTTTGTTATTCAGCTTTCTTTCATATAAAACAAGCAGTTCAGAATTAGACATTTTAATGATGACTGAGGCTGTCAGTCTCAACATCTCCTACTGTCTTTCACAGAAGAAAAAAAAAATCAATAGAACAACACAAGGATAAATAAATGATTACAAAAGTGTCATTTTCAGGAGGAACTTTCCTTTTAAGATGCAAAAGATATGTCGACATCTTCTCTAACTTCTAATTAATCTCTTTACATAAATGCAGCACCTGTAAACACTGGTGTTTTAATCGGATCAGCTGGTTTTGTGTGGAATTGAGGCTGGGGGACTGGACTAATTTTACAAAGACAGTTAATCACATACATACTACAAAGCTAATCACTGCTCTAAATATACAAGTCTAAGCATCTATATTAATACAACACAATTTATTTGGCTGATCAAACAATTAAATATTCTTAGTAACGTTATTCATATTTTTTTTCAGTAGCGTATTAGCACACATTTCGTGGACAGCTGAAACCAAGACTTTTTATCGTCACAAATCAAATCAGTTTCATAGATCCAATAACGCACTGTTAATACGTTATTGGTTTATTATCTCTCAAATAATTCAGTCATTTCACTTTCAGCCCAAACTCTGCCCACCTTCTCTATGCTAACATACTGAGTGTGCTATGCTAGCTTGGACTAAACGTCAAAATGGTTCATTAACGTTACTCTGCCAGTACGCCCCGTTGCCTCATTTACTCCCTGGAAAGAAAAGGCTTTAAAATCGCATATCGTTTATAAATCTCACCCATTAGTCGTAGATTGGAAAGAGATGTAAGTATTAGCCGTGTTTTTTAAATTTCTCTCAAGACCCTCCCGAGTTCCTCCAGCTGAGGGCAATATGGCGTCCACTGGTAAGGAACGTCACCTCCGCTGCTGTTTCCGGTTTTCATGAGCGGCCTCATTCAATAATAATAACAAACGGAACGTGAAACGGGTGATACTTTAAGTCGACATATCTACCTCTGGTAACAGGTACGTTGCATTTAAATATCGATTGTGAGATGGATTCGAGTTGAATGTTTTACATGAAGTCAGTGGAAGAAGGCTTTAAGATGTTATAAATGTAAGTTAGCAGCATGATGGCCCAGTGTTGACAGAATCGATACTTTCTGTCGCGTCAGGTGCGTGTTGATAAAATCCAGATTTCAGGTTAACTAAAGCCAAATTGCGTTTTGCTATAAGTTGATTATAACGTTTTACATGCATTCTAAACACAAACGCATCTCTTTCCTCTGTTTATCGAGGTTTAACAAGGTAAACAATATCTGGTAATATAATATTTTTTATTAAGGCCTGTTACGATTATGAACTTCTAACTGTGTATTAATTGCCACACGATATTTGCTATTAATGAAATATTTGATTTCTTAAAAACGAAAGGGGTAGAGAAATACATGGGAAAATGATCATGATTTAAAACTAAAAGGTATTATGAATAATATTTTTCATAAAACTATTAACAAATGGTTACCCATATTTTTCTTTTCTCATCCACTTTAGTCTTATTTCTTTTTTAGTGAATGTTTCTTTATTTGATACTAATTTGTTTAACCTAAAAACTTTTTAATATATTATACAATCAGGTCATTGTGCAAACGTTATATATTTATATATTTATTTATGTTTTATTTAAAAACATTGCAAATTGGTAGAGTTACATTAATTATAATTATAAAATAATAATTATGAATAATATTTATAATAAAATATAAATAAATGTGTACCTTCTTTTTTTTTTTCGGTCCGCTTTATTTATTTTTGTTTGTTTGCTTGTGGAAAAAGAATTATGTATAGTTAATATTATATTAGATATAATATAATATGGTCATGAATCCTTCACTTTCTATTTAAATTTTCAGACAGTATGATTAAACCCAAACCACTCATATGTCAAAATCATTGTCATGTCTATTTTTGGTACTAAAATCAGAACAAAATAATATTAGATGTTCTTCAAACTGTATGAGAAGAATTTTGTCATTTAGATTTGTTGTTATAAATTTACCACAGTTTACAATACCTGTAGTGACTATGACATTTCTGCTTATACTATTATGGTTCATTTGTCCATTTGTTTTATCCAGCCTTGTGATAATGCCTGGGTGTGACGTCTGCTGTGAAGAGCTGCCATCTGAGGCAGAGATGAGAACCCATCTCCTCCTGAGTCACACAGAGAAAGCGGTGGCCTGCCCGTTCTGCTCTCTGGCCGGCGTCTCATATGATGAGCTGAACTTCCACATCAACACTGCACATATAGAGAAAGATTACCAGGACACGAATGCAACAGTGGTTGACAGTGGACAGAAAAGCTCAAATGACTGGATTGTTCAAAGTCCCAATTCAACAAGGACTTCCAATGTGAATGTGAAAAAAATAGACAAGGTATCTCAAGCCTCACCTCAGTCACAGAGTACAGGGACCTCTTTTTCTCAGGGAACCTGGACTAGTCTGAAGATTTCACCATCTGCAGCAGCCACAACGAATGGTGCAGTAAAACTGGTCAGAGGTACACAAAAATCCAGCGGCGAAAATCAAAGCAGAAGCGTTTGTCGTCACCTATTAAAGGGGCTCTCGAGTTTACAACATCAAACCATTAGACTAATATTTTCTCTTTGTGTGTTTCAGAAGGGTGCTTTGCATGTCCAATGTGCAGTTTGGTCTGCAAAGACTGCTTTATTCTCCAGGAGCATGTTGAGCTTCATCTACAGGACCAAGCTGCAGGTGTCTTACCTCATATCATAAATTTTTGTAGGTTTACAAGTATTCATTTTACCCTCTTTTTTTTTATCACCAGCTTGACTGATATCTGATATGGTTTGTCTTCTTAAGGGGCTGGTCCTGAGGTCGCCACTTCAACAGAAGTGTCTTCTACAAGCAGGGGTAGATCAGGTGAATTTGCAAGGTGGTCGGTTTGGCAGTTCTGAATAAAAGTGAATGACCAAACTGAACTAGAACTGTATTTTTGGCATCTCCAGGTGTGATGCGCTATGAGTGTCTGTTACAACCCATTGTTTTGCATCTTGTCATTTTGTCTCTTTTATTTTTTTGTATTTGAAAGTGTTTGTGTCCAGGTAGGATGCTGATTGGCTCCTACAGGTTAATGACTGGCCCATCTAGATTGGTGCATTCAGTCTTAGGCACACCTTAAAAGCCCTGATGTCACTTCCTTTCTCCAGTGCAGTGCAGAGTAGAGAGAGAGAGAGAGAATTGTTGGTTTTTGGCTTTTTGGTTGTTTGGTCTCTGTTGAACTTTGATACTATTTTTGTAAGTAGGAACTGATTGGTATTTTGACTCTATTGCTTGTTATGATGTGTATTTGGATTCTCCTTGTAACTCTGTTTGCCTGATCTTGTAAATAGTTGTATATTATTGTAAATATAGAGGGTTGGGAGGAAGTAAGGAGTTTGACGCCATTTTGTTTATTGTAACCTTTTGATCTCTGTTTTTGGTTAGGGAGTTAGGTTAAAATATTGTACTTTTATTTTGTTTAGGGTATAAGAAAGAGGTCTTAAACTACAGAAGTTTTGTTTATTATTTTGGCCTGGTCAACTCCTGAAGAATATTCCCCATTTACTTATTTTGTTGGTTGTATTTTTGTTTGGCTCAATTAAAAACCCTCTAAATAATCCCCATTTCCTCCCTTCTCTTTTTATGTTATGCCTTTACCCCTAGACGGGCGTAACATGAATTGGGGGCTCGTCCGTCCATTCGGATGAAATTAGAAGCTTTTTTACTCCATCTGAATGAAGTTGAGTATTTGGGTACTCACTGTTTTTGCAGAGTTGTGTTTTTCTTGTGTTTGCCTGGTGGTTTTCATCTAGTGTGGGAGGAAGCTGTGTTGTTACACGAGCACAAGCTCGTAAGTTTGAAGAAGAACTTGATCTGTCCGACTCATTTGTGTGTTCTGATCAGTCAGATGTTGAGACTAGTTTAAACATAGACAAACAAATTTTGAGTTTTGGGCCAAATGTTGATTTTCCTTTTGATAGGAAGCACCTAATCGAAACACAAAAATCTGATGGTACACTGACGACTTGTTTTAATGCTGTGATGGATAAAACCTTGTTAGATGATCATGTTGTTGCTTATTTTCTAGATGATGGAGTACTTATGCGTAAATGGAGTTTGGAAGGAAAATGTAACTGGAACTCTGTTTTCCAAGTAGTTGTGCCTAATTCTTACAGCGAATATGTTCTACATGTTGCTCATGACCATGAATTGTCTGGACATTTGGGGATCAAGAAAACCTATAACAATCTGCTAAGACACTTTTTCTGGCCTGGCATGAAAGCTAGTGTAACTAAGTATTGTCGTTCGTGTCATGCTTGTCAGGTTGCTGGAAAGCCTAATCAGGTTGTTGCCCCAGCACCATTAAAGCCTGTTCCGGTAATGAGCGAACCTTTTGAGAAACTGGTAATAGATTGTGTAGGTCCCTTGCCGAGAACTAAGTCCGGCCATTCGTATCTGTTGACTTTAATGTGCTCTGCTACCAGGTTTCCAGAAGCAATTCCGCTATGCACCTTGAAATCTCCTGCAATTGTGAAGTCCATCATTAAGTTCTGCACCACTTTTGGTATGCCAAAAATAATTCAGTCAGATCAAGGATCTAATTTCATGTCCCGTGTGTTTCGTAAGGTAATGAAAGAATTGAATATCAAACATTGCATATCATCCACAATCACAAAGCGTGTTAGAGAGGTTCCATCAAACTCTTAAGTCTATGCTTCGAACTTACTGTCTTGAACATGAGAAGGATTGGGATGAAGAGGTTCCCCTTTTGTTGTTTGCTGTCAGAAATACGGTCCAGGAATCCCTTGGATTCAGCCCAGCTGAATTGGTCTTTGGACATTCTCCTCGTGGTCCTTTAAAGATGTTGCAAGAACAACTTCTTTCTCAAAGTCACTCAGTTAAAGAACAGAATGTATTAGATCATGTGAGTCATTTCCATGAAAGATTGCATTCTGTCTGGAAGTTGGCACGGCAAAGCTTAGAAAGTTCACAGTCTCGGATGAAAAGTAGATATGATGAAAACACTGTTCAACGCTCATTTGAGCCTGGTGATGAAGTTCTTGCATTACTGCCTTTGCCTGGGTCAGCTCTTCAAGCTAGATTTGTGGGTCCATATGTGATTGAGGAAAAGTTAAGTGACACTGACTATGTGGTAAAAACCCCTGACTGGAAGAAGAAAGAGAGGGTATGTCATATTAACATGCTAAAATTGTATGTTTCTCGTCCTAAGCCCGAATGCACCGTTCCACTACCTGTTATTGTAGCTGGGAGTGCAGTCTCCTCTGAGTATTCACCTAGTGTAGATGATCTACGAATTGGAAGTACCTGTTTGTCTGACATTTTCCTGAAAAATTCTGAATCCCTTGCTGTAATCAGTTCAAAACTGTCTCATTTATCTAGTTCATCTCAAAAGGAACTAATGCAGTTGATTGAAAAGTATTATTCACTGTTTTCTGATGTGCCCACTGTAACAAATGTGTTGGAGCACGACATTGATGTGGGTGATCATCGTCCTGTTAAGCAAAATGCTTATCGCATCAACCCAGTAAAGCGTGAGATCATGCAGAAGGAAACGCAGTGCTTGATTGAGCATGGTTTAGCTGTGCCAAGTTCAAGTCCCTGGTGTTCCCCATGTCTTTTAGTTCCTAAATCAGATGGAACGTCACGCTTCTGCACAGATTACCGAAAAGTTAATCAGTTGACTAAATCAGATTCCTAGAATAGATGATTGTGTTGACCGCACTGGTCAGGCCAAATTTGTGACACAGCTTGATTTACTAAAAGGATATTGGCAGGTGCCACTCACTGATCGTGCTTCAGAAATCTCCGCTTTCGCTACTCCAGATGTCTATGAAGTAAGGAGTTTGACGCCATTTTGTTTATTGTAACCTTTTGATCTCTGTTTTTGGTTAGGGAGTTAGGTTAAAATATTGTACTTTTATTTTGTTTAGGGTATAAGAAAGAGGTCTTAAACTACAGAAGTTTTGTTTATTATTTTGGCCTGGTCAACTCCTGAAGAATATTCCCCATTTACTTATTTTGTTTGGTTGTATTTTTGTTTGGCCATCCCCGTTTCCTCCCTTCTCTTTTTATGTTATGCCTTTACCCCTAGACGGGCGTAACAGTGTCCAATGTGTTCTCTGAGTTGTTCCAGTAGCTCCTCCCTTCAAGAGCACGTTGAGCTACACCTGGAATATGGCTCCGCATCTGTAACAGGTATGTGTATATTAAGTGTGCAACTGCATATGAATGTTATTCTAGAATTGTTTGTTACATTTTTGTTTAGAGAAATGGTTCTGTTTACAACTACAATGCATCAAAACGATAATCCATCAATGTGAAATCTGTTGTAGCCGCTGGTGCAGCGAAACTTGTGGTTTCTTAAAACATCTGACTTGATATTCATTTGGTTTGGGTGTTTTGAGGACATTCATCTGAAGACCTGACTCTGGCCAGGAAGCTTCAGGAGGAAGAGGAGCAAAAGTGGAGGGAGGCTGCAACTAGACGGGAAGCTGAGGACTTTAAGTATCTCCAGGTTAGATAAGATAATATCCACCTAAAAGGTAAAAATTTTCATATTTACCTGTGGCGACCCACTACAAACAGTTTTTTATTTATTTCTTTACACTTCTATTCTTTACAGAAGCAGTTTGGGCTTGATAACAGTGGTGGTTATCGCAAGCAGATGGAGAGGAATATGGAGAGGGCTGTGTCTCGAGGTCAGATGGTTCCTGCAGAGTTCCACAGGAAAAAAGCAGAGATGCTTGAATCTCTGGCCTCCGGGGTGGATGATGGCAGAAGCACAACATCAGGTCTGATTGAGAGTGCATCATAGAGCTACACCAATAATCTTTACATATTTGGTCCAGCTGGTGAATTATTAGACTTAAAATCGGTTCAGTTATTTTATCTTTTTAACTATATCTATCAGTGTTGGAAACAGTTGTTCAATTCATTTCAAGTTTATTTGTATAGCGCTTTTTTTTTACAATACGAATCGTTACAAAGCAACTTTACAGAAAGTTGTGCTTTTTAATATTTTTTTGTAAAGAGTGATGCATTTTTTTTAAATAATTGAATTATTTGATAAATAATAATACAATTTATAGATATTTTTGTAACTTTTTATAAGTGTTTTTACAGTCCTTTTCAGTCAGTTGAATGTGTCCTTGCTGAATAACGTAATTCATTTATTTAAAAAACTAATCTCACTGATGCAAACATTTGAAATTTAGTGCGTGTAAATATTTTTTATTAATATATATTTAATTATACAGAATTTAATGTGTTTTATTAAATCAATAATTTATAATAGTATTAAAAAAATGCTGAATTATCATTAGGTTTTTAACTAAAAAGCTATTACTTTTTAAAGCTGCGGTGGGTAACTTTTGATGCTCTAGCAGTTAATAAACAGAACCGCTTGCATCTTGCGGAAGAACATTGTAGCCGGAACTAGTTCTCTCTGTTTATGTCTATGAAGAATCAAAAAGGTACTGAGTTACTCTGCTTCGGGGGTACCGCGGCAATCTAAATTATTCTGAATATAAACGCTTATTATAGGTGTACTCTAGTGATTCAGGACAGGCTAAAAACACGGTTTGGAAAATGGATTCATGGTGTACTCACTTATTATATACATTTTGTACATTTTGAACACATAAAAAAGTTATGGACCGCAGCTCTGATTGGTTGTTTCTTAACGGGAGCGATGCATTTCTGCAAATGGCAATAGGACCACTGGGAGGAGCCAGAGGAGCTTTTTTTTTTTTTTTTTTTCACAGATTATCTGTCTCATATTCTACTGTCAGGACATAATGACAGGTTTAACAAATATGTAAAAAATACATTTTTACAAAAGTTACCTACTGCAGCTTTAATGTTGGAAAAAAATAAAGAAAATGGGTATTAGACTTAATCTTTCTATTTCAGGACTTATGGGAGCTCTGTATAGGTACTATCAGAGGAACGCCTCTGACTGTGCACGTGTGGCTCTGTGCTGAGACGGATCACTACTCTTCATCAGGAGGGGTACAAAGGTTGGGGATGTGGCTACAGAAACTTTCAGATGCTTCTTTCATCTTTGCACAGGATGGAGCAGTATAAACATTTGCCTGGTATAATATCAGTAACACCATGATATTATCTTGGCTGAATGTTGATTTTCCTTGTAACTTTATACATCATAAAATTTTTCCCTTGCAGTTTCAGTTCCCAGCATTCCGAGAGTGCAAGCCTTAAGTGAAGAGTCGTAGGATCAAGGCGCAGATCCTCAGGGTGCTTCACACTTCAACCATCGACTGCAGGGGACACGGGCTTGGATAGGAGCTACAGAAATCTATGCAGTTCTCACCTCCCTTAGTGTGAAGTGCATACTGAAACCCCAAGTTTACACTCACACACTACTGTTCAAAAGTTTGGGGTCGGAAAGATAAATATATATGTTATTTTTATTCCCATAAAAGTTTTCTGAAAACATGTATTGGTGCTTTCTCTAATTAAAAAATTAAGTAGCACAACATTGGGAACTATTAGAAGTGTTTCGCGAGCACCACAGTAGAACATCACAATGATTTGTGCTTGTGCAAATGATTTGTGTAAATTCAGCTTTACCATCACAGCGGTAAATTACATTTAATAAATATTAAAATGTGAAATAGTTATTTTAACAAGTAAAAAAATGATAATTACAATAATAATTGTACTGTATTTCTAATAAATGTAGCATTGTTGAGAGACTTCTTTCAAATACATTTAAAAAAATCTAACCAACCTCAAACTTTTGAATAGTTACGAATATGTAAATAGCTTAAATATTGTAAAGTTCACATCTTAACTTTCCTTAAAAAATTTTAGAGCCCGAATTGTGGATTTTCACAAGCCCAGTGGCCCAGGAGACACACACCCCATACTGTATGAGTGGGTCAAACAGTATTTCTCACATTCTGCCAGTAGGGGTGCAAGACTGCCACCCAAATTAGTGCGGACGACATTACCACCTATATACCTCCAGCACCAAGGTTTTTCAAGATTTCTCTTGTAAAGTACAACAGCCCTTTAATTAAAATCAAGTTAATTTATTTTCCCTCATGACATACCAGATCGCATTATCCTCATAGAAACAGACTTGCCTTTATAAGATGACATGCGTGTTATGCTGTCTTTATGATCAGGCCACAGTTGCTCTATAGTAGGAGTGGAACAGAAAGTAAATGGCAACCTATGCCTGCTCCTCTTCGATCCGGGGTGTGCACCAAGGGAAATGAGGAAGGTGCTGTCACAGGATACAGCAGCTACCATGGTACGACGTATGCGCAAATTCCCTGGTAGCCTAAAACACAGACAGTATCAAGTGGTTGCTGTAGAAGGGCTGCTAACACCTGAAGAGAAATGGGTAATTTTGACCTACAGAAATTCATTGCAGGAATTCAAGTTATGTATTGCATTTGGATGTTATATGTGCAGTCTTTGTTAAACTGCTGGCATACTTTTGCCATGTTTGTGTCTTTCAGTGCTGCATTCTTAATTCAAGGACACTATGTGCTGAGAAAATTCCTTGATGGAACTGTCCACATCCGCAGACTGCAATTTTATCTACTATTCCTGCTACTTTTATCAACTAGTTCCTTTAAACAGACTGTGGAAAAACTGTATTTCTGTATAAATAAATGTCAATAAAAAATAGCAGTTTTATCTTCCTTGCACAATAAGTTGGTTATTACTACTTATGATGGCGACTCTTCAGTTTTTAGATTTTGATTTAGTGAATAATCAGCTTGTTTGTTTATAAACTGCAGTTGAATATATATGGTATAGTATCTATTGTCAACACCATCAGTGGTCAAGGGATGTTTATCAGCCTTATACATTATAAAAATAAAAATCTGAGCCTTCATCGTCCCACTCCTTTTTCCCAGCCCACAGGCAAAATTCAAGTAATTTGCATATCCTCCCCCCTTTCTCTGTTTTCTGACCAAATACGTTAAAATACAACTACTGATTTAATCAGGACAGACAACCGTCAAGTCACAGGACGGACAGATATCTCACAGTAACTCCAGAGGAGAGAGAGAGTCAGAGATGGCAGGTAAGTAAACCGCATGGTTAAACTAATCAGAAAGGGAGCACACCACAGTTTAGGACTAAAGGTCATTACACACAGCGTCCGAACATTTCGCAGGTTAAAAAATAAATACGACCTCATGTTATGTCAGTCACGTTTACACACGTGCCTCCGATTTATTCGTCAGTCGTAAAAAAAAAAAAAAAAAATTCGGATGTTTTCCATTTTTCGCTTCCGTAGCAAGCATTTTGAGATGTGTTTTGACAGGTCTTTTCTTTTTAAGAAGCGAGAGGGCAACAAAATCACCATCACCTCTTGAAGACCACATTTAATGCTGTTTTGCGATTTTTTTCGTAATGGATTAATATGCTACGCGTCGGACTCCGTGAGCAAGGCTTCTGTGCGTGACGAATTCTTAGGATTTCTAATACAATAAAACACACACGGAAAATTCGGGAGACCCCTAACATACATATGGGCTAATGTACAAAACATTACTATGGAGAATCTGAATTCTCTCAAAAATATTTTTTCAGCAGAAACACTGCCACAAAAATGGCATTTTATATCTATATGGATAACGACTTTTTTTTTTTTTTTTTTTTTTTTTACATGATTTCTTCCTCAATAAGGTTAAGTTTCTTAACGTTGTTAGCCACATTAAAATTAACATTTAAAATTTCAATTATTTATGAATCTCAGTAAATGTTAGTTCCAGCATTTACACATTCAAGATGCGTCTGTTAATATTAAATGGAACTGATCTAAAATTAAATAAGAATGAATTGTTGTATTTTAAAACGGAGTTTGCCCCTTATGAATGTACGGTGCCCGCAAGGTGCCATGTTCTGTTCACTTAGTTAAATGCTCGACATGCCAATAAAGCTTTGATTATGCTGACTGGAATTTTTGCTGAATGCAGTTTAACTTGAACATATATTTCATTTTATTTTAGCTAATAGATAGACCATATATAATACTATATTGTTTCATTGAGTAATCATTCACGTAGTTTCATTTCAATTCAAAATTTTGTCATTAATCACTTACCCCCATGTAAAAGCTTTGTTCGTCTTTGGAACACAATTTAAGATATTTTGGATGAAAATCGGGAGGCTTGAGACTGTCCCATAGACTCCCAAGTAAGTTACACTGTCAAAGTCCAAAAAGTATGAGAGACATCGTCAGAATAGTCCATCTGCCATCAGTGGTTCAACTATAACATTATGAAGCGACAAGAATACTTTTTGTAAGAGAATAAAACTAAAATATTGCAGTAATTTCTTTCAAATCAAAGCATAAATACATGTAGAAACAATGGATCCTTGTGGAACAGCTGACACAGAGCGTAGCCAGTTTGAGTGATGTGGAGATAGACAGAGGAGACTGTTGACAAAGGAATTGTTGAATAAAGTAAATGTTTTTGTTTTATTCACATACAAAAATTATTCTTGTTGCTTAGTCTATGGGACAGTTACAACAAGCCTCCCGGTTTTCATCCAAAATATCTTAAAATTGTTTTCCGAAGACAAACTAAGCTTTTACGGGTTTGGAACAACATGGGGGTAAGTGTTTAATGACAAAATTTTGATTTTGGGGTGGAGTATCGCTTTAATATGAGGTTGCCTCATATTAATATATCATGGCCACGACATATTATCACGTTCCCACGTATTATGATGTCATGGCCAAGACAAAATTAAGTTAACCGATCTTGTCATTTTATGGGCACCGTATGAATGGACTGGAATGCATTAAGTTAGCTGATTAGTATCTATAATGGTGGTCTCTTGCCAGTTGTGTTTATAGTTCAATTTTCTGTTTGCAAATAGGGACGCAAATCGTTTATCATGTTTAACTTTGTAAAGCTCAAGGGTTTTAGTACAGGACCATGAACACATTCTGAGGGGCAGTGGTCCAAACCAAAAAAATGGGCACTAGGGTTTGGGTGTTTGTTAATACAAATACAATTAAAAGAGAAGACAGTACACTCTGTAATAGTTGGAGACTTTATTGTAGATGTTTTGATATGAGTGTGCTCTCCCTCACTCTCTGATGCTGCTTCCGCCTTATCTTCAATGGAATAGGGGAGAGTGGGGTAAGTTGAGCCAAAGGGTAAGTTTACCCACCCCCTGTATCTTGGCAGCTGTATACTTTTACTGTCATGTGACCGTGTATTTTGGAACCACCCATCATTTCTGCTGTGACTGTGAAAAGGAGAAACACGTGGGGGAATGGAAGACACCCATTTACTTAAAAAAGTAATATTTATGATACATACACAGTAGGTGAAATAGCAACATATAAAACCATGCAAATCATTTAGCTAAATATTATCCTTAACTGGTAAGCTACAGTGGATATTTTTTTCAAAATGGCAGCTATGGGGCAAAGTGAGCCAAATGCTGTGGGGTAAATTGAGTCAGCATTTTAACTTATCCCACCATAAGGCACTGCAGCTAAGTTAAATCTCTGAATTATAAACTGCTGTTTTAATGTGATATTACTGTTTTAGTTTATCATATATAGATATTATTTGTATTTGATTTGATATGGACATTGTACAAGTGCACCAAATCCTTCTCTGATAAATGCTTTTCATCACATTATAATCAGATACTGCATATCTTTCGACCTGTAGTCACTAATGGCCAACAAACTCTCTGTTTAGTTTGTTTTTAGGAAGGCTACAACTTTAGTGTTCAACATATTGTTTTAGAAATGCAAACAATTAAATACTCAACCCCAAAACAAAAAATTTGTCACAAAAAAGCACTTACCCCCATGTCGTTCTAAACGTGTAAAAGCTTAGTTTGTCTTTGGAACACAATTTAAGATATTTTGGATGAAAACCAGGAGACTTGTGACTGTCCCATATACTGCCAAGTAAGTTCCACTGTCAAAGTCCAGAAAAGTATAAAAAGCATCTTCAAAATAGTCCATTAGTCATCAGTAGTTCAACCATAACGTTATGAAGTGACGAGAATACTGTTTGTAAGCGGGTTTGGAATGACATGGGGGTAAGTGATTAATGACACAATTTCCTTTAAGAATACTTTTTTTTTAACATGCACAGATAATAATTGGGTTACAAGCAGGAAAAGATATGGAGAGATAGGACAATGCTGTCTAATACCTCTTTTTAAATTGTAGTTCCATGTTTGAGTTTGATTGAGCAATTTGCATTATTATAAAGGGTTTCAACTGCTGCACAAAATAATTTACCAAACCAAAAAAAAAAGTAATTTAAGAAAATGTAATTTTATGTTCCAAAGTGTCAAAAGCTTTAAGAAAATCTAATAAAATAAAACTATTTTCATAAATTATAGACAAATAATCGAATATATCTAAAACCAACCTTACATTATTCAAAATGTGCCTGTTTTTCATAAAGCCTGACTGAGTTTCATATATAATATATTCTAATACATTCTTAAATGGATAGTTCACCCCAAAATGAAAATTATGTTATAAATGACTCATCCTCATTTCTTTCCAAACCTGTAAAACCTCTTTTCATCTTTGGAACACAGTTTAAGATATTTTAGATTTAGTCAGAGAGCTTTCTGTCCCTCCATTGAAAGTGTGTGTATGGTATACTGTCCATGTCCAGAAAGGTAATAAAAAAACAGTACACTGACTGAATTGCTGTGAAGAGAGAACTTAAAGATGAACGTCAAGCCGAGCCAGATAACGAACAAACGATTGACTCATTCTTGAGTCAAGAACCGTTTCTGTTGGATGTGTCTGATTCGATAACCGAGAAGCTGATGATACCTGAACCAAAGACGGTGAACCAAACTGATTCTTTCGATGATTGATTCTGAACTGATTCTGTGCTAATGTTATGAGCGTGGGTAAACTGAAGGCTTGAATCAAGGGCAATCATCACCAATGACATCATTACTTCAAGCGCAAAAGAACCGGTGAACCGTTTTCTTCAACTGGTTTATTGAATTGAACTGTTACTTCGGGATATTGGTTTGTTTTAACTCAGAGGGAGTGTCAGCCACATTGAAAAAGTTAACAGCTTAAGTCATTTGTGGATTAATGCATATTGGACACGCAAACCGTTTCAAACGATTCAGTTCGATTTGGTGAACTGGTTCAAGAAGATCCGGTTACATCGAGTCATTCGTTCGCAAACCGGATATCACAAACTGCTTTGTTTTGAACTCGCTCACAACAGACCCGGAATAGAAGACAATGCTGAATAAAGTCGTGGTTTTTGCTATTTTTGGACCAAAATGTATTTTCGATGCTTCAAAAAAATTCTAACCGACCCTCTGATGTCACATGGACTACTTTGATGATGTTTTTCTTACCTTTCTGGACATGTACAGTATACCTTACACACAGCTTCAATGTAGGGACAGAAAGCTCTTGGACTAAATCTAAAATATCTTAAACTGTGTTCCGAAGATGAACGGAGGTCTTACGGGTTTGGAACGACATGAGGGTAAGTTATTAATGATATAATTTTCATTTTTGGGTGAACTAACCCTTTAATTCTCGTAACAAATATAGAGTCAGTTAATTTTGTCATTATTTAAAAGACTAATTGGCTACCAATTATCAAAAATAGTTCATTTTGAGGCTTAGGAATAAGGCTAATTAACCCCTGAGTCATGGTAAATTGGGATGTTGGACTTAGATAAATAGGCTAGCTGCTTATTAAATAACTTATCAAATTTTGAGTTTAGACCGCCAGTTCCGGGAGACTCATTTTTATAATTATAATCTCTCCCAGTGAATTTAAGAAATAAAACATTTGAGGCTTTAGCATCATATTGTGACACATATGGTTTAGAGTAAAAGGTGGACAAAACTCTAAAATCTCTTTAAGGTCCTTATATATTTGATGAATAGCATTTCATGTAGCCTGATTTTTTTTTTAGTCTAAAGAAGTTGGAGGTATTCTTTTCATCTTCCTCCAACCATCTTTTCCTAGACCTTATAAAGGCTGCTTCAGCCTTCTTCTTATAGATGTTGTCTAATTTGCTTAGTAATTCTGCCATATTTCTTTTATCTATATCTGAAAAACTATTAGTTTCCCTTTGTTTAGGAGTGAGGTAATTCCAAATATAATTTTATCTTCCTGTTCTTTATTAACTTTAGCAACATAACTGCCAACATGTCTTAAATATTTAGAAGCCTCAAATTAAAAAAAAAGTTCCCAATTAGTGCAATATATTTTTTTCTGTATTAGCCTTTAAAAAAAAACTTAAGGCATGTAATCTCTATTTTTACTGATTCGATTTTCAGTTAATAATTATTAAGTTTCCAAGAACATGATTTTGCTGGACTATAATAGGTGGATATCTGCATATTGATAAACATTTGCTTTGTGGTCAGAGGGGTTGGACATAAGTAAAGTCAACAGAAATATTGTGTAAATCATGGCTGCCTCAAGTTCACACAAGTCACCTCTGGATGCATCCTTAAAAAAAAGGGGCGGAGAAAAAATAAATCCGGGGATTTCAACCATAGACATATCTGAACTGAACTTGGCTAGATGTAAACTTTGAATTTGAACAGTTCTTGAGCGACGACTGATGACGTTTCACAAGTCCACAATAACAAACAATAACGCATATTGAGAAACGACTTCGAGGCGTTTAAAAAAGGGCACTACTACTCACTTGAACACCGCGCTTTCTGAACGTCGTGCCACGCGCCAGACGCTGCAAGAGATGAGAAGCACGAGCAAAGGTCAAACACTTGACTTCCGCCAAGCCAATGTTTCAAAAAAAAAAAAGCCTTGTGTGAACGACCCTATAACTAATGCTGTTTGATTTATTGGGGTGCTCATAACCAATTTTATATGCTCACGTATTTGATTTGGGATTAAATGGGTTCCACAAGCGCTAAAACACTACAGCCAATGTCCTATCATATCAGTATCATGATTATATTTATGATTTCTTTATTCACTTAAGAGATTTTAGGTTTTAAATGTTAATATTGTTTTATTTGTGTAAATATCTGATTTGTTGAATGGATGTGAGTATACTCTAGAGCTGTTCTCTTGAATATCTGAATGTAGCCTAGACGATGGCATATGATGTATAACAAAATGTTTAAAATTTAATTCTGTCTTTATTTACATGTGTTTTGGTCTCTCAGAGGGTTTCAATCACAGCAGTTGTGAGGCTTCTGAATATAAGCTGGTCCTTCATAGGGACTTCCACTTGATATCTGGAATCCACTCTCCTGAGGTGGTGGATCAAATTCATAACTTTGAGATTCAAGACTCTGATGTCTTTGTCATTACTTACCCTAAATCAGGTAAGAGAGAAAACATATAGCAGCAAAAGTACAATAGACAAAAAGCAAGCAGAACCTTTATACAGGTACTGGTCATATAATTAGAATATCATCAAAAAGTTGATTTATTTCACTAATTCCATTCAAAAAGTGAAACTTGTATATTATATTCATTCATTACCCACAGACTGATATATTTCAAATGTTTATTTCTTTAATTTTGATGATTGTGGCGAGTGGGGCGGGGCCGAGAGGCGTGGGAACGAGGAGTGAGGCCAGGTGTAGTGATTGGAGATGAGCTACACCTGAGCCCCACCGCTAGTATCGAGTCCCACGACTCTCGGCCCCGCCCCACTCGCCACAATGATTATAACTGACAATGAAGGAAAATCCCAAATTCAGTGTCTCGGAAAATTTGAATATTGTGAAAAGGTTCAATATTAAAAACACCTGGTGCCACACTAATCAGCTAATTAACTCAAAAAACTGCTGACCTGAAAGTTGTCCAAAAGACGACCATTGACACCTTGCACCAGCAGGGCAAGACACAAAAGGTCATTGCAAAAGAGGCTGGCTGTTGACAGAGTTCTGTGTCCAAGTACATTAATAGAGAGTTTAAGGGAAGGAAAAGATGTGGTAGAAAAAGGTGTACAAGCAATAGGGAAACAGCACCCTGGAGGGGATTGTGAAACAAAACCCATTCAAACATGTGGGGGAGATTCACAAAGAGTGGACTGCAGCTGGAGTCAAGAACCACTACGCTCAGACGTATGCAATACATGGGTTTCAGCTGTCGCATTCAAGCCACTCTTGAACAACAGTCAGCATCAGAAGCGTCTCGCCTTGGCTAAAGACAAAAAGGACTGGACTGCTGCTGAGTGGTCCAAAGTGGTTATGTTCTCTGATGAAAGTAAATTTTGCATGTCCTTTGGAAATCAGGGTTCAAGAGTGTGGAGGAAGAGAGGAGAGGCACACAATCCATGTTGGTGTTGGTACACTGTGTTTCCTGAGGTCCAAGGTCAACGCAGCTGTATACCAGGAAGTTTTAGAGCACTTCATGCTTCCTGCTGCTAACCATCTTTATGGAGATGCAGATTTCATTTTCAAACAGGATTTGGCACCTGCACACAGTGCCAAAGCTACCATTACCTGGTTTGAGGACCATGGTATCCCTGTTATTAATTGGTCAGCAAGCTCATCTGACCTTAATCCTATAGAAAATCTATGGGGTATTGTGAAGAGAAGGATGCCATATGCCAAACCCAAGAATGCAGAAGAGCTGAAGGCCACTATCAGAAAAACCTGGGCTCTCATAACACCTGAGCAGTGTCACAGACTGATCGACTCCATGCCACGCCGCATTGCTGCAGTAATTCAGGATAAAGGAGCCCCAACTAAGTATTGAGTGCTGTACATGCTCATAATTTTCATGTTCATACTTTTCAGTTGGCCAAGATTTCTAAAAATTCTTTCTTTGTATTAGTTTTAAGTAATATTCTAATTTTCTGAGATACTGAATTTGGGATTTTTTTGTTAGTTGTCAGTTATAATCATCAAAATTAAAAGAAATAAACATTTGAAATACATTAGTCTGTGTGTAGTGAATGAATATAATATACAAGTTTCATTTTTTTTGAATGGAATTAGTGAAATCAACTTTTTGATGATATTCTAATTATACTGTATGAGCAGCACCTGTATGTAACATTTCTTCTGTTTTCAGCCAAGAAAATTTTTATTGTTTACTTATCTGTATTTATGTAGCTATAATCTTTGTCTCAGTCTGACACCTATAATCCAGTTTTCTATGGGATTCTGTCTACCTTCACAAACATTAGATTTATATTGTAATCACAAAACATGCATGCTTACGGAGTATGGAACAATTAAAAAATCTTCTGTGATCAGTAATATTAATAGATATCCTACGTGCATTTAATAAGTGAATTTGCAAACATGTTCTTCCTTCTGTTGATTGTCATTGCAGGTACTATTTGGTTGCAGCAAATCCTCTGTCTGATAGAGGTTAAGGGAGATGCTACAGCGATAAATGATCAGCTGAATTCTGACCGTATCCCATGGATGGAACTTTTAAAATCTGAGAAACAGTTTGTTTCTGCCCCTTCCCCTAGGATCCATGTGTCTCATCTACCATACAGATTCATGCCACTTGGATTGAAACAAAAGAAGGGCAAGGTGAGATCACTTTTATTAAGGTGTCACTGCATCTATATGGCTTCATTGAAATGATCAAGACTAACCAATGGACTGAATAATTATGAGCGCTGCTTTTTCTTGCAGTCTCCTTAAAATTATTCAGTCTATGTTTAAATGTTTACATTATCTCTTTACACTTCTTAATGACTTATAGGTCATCTATGTGGCCAGAAATCCAAAGGATGTTTTGGTGTCTTACTTCCATTTTCACAACTTTGCCAATATGCTGGAGACCCCAAAAGACTTTGAAGACTTTTTTGAGAAATTCATGGATGGATATGGTAAACAAAATACCCTTTCTTTAAATCTAAGTTGCAGTTTCTATCTGATCAACAACCCTTAATGATTATTATTTGTTTCAGTTTTTGGCAATTGCTGGTTTGAGCATATCAAGGGCTGGTGCTCCCAAAGTGATGAGATGAACTTTTTGTACATTACATATGAGGAGATGATCAAGGTTTGACTGGTTTGCTTCTATACGTTTATTCCTTTAACTTTCTTTAATTTCTCTTGAAAAGCTCTGAATAAGTCTTAAATTTACCCTCATAAAACCTGCAGAGACCATTTTTGATCAGATTATGTCGTGTCTTAGGGCTGATGATGAATTTCTTCAGTCAAATGAATAAGGCTTGGGAGACGGAGTTCCAGGTGTCAGAATATAGACTTTATTTCTCAAAGTAACAAAGCAACAAAGCCGAGATGCCGTGCACTGCATCTGAATCTTCTGTCTGTCCGTGCACTCCTTTTATACCCTTATCTCTATACCTTATTTGGTAGTTCTGGTTTTCAATTGGCATTGCCTGCCAAGTTTGCCAGCCCTTATCACTATATTTCTCTTAATGGTGGAATTCGGCCAAGTCAACAATTAAACAATTATATTGCTTTCTGTCATAGTTATGCATAATATTATAAGTAAAATAATACCAGATTAAGAATAACACAATAATATATGCTGTGTTGGTCAAGATACTTCTTTCAAAACCATTAAAAAAATCTTTAAATATCTGACCACAAACCTGTACATTTCTTAACCTCAGAGTAGGAGGATCAGTCCAGAATTGTTACTGTAACTTATCAACAGTGTATGCTTACAGGACTTGCGGTCAGTGGTTGAGAGGATTGTTTCATTCTTGGGGACAAACTTGACACCACAGCAGCTGAATGATGTTGTTGAGCACAGTACCTTCAAAAATATGAAGACCAATCCTCAGGCCAATTACCAGCATGTCCCTGCCCTCCTGCTGAACCACAAGCTGGGAGCCTTTCTGAGGAAAGGTATATAATATCTCACTCCAATTCACTGTTTCAAGCAAACAGATTAAGAATAATTATAAAGTTCTCCATCAGTAAACTACCAGAATCAAATTCTTGTGAAAATGGAGATTCTGTCGTCATTTGCTCACCCTCATGCTGTTCTAAAGCAGTCTGATGATGCAGTTGTTACTGTCAGCCTTTTTTTCCTACAGTAAAAGTAAATGGTGGCTGCTGATTCAGATCTTTTGTGTTTCTCAGAAGTCACAGGTGTTGGAAAACATAATGACAGAATCTTCATTTCATAATCACAAGGATTTTTACTCATAGTGAACTTAATAATTATATTTTATCTGTGTGTACAGCTTTCAGTTTTGGGTTGATTATCTCTGTCTCTTAAGACTCCTACAAACCACAGCATCTCTTGAATGTGTTTCCCACCCATCTTATCATTCCTTGAATACATGTAAGAATTATATCTGATTTAAACATGTCAATGATATAAAAATAAACTTTCAGAATACAGACACTAATCTTTTATATTGAGTAATGTGAATGTTTTTTACCTGTTGAATTGAGTTATTGACTAGATAACTAAATCTATTTGCTTTACTCTTCAACAGGAACTGTTGGTGACTGGAAGAATTACTTCACTGTGGCACAGAATGAGAGATTTGATGAAGTTTACCAAGAGAAGATGAAATATTTTCCTCTTTCTTTCATCTGGGACATGAGTGATCTTGTCACACCATGATTTATTCAGTCTCATCCTGTGTACTCAGCAGGGTTAAAAAAAAAAAAAAAAAAAAAGCCTAATCCTTCTCAGCCGTAATATTAACAGTACAACAAATATCTTATTTGTTTACTGAATTGTATAAATTGTCAAAACCGAAATGAAATGAATCCCAAATATTTACATAATGACACACATTATACATTTAATGTTAATCAGAAACTCTTTAGAAGAAGAATTTTCATCCGATTTCTGAGATTTCATTTTTCTGAATAAAAAAAAAAATTTGATTTAATAAGCTAAAGCTTTTTGCTAAACTTATTAATTGCCTTTTACTGTATATAGACAGACTATGAATGATTGCAGTTGAACTCAGGTTGTAATACCTGCCAGGTCACATCTCTGGGAAACATCAGCCTAATGTAAATCTTGAGTAAATGAAGCCATTCAGCAGAATAAGAGAATGGTGTTTTAATAATATGAATTGTGACAAATGACACTGGGCTTGACAGTTATGGATAAATATGCTGCAACACAGATGGTAGTGACTGAAAAAAGTTTGTGTTTAGAACTGGTGAGCTGAAGTCCTGCTCCATGAGGCTGTTTGGCATCTAAATCAGTCATGTAAAGTGGAGAGTTAACACAATTCAGTCTTCATCACTGCCTAAATCCAGTGGGTTGAAATCAGGGTCATCCTCCTCCAAGTCCAAATCATCCATGTCTTGAAACAGTGACTCATCTACTTCTACACTATTCCCAACTAGAAGAAAAGAGCAGAAAATGACAACTATGAAGGACAATCCAGCTTACGTTTCAAAAAGCAAATGGCATCCTAATATAACTTAGAAACACATGAATAATAATTAAGAGTGCTTACCGTCCTCCAGGAACTGGATATCTGATGTGTCAAGATTATGGTCGGTCTCAAAGAGCTGTTTTCCTGTAACATGAAAAAGTCAATAAACAGAACATAAGAAAAAGTGGTTCAGTTTTGAGTTTATATGCTGCTTTTCATAAGTTTTTAACTCACCTGTAAGTTTTCCCTTTCCTGGCTGCTCCTCTTCTTTCTGCCTTTTCTTCTTTAGTTCTATCATTTCTTGTTCAAATCTTGCTTTCCATGATAAGAAGTTCTCAATTGTGACCACAGTGCCTTGGAATGCACGCTAAGAAAAACAAAACAAAAGAACAACATTTCATTTTGATGTAAATGATAGCTATGTAACTAATAACAAACCTTATATTCAAAGCAAACTCATTCTATAAAGTGTACAATAGCAACATCTGAGTACAGTTAGGTGGGTCTGTCTCAACTCAAGTGGTCAACCTTTTGTTAGTCTTCATGGCCCCCTTCTGCTAGAAGCTGTAATTACACCTTTACCACACTCATTGTTTGCCTTCACTGACAGCCGTTCAAAAGTTCTTGTTTATTATGGCTAAAAAAACTTTTTGAACTCTGATTCTGACAGCACCCATTCACATGGTGAGCAAGTGATGTAATAATGCTACAATCCTCCAAATCTGTTCTGATGAAGAAACAACCTCATCTACATCTTGGATGGCCTGAGGGTGAGTAGATTTTCAGTAATTTGTCATTTTGGCGTGAACTATTCCTCTACATTCAGAAAACATGCTCAAAACAGACCTTCTCAGCTTCTTCGGCCTCCGTTTCTTTTCTTAGTTTCTCTTCTTCTCTTCTGTTCTTAAGCTGGTCAATTATTTCATTGAGTTTCTCCTGCACAGCTGTGACCAATGTGAAGATCATAACCATTCCCAAGTTTTCTTCAGCCTACAAAAGAAAGAGTTTATTAGGAAGGACTAAAGGACAAAAAATTACCAGTATGTGCACTTTATCAATTGTTAATGGGTTTTTGGAGGGTAAGATGTCACGTGTGCAGACCTGTTGCTTTAAAAGTGTTAGAATGTCTTCTGTGTCTGAATCTTCCAGGTTCTCCTGTGAGAAGATCTCCCAATGAGGGGGTTCATCTGGATATTTCTCCACATATGTAAACTTAAGAGTCACCTCCACCGCTAAAACAGACAGAAATCAGTAATGTTGGGATTTTGAGATTGCTGCTTTGAGCTACACTTTAACCCTAAAAGTACAGTCTACTTATGTATCATATTTGATACACAAATGGCCGCTCAATTATCTGTCCACCTTCTGTGATACTCGTCTTTTTGATCTACAATCTGTGGAAACTGATTTCATACCGAACTGCCTTATACATTTTGCCCAACATCAAAACTACAGAGCTTTGATCATAAAACTAAGCATTATCTGAAGATTCAGAGTGACAAGTGATATCTATATCTGTATAAGTTACTTACAAGATATCAGAATTTCATCTTACAAAAAATATCAGCAAGACAACAACTGCACTAAATCGCATTTTTTTGCTCATTTTGTACAGTATTTTTTCCTCCTCCTATTCTTCTATAACACACTGTATAAGCCATAAAAGCCTGAGGTATCATATATATCAGTTCACAGGGTCAATGACATAAAAAAAAAAAACTTTACCATATTATGTGCACTGACACATTTAATAAAGCATATGAACTTACTCTCTTCATTTCCTCCCGCATCAGAAGTAACTGTGATGGTGAAGCTCGTGGGCTTCTCGGAAAGCACTGCGTGAATGAAAATATTGTAAGGAAAGAAAGAAACAAACTACTGACATATACAGAGCTCGCTATAGTTAATCACTCCCCACAGACTGGAAGTAAACAGATATGAGTGACCAGACCACTGACCACAGACTGACCCAGTAACATTACTACTTCCACAGTTTATTCAAAGCAGCACGTAAACATAAATCTGACACAACTTCTGCTTGATATCTTATTGCTGGCCATCAGTTAATGTGTGCTTTGGTTCTTAACCTTCGACAGCTTAATCTGTTTCGATGAAGAATGATATCAAAGAGATGACCGAGTCGCTCGTATGTTAACTAACTTTGTTTCATGAAAAGCTAATGTTAGTCAGCTAACGGACAACGTGGCGAATTTAAAGACACAAAACATAAACTTTTCTGCCATTCTTACCTGTAAATGAGTCTGGGTAAATGGACTCTATTGCTTCTAGTTCATTCCTTTGCTCTTCGCCGTAGTCTGTCATTTTATGTCACAAATGTCCATCGATTAGAGCCTGCATGGAAGAAACGTGTGCTAAGGCCCGGTTAGCAGCGATGTTATCTGCGATCATCAGTAATGTCTGAGCTTGGTCTGGGTGGTGAATTTTACTTGCTCTGCAACTACCATTGTAGTTGTTTATGCCCCACACTCTTGAAGCCATTACAAAAAGGCTGTATGTAAAAGTAATTATGTAGAAAAATAAACGTGTGTAAAGGCTTGATTCTCTCATGGATTATATAGTGCCTGGCGATCCAGCAACTTTCAACTAAACTGCCTTTTCACTAAGCAAGTTAAAATTTGTATGTACTATATGTGAATAAATACACGCATTATATTAGTTTTAAATCCCAGTTAACAGAAATCAATTTATAATCCGTGTCTTTTTACTTTTTACTACTATTACTTATTAATCTGTAGTTTTGTTTATCCATTTAGCTGCAAAGAACCTTTCACAGGATGAATTGGGATTTATGGTTTAATCACCCTTACAAAAGGAAAATATATTTACCAATATATTTCTTAAAATATATTGTGATATATTGTAATATATTATTTTCCCTTTTTATTTTCTAATATATTATTTATTTGAATACATTTAATAATATATTGATGATGCATATATTATAATATATTGCAAAATATACAAATGATTGCCGCTTTCAATATATTGCAATATATATGAAAAAAATACATATTAAATCCAATATATAAGAATATATGCCTAATATATTACATGCTATTTTCCAATGTACTGCAATATATTTTTGTTTCATAGGGGCAGACACTGGTCGAAGATTTGTTTTATTGATTATTGATTATACAAGCAAGATCAAAAATCTAGGCCTTTCCTTATTCTTGATATGGTTTTGTGTACAGTTCTTTCTCTCCAAGCCTGTTGAAACAGTTTGGACCAGATTAATTTCATAATTCACTTAATACACTTGAGCTTTAGAAAGTAGCTACTGTAACAGGCTGTTATTGTTACTGTTAGATTAGCTTGAACACTGCCATCATGGTAAGGCATGGACGAGGCTAAGCTTACAAACATACCTTATACTCTTATCCAATATATTTTAATTGGTCATTTACCAGCTGAACAACTAGGAAGGTTAGAATAAGGTAAAATTTCTGTATTCTTTATCAAAGCCTAAACAATATACATTCATAATATAAATGCAAATATTAATATATAGTATAAATACATAAAGCAAGAAAAGAAACAAATACAAAAAGTATTAGCATTCAGTACAAAATTGCAGAAACAAAAAAAAAACATTATAGGATATATAAATAAACAGTTTAATGTGCATTGCTTCTACACACAAGCAAAACATTTTGTTTATTTGTCTTACATTTCAATCAAATGAGGCAGATGGACTGTGTTTGTGGTTCCTATTAATATGAGTTGTCATTTATAGTTCAGTTTAGTGAACGATTTATTAATATTCTGGGTGCAAAGTCAAATCCACAAATATAAATGATCTTTAACAGTATTATTAGTACAACTTATATGTAGTGTGTGTGTGTGTGTGTGTTTTTTTTTTTTTTTTTTTTTGCCATTGTTATTGCCTGTGCCTTTGCTTTTAAAGGAAAGGACCTCGAGCCAGAACTCAAACTCAGGTCAGCCGCTGTATCTCATAGCTTTGTACACAAGGGCAAGGATGTGGCTTTGACTCAGTTTTAATGTCATTATAGTTATAAGGCTACATTGTGTTACTTCTAAGCAATATTTTTCACACTTAACTTACATCTAATAGCACAGTTTTAATATAAAATAATATTGTTGTAATTTTTTTCACTGACTATTAACCTGAGTATATTTACTTCTCTTTCACGACAGGTCAGGAAATGCATACCACAGACAAGCCGGAAACCCCCACCTTATGTGTTATATTTGTGATATTGTGTAGTAATTGGTCCTATGCTTTTTAGAACAGCCATGTTAAGAGAAACTCATTTTTGATCACTATATACAGCTGATTTGTGGGTCAAAACTGAAGAAATGTGTGTTGGGCACTTTGTTTGTGGGTTTCCTGTTTTTCAAATCATCTGTTTAAAACCAAAGGAAATAAGCATTGCGGTTTATATGTTTTATATTTTGTTGGTTAACATAAGTGCATTGGGACCTTATTGTAGATTTGAATCAGTGCTGGACAGTTACATCTCAGCACCAAAATCTTTTGAGGTTATCATGCATAAACGTGCATCAAACACACTACCTGTTTTATAAGGATACGGTGAAAAAGACTTTAAGAGGAGAAAGAGAGCTATACAGATTCAAAGAGTGCACAAGGCCTAAATGACAAATGCCCTGCATGAGAAATGTTTTTTTTTTTAATTTTCTGACTTTGTAAAACCTGAGATCTGAGATCAATGTTGGTTCACTGATATAGAAGTTTAAAACTGTACAAAGTATTTGCAGGTTTAATTGTGCCACAACCACTTTGTCAACACTTTTCAGTACAGGTTGTAGCCACAAAAATCTAATTTCTTATTATGTCATCTCTATGAACTCTTGCCCCTCTAGAACAGGATGCTTCTCGGGGCTGTAGTCCCGATCTGCACGCTCCACATATCTTTGCAGTGTGCTGTAGTACTGTTCACGTTCCTTGTAAGTGTATACAGCAGAGATCTCCTCCCAGGCATTGTGATTTGGAAAGGGAAATGGCTCAGGACTTTTGTTGTCAAAGAAACTCTTAAGGTTTCTCTCTGCCAGTTTGGTGGCATAATCTTCTGCAAACACTTCAAACCTTTCCTGTTCCTTCTCCATGTAGATCTTCTGGAAAGTTAACTGAAGGTAGCTTACTTTAGAACGACAGTTCTTAAAGCAGGTTCCAATAAGGGCTACTGTTGCCGATATGATGATAATTGACCAGCCGAGGATCTGCAAACATAGATAAATCAGTTGAATGTTATAAGACAGAATGATTTTAAGTTATTATAACAAATCATTATTATTGAAATTTAGCATGCAAAAAGGTCAATTGTATTTGTGAATATTTTAGTGAAGCATGAAGCAAAACTAACACAGAAATCACTTTTAAACAGCTTTCTGTTGGTCTGCGCAGTGAATTGTGTGACCGGTGTGAACCATTTGTGAAATTTGCCAGGGGGAAATCTTTTGCCCTCAAGATAGGTCAAATTCATCATTGCTCGGCTAAATTTTGCTTGCAAATGTGCCGTGCTGACCAACAGAAAGCTGCTTGATTTAAAAAGTGACTTAGTTATGAGGGACAATAAACTTTAATCCTGTTAGATATCACTTTAAAGGTTAAAAATAAGTTTACTAGCTGCTCAGTCAGTACATTGGTGAACACCTGTTCAGTCAATTGAACACTAGTGTATTTCTTTCCCTCAAAGCTTTTTTTTTTTTTTAATTCCTATCAATATGGCGCTACCCTGACTATGGTATACAAGCAAGATTTTTCCCCAAACCAGTTTTGTTGGTCATATCAATCACAGTGATGAATGGCCACACCAAACAGTAACCCTTCAACCTAACTCTAACCAATTTAATTTGCAAAGTCAAAAGACACTGGACAAATTTTTGCACTCAAAATTTCACTAAAATGTATCTGTGATTGCCTCTTCATGCAACATTCCCAATCATGCATTACGCCTGTGAAAATTGTGACCACATCTTTAAAGCTTCTGCTAAGAAAAAATTTGTCCACTACAATGTACAAAAAAGTAAAAAATCAGCCTAGCAACATGATGAACATTGCACCAACATTACAGTAATGAAATCATCTCGGGTCATTTTATTACAACACAAGATGGTGACAGTTGCGATTACACAAGAGTATAGTCTGTTGTGTTACAAAAAATAGCATAAGATGAATGGACTGTTCAACAGTTACCATGGCCGATAAAATCAGTCTGCTGAGTACGGTGATAGACCAATTTTAATTAAGTATTCCAGAAGCACACACACACACACACACAAACTGTATGAGAATGTTTTTTTTTTTTTTACATTAACAGTCTATGCTCACCTGTGACTGGGCTCGTAACATCAACAGCAGTTCCATATTTTCATTCGGAGGCTGCTGGGACTTGGTGCAGGGTACTCTGGGGAGCTCGTCATGGCATGCACGTGTCTTGTTTTTGCAGAAAATTTGGATCACCATATTTTCCTTAAGGCCACTAACAGCACACTCATAAAAAGTTCCATTTAACAGTGCTACACTAAGCCACATGACAGGGGCAATGCAGGCTTTAGATAGCACTTTTACAAACACCTGCAAACATCCCATAAAGTTACCCTTGGGGCAAAGTTTGAAAGGGTTGAGACAACACCCAGTGCATAACCGCCAAAGAGGTGTACTAACAAAGAGTCCAATCGCCAGCAAGACAACCGCAGGGCCGATCAGAAAAGTTAATCCATACGAAAAATTCTGTTTAGGGTTGCACGGACACTGGAAAGACACCATGGAGAAAATTCGTTCACTTCCTATTGTAAAAATAGCCATGAAGCTGTAGCCAATGGTGGACTTCTGATTGGTGAGGAATTTTAGGACAGTCTTAAACGAATCCATAGCTGGTACAGACATGACTTGAACACTCAAAGAAGCTGCTGTACTGAAAGAGATGATTTCTGCTACGGCACTCCCTTTTCTCGGTCTCTTATTTTCACTTTGTTTTCAACACTTCCTTTATCTCCTCCTTCTTTGTCTCTGGTTTCCCCACAGCTCATCAAATCCCTCCCTTGTCCATCCTTTTCTCCTCCCATGCAGTGAAGGACCGTGACCAAAACCAGCCCATCAGGTTCTGCCAGAAGTCACAACAGACTACAGATGTGTTTGGGCACATTTACACATCATGCAACAGCAGTCAAACATATAAAATCCTAACAATGCAATACAGGCCACACAGTGTGCTTTTTATGATTGGAATTCCAGAATCTGAAGGTTGCTAGCAATGGAATTTGGAAAGCTAGAGGCTGGAAAAGAGGATTCATGCATGCTGGTTCAAACAGAGGTGTATTGCAACATAATGCTTCAAACTAGTTAAAAAGGAAGTGATTCATTCTGGTTCTGTATGAGGAGACGGTTTCTGTTCTGCTCTGGTGCTGACTGTTGTGCCCTGCACTTCTCCCATAAAGATTTTAAACCTTAACGCTAACCGCAAATGGTAGAACTTAATGAATATTGATTTTTTTTTTTGAGTGAGCTTTTAGCAGTGTAATTTTCAAATGATACATTATTACTTCATGAAAAAAGCATGAAAGTGCTGCCTGTTGAAATATGAGATCACTAATCATTATGTGCATGATGCAACATGAAGTGACACCAAAAGCCTAGCATATAATGTAACTGTTTGTTCGTACAGTCCTTTAGAAATGGTCAGGGCACAGCTGCTCAAATACTAATGAATGAGGAAAACAACTGACAATTATGAAAAAAGCTCTTTTTTATCGTTCATATATAAAAATATCTTGACAGACAAAATTCTAATTATACAGCAAAACCCCAGTAATGTTAAAATCATACAATTGTAGTATTCAAAAGAAAATATCAAATAGCAATTCAAGAAGAACAGTGAACAGACACTGTAAAAGGCACAGAAAATAAAGCAGCAAGTACAGCTCTGTTTATGCCCATAATAACAGGGTAAAGCATGAAAAGCTATCAATTAGACAGCGCCTACAGGACCAGTTTGCCTTCATCCACAAAAGCAAGTGCTGCTGGGTTTGAAAAATCATTTTCAGACCTCACCGAAGGCCTTACTGCTGGATTTTCAAGGTCCTCACAAGTGCACACATACTTGTGCAGGATGCTGTAGTATCTGTCCATGCTTCGGAACTTGTAAAAGGAGGATATCTTCTCCCAGGCCTGTCTGGGTGGACTCTTCATAGGAATGGGTTTGGTTAAATCAAAGAAACTTGATATGTTTCTCTTTGCAAGGTTTTCAGCATGCTTATCTGTATAGCTGTCCAAAAACTCACTCTCCTTCTGAGTGTACACCCGCCAAAACTTTAGCTGCATGTAACTGATTGGAGAATAGCATCTGGCCATGCATGTGAGCAGAAAAGTGAACGCCATCACAGAGCCTATCAGGATCCAACCAAGTACCTAGAAGTATTTTCCAGAATTATTCAAATATTAAGAGACATATTTGCTGAAAAATAAAATTGAGATGTTTTAAACATACAGTACCACTATAGATTTGGTAAGATGACTGTAGAGGACCTTAAATCGAGGTAAGGACGTTTAGGCTTCTGCCTGTAAATGCCACTCCTGCCTTTGTTTTTTTTTTTTTTTTTTTTTAAATGTCAATGAGAAAATTTCCTTTATTAATGCATTTAAAAATATTTTTTTGTGTTAGACCTAAAGATTTTTGTTCATGACTATGAATAATAGACTACAAGTTAGTCGGAGTGATCTAAAGTTTGCAAACCTAGCTAACAGGAAACGTTATCAGAATTTTGGCAACGTTCTTTCAAACTTATGAACAGTTATAATTCTAGTTTGTTTAACTTCATCTGGTTTTAAATTATTTAAACATGGTTCATGGATTTTTTTTCTGAAACGTTTTAACATTTGATAAAATGGATTCAAATCATAACATTAATTTAACCTAAATAACGTTTTTAAAAAAAAAAAAATATATATATATATATATATATATATATATATATATATAAAAAAACGGGATATTTCCTGACTTAATGGAAACGTTGGAAAAACGTTCTTAGAACGTTTTTGTTAGCTAGGTGGGAGCATTCCTTGATTTCCCTGATGCTCCAGCGATTTTAATCAGCGTCAGTGCATTGAAGAAACACAACTATTTCCATTATTTATTTACATTTACATTTATTTATTACATTACAGGTTAGGTACGCATCACAAATACATGACAAAAAGGTATTTAAAATGTCTTTAAATATTCTCAACGTATGCATATTGTACCCCGACAATGTCTAACAAAAAATCCTCTCAAAAGTTGAATCCCAATTCAACTAACAGGCCTCCTGAGTCCAAGTCAGGTCACAAGTAAAACTTCTCATGTCTGTCCGAGTCTTATATTTGAAATCTAAGAGAAGTGATTTTCTGCTCAGTGCTTACCTGCGACTCTGCGCGTATGATGGACAGCAGAGCCACTCTCTCACTCTGCGGAATCGAGGTTCCATCACACGGGAATTTCTCCAACTCTGTCCGACAGTGAGGAAACTTTTCGTTGCAAAGCTGACGTCTAAAAAGTGTAATGTTGGCGCCAGTCATCGAGCACTCGAAATACACCCCTCTGAGTAGAGCAACTGCGATCCAGCTGAGAGGAGCGACCATCGCTGTCGTGGTGATTTGAAGAAAAACGCACAAAAAGCCAATCGCGTGTTTAAAACGACATAACCTCGATTTCCTAAGGCACAGACCCGTGAACAATTTCCATGTTTTATTGCTCAACATGTAACTTAAGATGAGCAGTGCAAGCGCGGGTACGAGGAGGCAGACGTTGCCATAAACGAAATTCAAATCATTGCAAGGACACTTAAAAGCAAAGACCGAGAAGATGTGCTCGCTGCCAGCAGTTATAAGAGCGATCAATCCGAATCCTAAATTGGTCTGCTGTTTCTGAGTGAAGCTTAGCAAAGGTTTGAACTTATCCATGCCTGCCAGCTGATGACCGTAGGCTGTCTGTTCTTAAACTATAAACCACGACAATGACTCTCAGTTCCGTCTAGATACTGAGTGTTACCTTCAAGCGTGCGGACAATAAAAGGATACAAAATTAGACTTCATTTAAGAAGAACGGGTTAATGTTAGCTTTTCAGCTGTAATGGAAAACTGACTTTATGAAAAATTAAGAAACTAAAAACACAACGTAAGTGTTAAATGTACACAGTAGTTTAATTTAAAGGCAATCTAATGTGGAACACTATGCAAAACATGTTTTCAGTCACGTGTGATGATGCAGTCTGTGAGAATGCACCACAAAAACAGGAGGGTCTTTTTTTCATGTACATCAAAGCTGAATAAAAAATCTTTCCATTGATGTGTGGTTTGTTAGGATAGTACAATGTTTGGCCGAGATACAACGAAGGTGCAAAAAACAACAATCTTTAAATTTGTCCAAATGAAGTTAAATGCATTTTACTAATAAAAAAAATATTTATTTAATTAAAAATTAGATATTTGTACCGTAGGATATTTACAAAATCTTCATGGAACACATTTTTTTCTTCATCGGCATAATTCATTCATTTTGTTGCTATTGCTACAAAAACATATACATAATATACATACCTGTGCTACTTTGTGGTCCAAGGTCACCAAGCCTATTAGTTCAACTATAGTAGGCTACAGTATAAACCAGTGGTTCTCATTCAGGGGCCACCACTAGAGTGCCTCTGCAAACTTCCAATGGGCCCTGAACATGACCTAAATTGTTTTAATTTGAAATACTTTTAAAAGTGTGATTTCTGAAAAAAAGAAAAGAAAAAATAGTATAAATCAATATCATCTTAAAACTTCGTCGTCGCCAAGCTTATAAATGACTCACAGGTTTTATGCAATAAAATGTTTTAATATTTTAATCCTAATAATTTAAATTAGGGAGTTTCATGTGGCTGGCTTTTTTGTTAAAATCTATAAATCTTTACAAATAATTGTACATTTTTTAACGTGTAGGCCTATTTATTCACTAATTATGTTGTAAAACAACATATCATATACCCAAATATACTTAACTCAAAACCAATAAGAAAATCTCACAATGTTTTTGCGCTTTATACTTGGCGCCTCGTCGACACACATGATCTCGCGCATGTGACTGCGAGGGGCGGGGACTGATTAAGACTAGCGTTTACAGTAGCTCAGATGCGTCGGGCACAGACGTGACGAGCTACATCCACAGTCTCTGCACAGTTTCTTCTCCCGTGGGCGATGCAGATATTTTGTTTGGGTCAGTCAAAGTTACCAAGTGACCCGACGTCAGATAAAATCTGTTCGACCGAGAGAAGAGGACACTGGACGCGAAGGTACACTGCGTGCGTGCCCTTTTTAGCCCGGTGTATGTTTGTATTTTTACCATGTGTATTTTCTAACACATAGAAGCGTTTAGACAGTGTGTTGACGGGTGGATGCTGAATGGATGTAACGTTACTGAAACACTTCACAGATGAATGTTATGAGGTTGCAGCTGGGCGGGTCTTCAGTGAGGATTACATTTATTGTTGCCCAAATATTCTTGCTTCTGCTCTGTTGCTAGGAGACCTTTGACAGTTGAGGTTCAAAAGTGATTGTGAAGGCGACCAATCACTCTAATCTGCATTTAGTGACAGTGTTGCTTTGTGTTCGTGACAATTAACTTGTCAAAATAATACAAATAATGGACAATATAACATCCGCCTACAGGTTGTTGTTGTTATTATTATTATTTTTTAGTAATATAACCTGCACTTTGTGTTTAACGCGACAGTATCTGACTTACACTGTTATTCAGCCACCTCTGCTTTGATGGATTAAGGGTGTATTCTGGTTAAGTAGGTCAGTGACAGGCTAAAGATGATACATGGGACCATTTGAGTGACACACCAAAGCTGTAGAGAAAATATATGTCATACTGTATCATGGATATTTGTATTATGGCTCTTATGTCTTTTCTTTTCCATCTTCTTTTCTTCTCCATCGGCCATGGACTAACGTTACAGTCTGCTGGCTGAAGGTCATTTTGTAATCAGATCAATATATGCTGGGATGCCTCAGACAGGATGGGCCATTAGGCTCCAATGAGTCCTGCATCAGTTTGCCTACTCTCTGCCTTGAAACCATTTGACCATCACATGTGGCTTTATGAGAGGAGCTTCACAGACTGATTTTGGATCAGAATGAACTTTGCCTCTAGCTGTTTTGTATCCAAACACATTGTGCTTCAGTAGGGTGAGTGGTGTTTTTATTATATTTCTTTTAATTGTTGTGCTTTGGATGAGCATTTTCCATGAGTGAATCTCTCAAAAATATTTCTGGTCATACTTTCACTCCTTTGCTTTTCATACAGAAAATTGAGCCTGTATTTATGATGGTTATGCAGTTTTATTTATACAGTTATGCACGTTTCATTTCCAAAAGTCTCATTAATTTAATATCCATGGATGGTTTCATTTATAGCTAGTGTGCAGTTGTCATCCTTTCTGATCACACAATGATTTTATTTTATTGAATTCTTTGTTGTTTTAACATAATTTAATTTTTAAATGTTTAAAAATGTAAAAAATTGTATTAGTATTATTTTTATCAGCTTAAAGCTAGTGCAACAAGTGCTATCATAAAGTATACATACAATTTACATATTATATAATGATTATATGTATTACAGTACAGTTTATGAATTGTGGGAGGAAATGTGCTTAGTTGTAATAAATGCTTATATAGCATGTAATATGCATCACATACATTTCTCAGTGGATATTTTATTGTTTTACAAAAGCAAATCGTTTAAATCTTTAAAAGTTCTTCATCTCAGTAGGTCCACTGAGATGCTCAGATATTCAAGCTATCAGAGGCTTCTCTGATATATAGGCTGTGTCCCTATTCACTCTCAGTCTTAGCTGTTTCTGTTCTATCACTGTAGAGTGCTGCATATGCTCAGTCGGGCCTGTCTGGTGTTTTGTAGTATCAGCAGGGATCAGTCCTTCCTCCTCCTCCTCCTCTCCCCTCCAGGAGCATGCCCTCTGAGCCTCCTCCCAGGTACGTTCTGCAAACCTCAGTCTACCTTGAGAGGTGACTGTGTCCTCAGTGCTTTGGTGAGTTTTAATTTGATGTAGACACCGCTGGATTTAATGGGAGGTGTTGTGACAGGTCAGCTTTATTAAAAGAGCTCTGGAGTATGTTTAAGGTCATCCAAATCTCCCAAGGCAGTATTACTTTGTGTTAACTAATACTGTAAAAAAAAAATTGTTCAATTTACTACTCTGTGGAGGCATTTTGGTGACTATATTCTACAATTCATACCTATACATATAAGATTAACATGATAAAAAATTTAAATGAACTGCTATTAAAATATTTTTGTAGCTGCAAAATATAGTGAAAATAACACTTACAGTTAGTTAAAATGGAGAGCAACATGATGACTTCAGCAGTGCCCTCCACCCCCACCCCAGCAACTGTTGTCAGTAATAACAGAAAGAGCACAGTGTCACCCACATATGCCATCAGGGTAAATCATGTATATTTCAAGAAGCATTTATGCACACAGTTATGCACATAACTAACAAAAAATACCTACAAATGTGTTGGTTCATTCAGCAACTTTTGATAATGCACATATCCATATTAATTCAAAGAAGGTTCATGCTTTTTACTTATAATAATATAATTTTATTGTAAAAGTGAATATATTGCCTTGCTAAAGTATTATAAATATAATCTTGCCTGCAATTAATATATGAAAACATTATCATTTAGACTTAAAATTGTTAGATTAATTTATATTTATCTTAAAATCGTTACAATAAAATTACATGTACAGTACCCTTTTGAACAAAAAATAAACAAGTTTACTGTAACGTCGATGCATTCTTTTTGTAACATTTATTTTTGATTTTTTTTCCAGTGTACAGACTGAGAGAGTGTGAGCTAAATATGAATGTGTTGAGCTGGAAAGAGCTATTCAGGGCCACGGGAGCAGTGAGAATCAATGACATCTCACTTACTGAATAGATATATTGATATAGACCTAGTGTATGTGTATGTTCAGTGGCAGGCAGAAAGACACATACACACTTCATTGTTTCTGGTCACAGGATTCCATGATGAGATGTTCATGATTTCCAAGCATAGGCTTGTCTTGCAGCATTGTTCTTGTGTCTCAGCTCTCAGGACATGCTGACAGGACAGAGGCTGTGTCAATCCAAATCCCACCAGGACTCTGTCCTCTCTGCCCTTAATCAGCAGCGTAAGGACGGACTGCTCTGCGATGTCACCCTGGTCGCCGGGGAGCAGAAGTTCCATGCTCACAAGGCAGTCCTGGCAGCCTGCAGTGATTACTTCCGGGTGAGATTTTACACTAGAGATTTTACACTAGAGATTCCATCTCATGAAACATGATCAATGAGTGTCTGCCACACAAGTTTCTAGGTTTCTACAGTATGTTACACTTCTGCTGGCATCTTTTAAGAGTATAGTTCTCCCAAATATATATATTTTTGTTAGCCCATTTCCACCAGATAGGAAAGAAATCATGCTTTGGTACATCATAATTATGACATAAAATTTATGATACAACAGTGGAGAGCAGTCAGGAAGCGACCAATATAACAATCTAATCTGACAATCTAAATTATGAACAATAAGAGATATGAGATAAGAAGCTATAGTTGTGACATACAAAAAGAAATTATTAGATAAGGGTCAGTTATTATAAAAGTCCAACTTTTATGTCATAATTATGTCATCAATTTTATTCTTTATCTATTTCCGACTTAGTATCTCATAATTCTAACGCTTAATGTCATATTTGTGACTTTAGAATTATGATTTACCAATGTATATTATAGTATGTTTTAAAGTGGCAGAAAAAGGCCTCCATCAATATCCTTTTTTTTTTTGGAACAGAAAGGGAGATGTTAGACAGAATGTTCACACTGCTCTTCTCCAAATAATAAAAGCGAATGGGGACGAGTGCTGCTGAGTTCCAAAAATGAAAAAAGCACCATAAATGTACCACTAACATTGCCATTCAGCTTGAGTGCAAAATTCCAAATCTTCTGAAACCATCCAAACCTACGTATGAGATAAAACCAGAAATGTCATTATATATTAAAAGTAACGTGAACATACTGTTAACATATTCTGTTTGGAACAACATGATAGTGAGTAAAAAATTACAGGATTTTCCTTTTCAGCAGTGCAATCCTGATCCAAATATGTACAGTTCACATGGAACGCAAGACAGGAAAAGAAAAGTCGGCAGCGTCCTGAAAACCATATCAGATTTTGGTTTGTTCAGAAGCATACAAAGAAGACATACGTCCAGCTCTGCAAGAGAAAGATTATCTGCACTGTTCAAAGAACAGAATTAAATAGGGCAGGTATATTTATCTCTATATGTCTCCTGGAAGCTCTCTACCTCCGTTGGGCTGGAATGATAAGATTTTTATCCCTCTGTTTTTGATGTTAGCCCTTGGTAATAACAAAATTATTTGTGTTAGACAATTTACCCTAAATCGTAAGTAGTGGTCGACCGATATTGGTTCTTTGACAGCCGATGCCAATATCTTGGAAAGCAGGGGACCAATATAAAGCTATATAATTTTTTATTTATTTATTTATTTTTTACGAAATTGGAAATCATTTGACAATGGGTTAAAAAAAATAAATGTGTAAAATAAGCATACTTTAGATGACAATGTATTTTTCACAAATAAATAGATAAATATTTAATAAAAATAGAAGGAAGTAAGGAAGTTCAATTCACAATTTTTGTAAATGTTTATGTATGTTATGTATGTTATGTTAAATGTAAATGCGTATTTGCTTAATGCTGACAGCAAACAAGAAAGTGTCATCAAAATAAAAGTCCCGGCTCGAACGCATCGGCCAAGCAGAAAAACTTATCGGCCGATGCCGATATTTGAAAATGGCCAAATATTGGCCATGGCGATATATCGGTCGACCGCTATTTCAAAATTGGTCCTGCATTGTTTGTGCATGAATTATACCTACAATTTTAGGGCTTGTTTAAGGGTTAGCTCACCCAAAAATGAAAATTAGCCCAAAAATTACTCATCATCAAGTTTATATGACTTTCTTCTTTCAGACATATCCAGTCTGAGTTATATTAAAAATGGTCTTTGATCTTTCAAGCTGTTTAATGCCACTCAGTGGGTGTTGAATGCATCAGTCCAAAATAAGTTAAATAAAAAATGCCCAGCCATCCAGAGATGCATGCACAAAGGGGACCTTACGTCATCTGCCCAGAGCTGCTTCTGTGTACAACAGCATTGATTAAAAAAGCATTGATTCGCTACAGGAAGCCTTTGTTCAACCCCCGGAGCCATGTGAGACATTTTTTTTTAAATGGATGGGCGCTTTTTAATTAACTTCTTTTGGACTGAAGCACTGCAACACCCACTAAGTGACATCAAATAGCTTAAAAAATCAAAGAAAATTTTTCATATAACACTGACTGGATTCGTCTGAAAGAAGAAAGCCATATACACCTAGGATGATTTGAGGTTGCGTTATTTAGGGGCTAATTTTCATGTTTGGGTAAACTAACCCTTAGAAGGGCACCTATTATGCAAAATTAAAAATATTGGTTCAGTTTGTAGCGTGAGATTAGTTCTAATAGTGCAGTTCCCATATGTACGGCTGTACCCCGGGTTCTCTTGCTCTCAGTTATGTTGCTTCTACCGGCTATCTATTACTGTAGAGATGCAATGCAGAGAGGCGTATACAGATTACCTCTTCTGGAGACGGGGTGGGAAAATGCTGCTCATTTGCATTTAAAATGATACACTACAAAAAATTTATTTTTGTTTAGATACACCCCAAACATGACATTTTATATTGGGCTGAAACTAAACAGACACACTCTGGGGACACCCAAGACTAATATTAAATATTGTAAAAAGGGGCATAATAGGTGCCCTTTAAGGAGAGACTTGTTATTTGAAACACAAAAAGATGGTGTCAAAACCATTATATGTATAGACGAAAACACTCAGAGTTTATACAGTTCAATACCAGTCGCATTATCTTCAGAATATATAAAACCTATACCAGTTTACGTATTGGCACAAATGACAGGATACCCTTTGCACCCTTTCGAGCTTTAACATATCAGCGGCACTAATGAATAAATGTGAACGGTGTAATCAGTGCCTGTGGCACTACCATTAAAGACAAACACTGTAATAATGACATTACACATTAGTCCAAAGATGTTTGTATAGCAAAGCTCTTTGAGTAAACATCTATCTATCTATCTATCCATCTATCTATCTATCTCGACAAATGCTGTTAAGACGCTGTTAAAGATACAAGTATATCTTAAACAGTTAATGATATCAGCAAAAATCATGACACAAGTAAGTTCTGATGATGATTCTGTAACCACAATTCATCTCTTTGAACTATTAAAAACAGCTCATAAGAGTAATTTGTGAATCAGACTACACTGGTAATGCTGTGTGTTGTTTTTGTCTGTTTTGTTCTTGCCATAGTTTTAGTGGTTCACTGTATAGACTTAAAACTTGGATTCACAGCTCATGAGAAATATGATTGCCTGGTAACTGAAGAATAACAGTGCAGTATGGCCTCAAACACTGATGTGAGGCATTGAATGATTCTGCATTATCATATGGCTCAAAAAGCAAGTGTTGTAAACTAATTAGCCTGCAAAGCTGCTGTCCGACCAGCATGCTGTGCTTTTGCAAGGTCAGAACAGAAGTCATCCAGCCAGGCATATGACTCAGGACTGGTCATGCTTAGAACCCACAATCCCCTTGCAAGAAAACCCCTGCAAGTCTTGCTTCTGGGCATTAGTGTCCCAGTAAGGAGCTCTCTAAGTAGCGTCAACAAATCTCATCTCTAATGATTTCTTTTGAAAGTCTGAATCTGAGGCCGAGGTCAGGCATTAAATAAGTGCTGCTCTTAAAATTAAAAATAGGAAAACAGGCTACACTTGTACCAGGCACTTCAATTGTGAGATACTACTTAGGGAAAAGTTTCTGAAGGGGGGGTGACCGAGATAAGATGATAAACACTTGGCATCTAATTTTAACACACGGAGGCTTCAGACTGAGCCAAGACCTATATTAGATGTCTATTGATTCTTTCACTGGACTATGCACTGATACAAATTTTTATCCTGAACCAGACTTAATCTGCATCTGAGAGTTATTGCTCCTTGAGTTTGGGAGGTATATAGATAAATCACACTTTTTTTTTATTCAGCACGATGTTCATCATTAGGAGCAGTTAGGTTTGATCAGTTGAATTTGATTGGTGTAATGATGATCCAATGTGCTTTGGCTTCCTCTCCTCCATGGGCTCTGTTCATTGACCATCCTGCGCTCGCTCTGTGACAGTAATCAATGCTTTTGATTAGTGTACTCCTGCCAGAGAACACAGCGGGACAGCACTGGCCTCTTGCTCTCTTTATTTTTTGTGTGTGAAACTGAAGTACGCACTGATTGATGGTGATGGACTCAATTTCATTCTCAGTACGAGACTCTTTAGACTTCAATGAAGAGTTTATTGATGTTTTGGTTTTAAAGCCTATTTAAAGGATGCTAAATTACTCTACTCTAGTTCTGTAGTGAATCCTGCTTATATGTTTGTGTGTGTGTGTCTCTTCAGGCCATGTTCAGTTTGTGCATGGTGGAGAGTGAGGCAGATGAGGTAACTCTCCAGGGTGTGACTAGCGTGGGACTGAAGCACGCACTGGACTTCGCCTACACAGGCCAGGTAAATTCAGCATAGCCCACACAGCTACATAGAGCCTGAGCATGCAAAATAAATGAAATTGACTGTGCCTCAAGCAAAGACGGGTCTCTAGGTTCTGGAAAGACCCCATTATGAAAACCCTCTCGAAGTAGGAGCAGATAAGTGAAATACTTGTGAATAATAATATTTATTCTAGAGCTTCACAAATGGGCTTACACACTTGAACATCTAATTCTGGTTAATTGTAATCCTGAGTTTATCACACTATACATTTGTGAACTGTGAGTTCATGTTTTTAGATGAATATTTACATACATTTATACTTTTTTAGTTTGTGTTTGGTTCTCTGTTACTATACAACTTTTACATTATAGCATTGCTAGCAGATATATTATAAGGCCACCCATGATTCAGTAATATATATATATATATATATATATATATATATATATATATATATATATACTAATGCTCAAATTTATTTTTTCAAATATAAATGAATATGTATCATATTGGCCAGTAGTGGATCAGAAGTGACAGTAAAAACATTTATAATGCTATAAATGATTTCTATTTCAAATAAATGGGGTTCTTTGGAACCTTCTTTTTATCTGAGAATCATTGAAAAATGAAACAATAGTAAATAATCATTGCAATATCTAAATTTAAAATACATTCTTAAATATAATGAAGTTGAAAATTTTATTTTCCGTTGTAATGATATTTCCTACTGTATTTTTAATACAAAAAAAAATGTACCCTTGGCCAGTATAAGAAACCTCTGTCAATAACATTTATAAAACCTTAGTGACCCCTAACTTTGGATGTACAGTAACTAAATTAGATAAATTGTAGCACTCACTATCCTTCACAGTTAAAATAACCCGTTGCCTGCATTTTTGTTCCTGGATGCACATGTGCTTTAGCTGCACCAGCCTGAAAAATACAGTTTTTTGCATGATCTGAGCTAACCATCTGTGGCACAGAGAGTGAAACACATTTTGTGGCTTATTTTGATTTAGCTCTTAAGCCGCTTTGAGAAGAATATTTTTTCTTTCTTTATTCTTTTTTTTTTTTTTGTGTGTGTGTGTTTCCTTATATCATTTTTATTAAAACGAGACCGTATTTGTATGATCATATAATGCACTCTGTGCATTACTAATGAATAGTTTAATGGCTTTCAATCTAAGCATCATAAAGTATGTGAAGACATTTAATATAGTAGTCTGCTATACATATTATTATAGAGCTGGCTTAAAATGCAATGCTTTTATCAAATATTTAATAAAAGGTCACTGCTCCATCTTTCTCTTCACAAAGGGTTCCTTAGCCTGAAAAAGGTCAAAAACCCCTGCTTGCAAGGTTGTTGTTTTTTAGGATAGTTTTACTCCGGTCCTTTGTCTGTAGATCATGCTGGAGCCAGGAGTGATACAGGACGTCCTGTCTGCTGGAAGCCACCTTCAGCTGCTGGAACTGCTCAGCCTCTGTTCTCACTATCTCATTCAGGTGTGTTGAAGAGTCATTTCTGCCCTAAAGGGTACTACATAGAACTTCACTGTGTGATCAGATCTTTGTTTTACATCATCACTGTGTTTAGATTTTGTTTTTTGAAAGTGCTGCGATTTTGCTGCTTCCTGTTCACTTCTTAGAGGAGTAGTTCTGAAATAAAAATCTGTCATCTCTTCACCCTCATGCTCTTTTCAGTTTGATTACAATTAATGTGTACAGCTTTTAAGCTTCAAAAAGACATAGAAGACTATGTATGATTTTGTGTTATATTCTCCTGAAGCCTTTGTGTGAGAGATCTTAGTCATTATTTCTTAAGGATTTTCAGCCGATTCATCAGAATTCCATAGGTTTTCCCCATAAATTAGCCCAGAAATCCCATAAATTGACTCAGACAATCACTACATTTAAAATGTGCTGATTATTCATTTTAACCAGTAGATGGCAGTCAGTCTCTGTGTATGACATTTTTCCTAATCATGCTTCTGTGGAACATCCTGAGTGGATTTCTCTCTCTGTTATTCTTCCTTTAACTTAGAATTCTCAAGACTACAGTTATGGATATTGTCGACATTTTGTTTGAATTCAGCTCTCTTAAGCTTCCTGTAATCATTTATTTTAACTACACTATTTACTGTATTACAATATTTTAACAACTGCATTCATGGTGATATCTTAATGTTTGCATTTGTGTGTTCGAGTCAGGGCATATAAGATTTCATGTTAGACTGTAATGGTCAAGGAGTTTGTGTTCATAGACTTTAGCATGAATAAAACAGCCCTTCTGACTGTGAATCTGTCTGTATTTATATCTGTGCCTGAAGGAGCTGAACAGTTTGAACTACCTGGACCTATACAGACTGGCAGATCTCTTCCACTTGCCGGCCCTAGAGGAAGCAGTAGTAAGCTTTCTGGTGGATCACCTCTCTGAGCTGCAGAGGAACAGACAAGAGGAAGTTCTGCTTCTACCTTATCGGCTCCTCAGGGAAGTGCTAAAAAGCGACCGCCTCACCTCCCTCGGTGAGGAGGAGATATGGCAGGTGTGTGGGCCGCAGATTCGTAGACTTTATTGTTATTGTTTTAGTTTCTTCCAGATTCGGAAAACTTTAGCTGGCCGCTGTATTCAGTCTATTTTTTTTCCTCTTTTGTAAAGTCATAGAAATGCTTTTGTTTTTTATTTATTTTGGGGAATGTTGTAGACTTCGTTCACCACTGTAGAAGTTTACCCAACTACTAAGAGGGGTCCATTAATGCAAGGGTCTATTAAGGCAACATTTTTAGTTCAGGTTTTCACTATAATTTGTAATATATTATAATTTAATACTATATAATAATGTATAATATAATATGTTGTTAAGTAAATCTGAATGCTTAAGAATATATTTACAAACAAACGCCACCTGTTTAATTTATGGTGTAAGAGTGAGAGAAAAAGGTGTGTGGACGATTCGATCATGTGTGTGTGTGTGTGTGTATGTACACACGGGCGGAGGCTGTAGTTGGGGGGGGGGGGGGGCTGTGGTGTGACTATTCATTTGCACCAATCAGGCAACCCCACCACCCCCCTCCCCACACCCAGCCTCTCTCTGATTAGGCCCACCGTGGCTCCATCAGCGCCTCAATCCCCCAGCTGTCACTCCAGCCGCCCTACTGATTGAAAACAATCAGGCCTCTGATGGCACAATTACCCTGACCCTTTAACCAGTCGCTGCTGCCATAATCAGGCCCTGATTAGGCTGCTTTGGGCCTCCTTCACTTTGCAGAGAAGGTTAATTTGGGCATCAGACGGAAGCGTGATGGGCACAGGGGCTGGTGCTGCCTTCCACTGGTCCGAACGTGCGCTCGCCAATGCTACCCTCGATATAGTTTGGCTGTCAGTCATTGTCGTGCAGAGTTCTCCGAGTCTAACGCTCTGGAAATCACAAATCTTCCTCTTTGTTTTTTTTTTGTTCTTTTTTTCTCTTGCACTCACCCTCTGTCTGTCTTTCTCCGTGCGGGAGTGGGTGGGGGTGTTCATTTATTTTCTGCCCCGAGGAAGTTCTCTGATCCAGTGTGACCTTCACAGTCAACAGACGCTGTCTCGCTCACACCTCACTCTTTCTCTCTCTCTCCCTCCCTCTCTTATTTTCCTCTCTCACTCATTCTCTTTCTCCTTTTCTGTTGGCTATAAAAAGAAGGAGGGTTGAAAAAACAACTACAATAGAGCGTTACATGACTAATGGCGCCGAACAGGAACAGGAGGGTTTTGCTGAAACCTATGTGCACTTAAAACTTAACTGTGTGACTATTTAGGAACGTACCTATATAGGTATAGATATAGATATAGATATAGGTACCAATGGTTATCATTTGACTTTTTAATTTAACAGATATCATACTGAATATTTTGGCCAATATTAGATCTTTAATTGTGCATGCAATTATGAAGTGGTGCTTACTTCAAGGTAATCAGTGTTTAAAAGCATTAAGAATTGATCAGTCTATAATCCATAATAATACATGAATATACATTTCTCATATTGCAATCTATTAATATTTTGATGCCTAAATTCACAAATAGCATTTAAAAATATATATTTGTAAAATATTTGTAAGTTGTTTAGACAATATAGTATTTTATATTTCTATAGAATTTTATATATCAGCAATTATTTGCTTTTAAGCCATAACATATTAATTGTTATATGCTTATTGGCATTAGACATTGTGAGTAAACTTTTTTTTTAAATGATTTGGTATGCTGCTGCATTTTATAAAAAAACAACAAAAAAACAAAAAAAACAAACACAATATTAAAATATATAATAAAATATTACATATATTGGCTATTTATTTCTTATCAGCCATAACATAAAGTTAATCAAAGGCTTATTGGTAATTAACATAATTTTTATATGAGTAAAAAAGTAATAATTATATCCTTAATTCAATTGGAGCATGATTGATTGATTGATTGATTGATTTTTTTTTACTGAGTTTTATTCAAACAAAAAAGTAGACCGTATTATATAAAATGTTAGTTACTGGCCATTTATCTTTTATCAGCCATAATAGGAAGATAATTATAGGCTTAAAATTTCTTAATGCCTAATGTGCATAAGTAGGTTAAGGAGTTCAAAAGTGGCTCTATTTATTGCATCTATCAGAGCAAAATAATCTCAATCAGTTTGGGGGCAGGATTTCCTGTTTATCAACCAATGGCAGAAGGGGAGAGTGTTTGGGAAACCTTTCTGGTAGCAGTCATTTTCTCTGCAATTCGGTTCTGTTAGTGGTGCAGAAAAAACACACTCTACCTTAAGCTCCTTGATTTTTCCTTAAAATACCTTCCTGCAATTAATGTACTGTAAAACATTTTATGTAAGCGTAATGAAATCAAACCAGTTATGTTGTGCCATTAAAATGTAAAATTTAAATCATGAAATACTCCAAGAAAAATATATTACAAGCATTTAAATTTGCCATTTGTGTGTAGGAGACGTCTAGAGGTGGTGGCCCATGATCTCGGGTTTCTATAATAAGTTCTCTGTCTCAGGGCTGATTGTGTTAAAAGCCACTTTGTTTCCACAAGAGTGGCATCGCTTATCTCCAGCCATCTCCGCCGTACTCGCATGCCTCTGCAGCTAAACAGTCTAGATTGCTCTCAAGTTCAATTAACTCCCCTTTGTCTAACTCCCTTGGCTGCGCCGGAGTGTGTATGTGTGCATGCTTCACACGCACACCTCATGTACGTGTGTGTGTGTGCTCACAGAGCCCCCCCCCCCATCTCATCTGCAGCTGTCTTTTCATCACTATATAGAGACACAGTATCTTAAGCATTAGCATGCAATGATACAAAGTGTTGGCTCTGCGTAGACAGGCGGTATTGTGTGGATGGTGTGAGCTGCAGCCTGTAATATGAGCAGTGTGATCTCCTGATCCTGAATCAGTGCTGAATACTGATGAGCCACTCTGCCCTGCTTTAGTTGCTGGTGCGTTGGCTGGAGCACGACTGCAGATACCAGTACATGGAGGAACTGCTGCAACACGTGCGCTATGGCCTGATGGAGGTCTCCGCCCTGCACCGTGTGGCCAACAGCCACCCCTTCCTCAACTCCAGCAGCACTGTCGCCGCCCTGGTGGAGGAGGCGTTGGACTACCACCAGTCTGTATTTGCACAGCCTTTACGTCAGACGGCACGGACCACGCCGCGCTTTCAGTCATTGACCCTGTATATCGCCGGCGGGCGCAAACGGGAGGTCAGCCGTGTGCGGGAACTGCGGTTCTTCAACCCTTCCGCGCAGGAGCACTTACGCGTTGCCGGGGGTTCGAACTGGAGTGAGTTGGCACCCATGCCTGCTGGACGAAGTCACCACTGTGTGGCTGTTATGGGGAACTTCCTGTTCGTGGCAGGTGGGGAGGTGGAACACGCTACCGGACGGACGTGTGCGGTGAGGACGGCGTGCCGGTACGATCCAAGGGTGAACCGCTGGACTGATATTGCACCAATGAAGGCGTGCAGGGAGCATTTTGTGCTGGGAGCTCTGGGACAGTATCTTTACGCCATCGGGGGGAGGAATGAACTGAGGCAGGTTCTGCCCAGTGTGGAGCGCTACTGTCCCAAGAGAAACAAGTGGACCTATGTGCAACCGTTTGACCGCTCACTGTCCTGTCATGCAGGTTGTGTTGCAGATGGGCTGATCTGGGTCTCAGGTAATAATACATCACATTTAGCCCAATATCAGGCATATATCAGACATCTCCCAATGTGTATAAGACTCTCACAGAAGTTCTAGGCCCAAGACATAAACTGATTGTAGTAATGCTTTTAACATATAATGATGACTCCTTCTGCTGCAGGTGGTGTCACAAACACCGCTCAGTACCAGAATCGACTGATGGTGTATGACTCAGGACAGGTAAAATATTGGTATTTATATGAGTCCAATGTAGTTGGGTAGTGCATCTTCCTCCTCTATGAAAAAAGAAAAAACACACATGCATGTATATATTTCAGAAAAATATGTTTTTTATATATTAAATATATTTATTAATAAAGAAAAAATTATATGAATATAAATATAGACATGTTAAAGCATTTAAATATAATGAGTTATTTGTTTAAAATACAGACTTTTTAAACATACATTTTAGTTACTAAAAATATAATGTAACTTATTTTAATTCATATAAATATAAAAAAAAATACTGTAATGGTTGCTGGTTAATAATTATGAATAATTCATACACCTTGATGTAGTTACCAAATTATAGTAACAATGTATTATACATTTTATTTTTGTATTACCAAGAATTAAGACATATTTTAGTGCTTTATCAACTAAACGATTGACAACAAAGTAAAAACATTACAACCTGTTGAAAGGATTGTGCATCTATTTGTGAAAAATGAAATATGGCATCTACCCTGATTAAGGTCAATGGTGTTGCATACGCCTTTAACACAAAGTGCTTTTAACATTGAATAGAAATTAAATATTAATTCACATTGGGCAAATGCTCAAAAAAAAAAAAAAAAAAAAAAAACCACCTCTACCCACCACTGTAATTTATTAATGTTACATTTAAAAAGACATAAGAATAAGTATCGTAGAACTTCTGTGGTCACTGCAACTGAGCATTTTCAAAGGGAGAGGTATAAAGAAAGAAGAGGGGAGGAAAGAACAGGAGGCAGAGGCTCATTGGTATTCAAAGTGGCTTTGCATTCACCTGCCAGGAACAGCAACCCCCCACCCACACTACCCTCAACAGATGGTCGCCAAACACACACGTGTATATTCACACTCTCACTCACCACTGCTCGTGCAATCTCTGCGTATACACACACCTCTCACAAATAAATGCACGCACACATGCACTGGAATATGCTAAAGAAATATGTTAAATGTTTCAATTAATTCTATAGCTTGAAATTATTTTATTATTATTATTATTAACTAATTAAAGTGTGTTTTTCTTTCTTTTGTAATTCCCTCTGTCATAGAATCAGTGGTTAGCACGCAGTCCCATGTTGCAGAGGAGGGTGTACCATGTGATGGCGGCAGTAAAAAGGCAGCTGTATGTGCTGGGGGGGAACGATCTGGACTACAACAATGACCGCATCCTGGTTAGACACATTGACTCCTATGACATAGACATGGACCAGTGGACACGCTGCACATTCAGTCTCCTCACAGGTCACCACACACACACACACACACTCCATGTAATAGAAATGTGTATTCAACAATTCTTGCATAAAGTTAGCATTTCTACATATACAGTTTTTGTTTTGAAGCACTATATTGTATTAGTGCTACTTTAAAGTGACGTGAAATTCAGCCAAGTATGGTGACCCATACTCAGAATTCGTGCTCTGCATTTAACCCATCCAAAGTGTGAACACACACACACTGTGAGCACACACCCGGAGCAGTGGGCAGCCATTTATGCTTCGGTGCCCGGGGAGCAGTTGGGGGTTCAGTGCCTTAATCAAGGGCACCTACGTCGTGGTATTACCAGCCCGAAATTCGAAACCACAACCCTAGGGTTAGGAGTCAAACTCTCTAACCACTAGGCCCAGACTCCCCTGACTGGTACACCTGTCAGATGTACTAAGGTGATGCCATGTGTGATAGTTGAGGATAGTTAATATGGTACTGGTTAAGAAATTGGCACTTTATTAGTGGGGCGGGTCACTAAATATATATATTTTTTTTATCAATTTATGTTGCGTGGAATTTAGTGGAGGAAATTTTGATTATTTCAAGAGATTTGTTGATTTTCAGTTCGTTCACCAAAATGATTCGTTCAGATTCGTTCACTGATTCGTTCAGTGACCATTTCTCCATATCACACAAATACGCCACAGCAGGTGGCGAAAAAGAGTGTCTTATGTGTTATGTCTTAAGTCAACAAACGTATTTACTTGTGACAAAAACTGATTTGGCTTTATTAAAGTGTGTGCATGATCGCATTAAATAAATAGTCTAAATAAGTTGTTCAGATGAACAAAGCACAAGGTTTTCTTGCAAAATTAAACATTTCGGTTTGTATCTACTGATTGCTGATCGAGATTTACATTCTTGGCCAACTGACCCTGTATACTCAGACAAGCGGGACCCACAGGTTGGAAAAAAAAAGCTGACCCGCGCATCACTAGTACTGAATAATTCATATACTGTGATATTTACATTGTGCTTTAAAGGAACAGTACACCCAAAAATTAAAATTTGCTGAAAAAGAACTCTCTCAATCCCTTAATTAACTCTCAGGTGATCCAAGATGTAGATGAGTTTGCTGCTTTATCAGAACAGATTTGAGAAACTTATCATTACATCACTGCTTACCAATGGATCCTAGGCAGTGAATGGGCGCCATGACAATGCACACAATTCAAGTCTGTCAATCTTGTGGAGCCAAAGATGTTTCTAACTTCAAACCGTTGCTTCAGGTATGGCTAAAATATGAGTGCCTCTATTCATAGTATTGTTTTCTCCAGTCATCAATCATCATTTACAAGTGAAAATGGTCTAACCATTTAAAAAGACAGTTCTAAGTAAATATGTCAGTATATTATGAATTTTGGCCAGAAACTACTGTTTAAAGTAAAAATGCCTTAATGATGGATTTGTTTCTTATGAACATGTAGTTTTCATTTTACAAGATGGACTGGAATGAATTACTTGTGGATTATTTTGATTTTTTTTAATTAGCTATGACGGTACCCATTCACTGCAGAGTATCCATTTGTGAGCAAGTGATATATAATGCTACATTTCTTAAAATCAGCTGTTAGAATCTCTACAAACCCATATACATATCGAATGGAGTGAGGGTGAATTCTCATTTTTGGCTGAACTACTCCTTTAATGGTATCATATTGTGTGTATATATATATTTTTTTATAAATTCTCATTGTGCAGTATGTTACCTATTAAACTTTTATTCTTCAATAACTATGAACTTTTGATAGGAAAAATATATGCAGAAATTAACCTAGTTTAGCTGGTAAGAAGTTTTTAGAATCAGAGCCTTGGTAGAGAAATGAAAGTCATCCAAGCTAAATAAATAAAGGATAAAAAAAAATATTCATACTTTCAAAATATAAGAAAAAGTTTCTTCACAAGTGCTTAAAGGTTCATAAAACATTTGCTTTTATAAGAGAAATATTCTTTATATTCTTCTTTTAGGCCAAAATGAGGCAGGAGTGTCCGTGCATGATGACAGAATCTATGTGGTTGGTGGATATTCAATCTGGACAAATGAACCACTTGCCTGCATTCAGGTAAGTGGATTGAATAGTGCATATGTTTGAATGACATGTTGGATAATTAGTGTTGAGATGCCATCATTTGTCTGTTTGGCAGGTGCTAGATGTGAGCACCAAGGGGAAAGAGGAGGTTTTTTATGGGCCGACGCTCCCGTTCGCTTCGAATGGAGTGGCGACATGTTTTTTGCCTGCACCATACTTCACCTGCCCCAACCTGCAGACCCTACAAGTGCCACATCACAGGATAGGAGCTCTCTAACCTCTGTGCTCATAACTCAAGGACATTCCCACAAACACACTATGAACCAATGAAATCATGTCAGAGCCTATTGTACTTCCACAAATTGTGACTGGTGGATGAAACTGTTGTTGATCATACATTGATCTCGTAGAGCCAGTGTTCTGATGGATGTGAAAACCTTCGAAAAGAAGTTAAAGAGTTTTTTATCGCCAGGCTTCACTGACATTCATGCATTTCTGAACTGGATGTGCTGTGGTGCTGCACCGGGCTAATACAGTTTAACAAGCAGTGTGTAAATCTGTCAGAATGATTAAGAGCCACTTCATGGCCCAATCCCAAATGGTGCACTTGATGTAAACCTGTGGTCCGTCAAGTACACAAGATTTCTGGTTGTCCCATTTATCATTTTAACATGAAAAGGGTGTTCATACCTCACGATGAACTTTACTCAACAATCCATGCAGAATTAAATCAAAAGAAATACGCAAGAGCGGCATTTGGGACAGGGCCGAAGTGTTAATGACCTGTTATCAAACATTCTTGGGACTCCATCCACTCTCCATTCTGACCTTGATGTTCTGCCACTGTCATTTCTCAGCCTGTGACAAACTGTACTTTTATCAAAACTCAGGATGAAGACCGTACAATTGTTTACTGAATGTGTATGACCACAGATGACGACAAGTGCACACACAGCAACTTCAAAATCTGCGTCAATGGTGGCATCTTGCCTGTTCTCCATCCCACCACCCTTTCCATAAGAAAACATGTAAGGGCACATTTTTTTTTTTACATAATGCCTCTAATAAATACAACATTTATGCAGTTGTGGAATAAAGATTAACGATAGTGAGTTCTTGAATCATTGAATCTCTGAAACTAAAGATTCCCTAAAGCTTTATTCCCAGAAGCTTTATTTCTATTCTACTGGTGAAGTTCTGAAAGACTCAGTGAGAAACTTAAAATATGGCAGGGGAGATAAAACGTAGGTCTTAGTAATTTTGTTCAATATATACAGTCTTGTTCAAAATAATAGCAGTACAATGTGACTAACCATAATAATCAAGGTTTTTCGTATATTTTTTTATTGCTACGTGGCAAACAAGTTACCAGTAGGTTCAGTAGATTCTCAGAAAACAAATGAGACCCAGCATTCATGATATGCACGCTCTTAAGGCTGTGCAATTGGGCAATTAGTTGAAAGGGGTGTGTTCAAAAAAATAGCAGTGTGGCATTCAATCACTGAGGTCATCAATTTTGTGAAGAAACAGGTGTGAATCAGGTGGCCCCTATTTAAGGATGAAGCCAACACTTGTTGAACATGCATTTGAAAGCTGAGGAAAATGGGTCGTTCAAGACATTGTTCAGAAGAACAGCGTACTTTGATTAAAAAGTAGATTAGAGAGGGGAAAACCTATAAAGAGGTGCAAAAAATGATAGGCTGTTCAGCTAAAATGATCTCCAATGCCTTAAAATGGAGAGCAAAACCAGAGAGACGTGGAAGAAAACGGAAGACAACCATCAAAATGGATAGAAGAATAACCAGAATGGCAAAGGCTCAGCCAATGATCACCTCCAGGATGATCAAAGACAGTCTGGAGTTACCTGTAAGTACTGTGACAGTTAGAAGACGTCTGTGTGAAGCTAATCTATTTTCAAGAATCCCCCGCAAAGTCCCTCTGTTAAAAAAAAGGCATGTGCAGAAGAGGTTACAATTTGCCAAAGAACACATCAACTGGCCTACAGAGAAATGGAGGAACATTTTGTGGACTGATGAGAGTAAAATTGTTCTTTTTGGGTCCAAGGGCCACAGGCAGTTTGTGAGACGACCCCCAAACTCTGAATTCAAGCCACAGTACACAGTGAAGACAGTGAAGCATGGAGGTGCAAGCATCATGATATGGGCATGTTTCTCCTACTATGGTGTTGGGCCTATTTATCGCATACCAGGGATCATGGATCAGTTTGCATATGTTAAAATACTTGAAGAGGTCATGTTGCCCTATGCTGAAGAGGACATGCCCTTGAAATGGTTGTTTCAACAAGACAATGACCCAAAACACACTAGTAAACGGACAAAGTCTTGGTTCCAAACCAACAAAATTAATGTTATGGAGTGGCCAGCCCAATCTCCAGACCTTAATCCAATTGAGAACTTGTGGGGTGATATCAAAAATGCTGTTTCTGAAGCAAAACCAAGAAATGTGAATGAATTGTGGAATGTTGTTAAAGAATCATGGAGTGGAATAACAGCTGAGAGGTGCCACAAGTTGGTTGACTCCATGCCACACAGATGTCAAGCAGTTTTAAAAAACTGTGGTCATACAACTAAATATTAGTTTAGTGATTCACAGGATTGCTAAATCCCAGAAAAAAAAAATGTTTGTACAAAATAGTTTTGAGTTTGTACAGTCAAAGGTAGACACTGCTATTTTTTTGGACACACCCCTTTCAACTAATTGCCCAATTGCACAGCCTTAAGAGCGTGCATATCATGAATGCTGGGTCTTGTTTGTTTTCTGACAATCTACTGAACCTACTGGTAACTTGTTTGCCACGTAGCAATAAAAAATATACTAAAAACCTTGATTATTCTGGTTAGTCACATTGTACTGCTATTATTTTGAACAAGACTGTATGTTCAATAGTAAGGCTGCTCACTAAAATTTGGAAGTAAGCTAATTTGTCACCATATACTGTAACATACCTTATAACTGTTAATCCGTATTAAATAGTTACTCTGATTAGCTCAGAGAATGAAAGCTCGACGTGACGGGGCTAAGAGGTGAGAGAGACAGTGTGGCTCATTTGATGGCTCTGCTCTAATGAAGTGTGATGCCTGTGCCACACTGCGGGGCGATGTGTGAGCGTGCCGGCTGCAAGAGAGGACCGAGAGCTGAGATGGAAATGGAAGGAATGATTGGGATGGAGAAAAGGGAGAAAAAGAAGGGTAGGAGGTATAGAGTGATGAGAGGCTCTAGGCAATTTGTGCTCAGAATTGCATGGAGATTGCAAACAGTATGAATAGTTAAAGGAAAGGTTTGGGGTGAAGGTGATTGAGGGAGCCATAGGTGTCACATTTGTGGTTTCATGACTGATTTTGATTACTAGTCTGTGCAGTTGCCAGAAAAGTGCTGATTGATAGCAGAATACCATATGAAAGCTTAATGTAGCCTCTTTCTAGATGTGATGGTAAAAATATTGAATTTCAGATTAATCGCTATCTTTGTTCTTGTTTGTGGTTTGAGTAGCTTCGTGTAAAATGTATTATTTGTACAGCTCTGCCCGACATGCTGCTGAGGTGATATGAATGCATTTGCAATACAATTATAACTGCATATATAATATTATATATATATATATATATATATATATATATATATAATTTTGATATAGAAATAAAAATGGTTGAAAATATGAAATGTTTTAAATATAAAACTAAAACCGCCAGTAGGTGGCAACAGTCACTAATATACAGTTGCAACTCAAATTACGAAACACGTGTATTAAACTAAATTCAATGCACACCGACTGAAGTAGTTTAAGTCTTTGGTTCTTTTAACTGTGATGATTTGGCTCACATTTAACAAAAACCCTCAACAAAACAGAATACTTCATAAATAAAAAAAAAGAAATTTGTGAATTGTTGGCCTTCTGGAAAGTATGTTTATTTAATGTACATTTAGTACAGTCCTTTTGCTTTAATTACTGCCTCAATTCGGCGTGGCATGGAGGTGATCAGTTTGTGGCTCTGCTGAGGTGGTTTGGAAGCCTAAGTTTCTTTGACAGTCGCCTTCAGCTCATCTGCATTGTTTGGTCTCTTATTTCTAATTTTCCTCTTGACAGTACCCCACATATTCTCTGTGGTGTTCAGGTCTGTTGTGTTTGCTGGCCAGTCAAACACACCAACACCATGGTCATTTAACCAACTTTTGGTGCTTTTGGCAGTGTGGGTAGGTGAAAATGAAACCAGCATCTTCAAAAAGCTGGTCAGCAGAAGGAAGCAAGAAGTGCTCCAAGATTTATTGGTAAACGGGTGCAGTGACTATGGTTTAAAAAAAACACAATGGACCAACACCAGCAGATGACATTGCACCCCAAATCATCACATACTATGGAAACATAACATTTATGAGCTATGGGCTATGAGCTTCTCCACTCTTCCTCCAGACTCTAGGACCTTTGTTTACAAATGAAATACAAAACTTGCCATCATCTGAAAAAAGGACTTCGGACCAATGGTAACAGTCCAGTTTTTCTTCTCCTTAGCCTATGTAAGACGCCTCTGATGCTGTCTGTGGTTCAGGAATGACTTAAGAGGAATAAGACAACTGTAGCCAAATTCCTTGCCACATCTGTGTGTGGTGGCTCTTGATGCCTTGACCTCAGCCTCAGTCCATTCCTTGTGAAGTTCTCTGAAATTCTTGAATCCAGTTTGCTTGACAATCCTCATAAGGCTGTAGTTCTCTCGGTTGGTTATGCATCTTTTTCTTTCACACTTTTTTGTTCCACTCAACTTCCTGTTAACATGCTTTGATATAGCACTCTGTGAACAGACAGCTTATTGGCAATGAATTTCTGTGACTTACACTCCTTTGTGAAGGGTGTCAATGATTGTCAGAGACCATTTTGAAGGCTCAGGAAACCTTTGCAGGTGTTTTGAGTTGATTAGCTGATTGGAATGTCATCATATTCTAATTTGTTGAGATCGTGAATTGGTGGGTTTTTGTTAAATGTGAGCCAATATCATCACAATTTGAAAGAACCAAAGAGTTAAACTACTTCAGTCTGTGTGCATTGAATTTATTTAATACATGAGTTTCACAATTTGAGTTGAATTACTGAAATTAACTTTTCCTTGACATTCTAATTTATTGAGAAACAACTGTAAGTCTTGGAATAATTTAATTTTGTTAAGGACAGATTCATTCAGAAACCTCCAATTGAAGTGACTGACTGGATCTAAATGGTTTAAATCATTAGCTCAACCAATCTGCTCTTAATTATCTTGTTCAATTGTATTTGACTAGGGTTAGAGGTAAACTCTGCAGGACAGCGGCACTCAAGGACCGACGTTGACTGTCCCTGTTCTACTGTGTTTGCCCGAAATGTGAAATGTCCTCACAGCTTAAATTATGACATAAGGGGGAGGGGCTATCAGACTCTGATTATTTATAACAAAATACAAAAAGTGAAAAGATGAAAAAATGTGGCATGCTGTAAAGTGCTGTAAAAGTGTTTTATACGAAGAAGTTTTCAGTTGAATTATGAGCACCCTCCATCCCCCAAAGCATATTCCCTGCTTCTCCACCCAAAGATCACACCTCCTTCTAATTTTGTATAGCTCTTTTCACTTGGGTGTGGGCTGCAGTGTTCCCCCTCGGTCCTTTCGACGCGAGGCCCTCTTAAAGTGACTGCACCAGTTAGACCGCCAAAGGACTGCATTTAGCACCCACATCTTATCCAGCAGCCACACAACGACATAAGACATTGATATTTGGTTACTTTGGTTGCAACATTGGGTAATTTGATGTCCAAGACCATCAGCTGGCATAGATATTTTGTTGTTTTAGGTTATTGTGAAGTAACCAAAATCCAATGTCAAGCCAACGTCTAAATGGACATCAACCAAAATGTTGAAAACATAAGGTCCACATGGAATCAAAATGACTTTATTTACTTTACTGGCACACATTGTTGATCATTATGTAAACAATTAATCCATGCAAGTTAATCCGCTGAAAAAAAATGATTGTCTTTATAATCTTTAATCAAAATTTGAACATTAACTTCAGCCCTGGAATGCCATTGCTTTTCTTATGACGTCAGTTTGACAGCTTGGGCAGAATATCCTTAAACATACCCCCAGGGTTGCCAACTCTCACGCATCTGGCGTGAAACTCACGCTTTCAGCATCAATCTCACGCTGAAGTCCAAGCGTGAGTGTCACGCCAGCCAGATGCGTGAGAGTTGGCAACCCTGCACCCCTCCAACAGTTTATATTGCTATGAGTAACAGAGAGAGAGAGGTGCACAAACATAAAACCATGCCCTCTATAGCTCTATTCATTATTCATTTTCAGATGGAAATACTTCACTACAATGAAATAAATTAGGCAGTAACTTTCAGTTCATGCGGAATTTAAAGTCTATGCACACGGAGTCTGAAATATTCGTTTTCTTTTTTCTTTTTTTTTTGTCAGCCTTTCCTATACTAGTGGATGCTACGGATGGAAAAAGCAGAAAATCGAACCTGAAATTATTTTATTTTATGACAGACGAAAGTATTGGAGGCAGTGTTTAACACAGTGATTAACACAACGTAAGCTCATATTTTTTAACGTGCAAAAATTTCGAATTCCGTGTGCAATGGCCTTTAGGGTCCAGCGTTAACTTTACACTTTATCAATGTCTAGTTAGTGCCAGCTGGGATAATTCCCTCTGCCAGTGTCACTCATTCTGTCTGTAATTCCTTCAGAACACAGCATATGATTGACTTGAAAGGTTTAAGAGGGTTAACGTATAAAACTGGGACTAATGACTATCTACATTTTTTTTTGTATATCTAGTATTGGGGCCTTATGGGGTATCCCTTAACACACTACAAACATAGCTTGATTCCCTAAGCCAGCAACAAAACACAGAACACAGGGTATTCAAACAAAGTTTATTCACAATATCCACTATAAAGTCTACACCATGTAAACCCTTTTACAAAAGAGTATTGAGAGTTGATTCAAATCAGTCTTCTTCTAAACTAATCATCTCAGCCTGTCCACTGTCTCCAAGCAGGGCCAGCAGCCTCCTATAGCCATTCCTAAAACAAGACAGATTTTTCAAGAAGGAGAAAATGAAGCATAGAACAAAGCATACGGGAATGCTAATGGATAGTGCTGGTTTTAGCTCAAGTTTCTTCACAGATCTCAGCTGACATATAGGTTACTTTTGCTGTACCTGAGTGAGGTATTTTTTCCCAGACCTCTCTTGCACTCTGTCTTTCTAAGGCTCAGTGACAGAAAGGGAATAAGGGCCGTCACTGTGAAGGGGTGAAGGACAGCCACAACTTCTAGAACATTATACACTTGCTGGTCGTATACACCTTCATTCTCTTCCACGAAGGCCCTGGGAAAGAAAAAAAAATAGGTAACAACAGAATGAAAGAGTATAGTCACTAAGGCAGCACTGACCAATGTGGGTAACTTACCGTAGAATAGTAGTGGTGTGTTCACATGGCTGCTCTCCTACTATAGCAGTGCACCGCTCCACAATAAGCTGCGTAACCTCCGTGCTCAGCCTCTTTACTGAGAGAAACACAACAGGGATTTGCTTCAATAAAAACAATCAAATACATTGTATTACATTTTTTTTATCAGGAGCTAGGTCTTTATAAAAGATGATCTTTATATCTAACTAAATGCTATATGTAAATTTATATGATCCTTGTCTACCTTGTGGTTCGTTGACCAGCATCAGACAGCGCAGCACCAAAGGAAGTGGAACTGTGAGTAAGGCAGGATCTCTGTCATTGTTCCGTTTCAGGAGCTCCAACAGGAAAGAGAGAACAGCAGCGAGTCGAGGTGGAGGAGCGACACCTTTAAACTGGAGGAAGTTCTCTCTGCAGAGACAATGTTATCCCTAAAAGGTTGCTCATCTTCTTTTATACTCACGACTATGAAGAAGCTATATGACTTTTATTTTTATTGGTGTTCATTTAGATAAATATGAAATCACATGACTCATACCTCAGCACATGCAGAATGCTCCTCCTGAGTCTTTCCCCCTGTGGAGTGGGTGTTGATTCGCAGGCTGCCAGCAGGACAGGATGATTGACCACCGCTCCAGTAGAGGGTGTGGATGGGAGAAAGCGGCTCAGGTACTGGGAAATAACACTGTGCAGCTGCTGCTTTAGGTATGCCCCCTGAGATTGGGACACACTCACCGCCACTGACAAACCCTGAAGATACCAAGACAATCTTAGTTACATGTATGACAAAGCCAGGGAACTTCCTCAACAATGACCTCAGGATATAGGGAAAGGTTTCAATAGTCTGAATACAGAGTATGCATTGGATTAGGAGATGCGTAAACCTGCAGGAACAGAGGCAAGCTTTCTTTGAGGGCTGAAAGCATTTGAGTGTGTGCTCCACTGTCCTGTTGCAGAAGAGCGTGGGACAGTAACAGCACATCTACAATGCGGAAGAGCAGCTGCTGAGCTTTCGAGGTGGCCAACAGGTGGCTCCAGTGCTTGACCAAGTAGCCTGAAAAAATTGACAAAACTACCATAAGCTTACAGTACTCATTAAGTGCCATTTTATTTTTGCATTTTCAAGTGAAATCCAACATTCAACAAAAGATAAGAGTACATTATGTCTAAAATCACTCACCTGCAGTCCAGTATGCCAGCTGTAGACCCTCCCGGCTCTTGTTTAGCAGGTAAGGCTTGATATATTTGAGGATGTCTCCTACATACTCCAGTGCTCGGGACACCGCTGAAGAACGCTCAGAGAGGAGCTGGAGCTCACAGTATGATCGACCCACAGCCTAATAAATTACAAATACAGAGTGTCGGAGATACAGTATGGCTTCTATGTTAGAGCTTCTGGTTTGAGTGTGTGTACCTTGATGAACACAGCCATTGCAGGTTTGGGATCTTTGGCAGCAGCAGGATGCAGGCCGGCTCTCTGCAGCACAGACTCCACTTCTGGAAGTCGCAGAACCTGTCTGGTTAACTCGGCCAGCTGTTCATCCAGATTTCTGCCTGTACACACGATACCACAGCTGCTCTCTCTGACACACCCAAATCATTTTAATAATGCCAATTCGCTATCACTTGTTAGCAAATTAGAGTTGAAGGAATAATTCATACATTAAAATGTAAATTCATAATTTAGTCATAATTTACTAATGCACATGTTGTTTCCTCTGTAGGTATTTTTCTTCTAAGAGGATTGAATCTTAGTTGAATATTCAGTTTGGTGAATTTGATCACAATACATTGAAACTCACTTTAGTCCTTTATCTAGTGCTGTGCTCCAGTCGGTTTTTGGGCATAACTCCCTGATATATAAAGGTATAGTTCATCCAACAATGAAAAATCTGTTAATTATTACCTACCCTCATTCCAAACCTGTGAGACTTTTGTTCATTAAGCTATTTTTGATAAAATCCGAGAGCACATAGACTATTTTAATTACCGTATTTTTCGGACTATAAGTTGCACCTGAGTATAAGTTGCATCAGTCCAAAAATATGTCATGATGAGGGAAAAAACATGTAAGTCGCACTGGACTATATGATTCTGAAAATTTATAATTTTGACCCATACAATGGTTTTTTGGCTATTGCTAAAAATATACTCCAGCGACTTCAGACTGGTTTTGTGGTCCAGGGTCACATATGAATTTCCCTGAAAGGGACTTAAGTGTAAAGTGCAGGATAGTGACAATTTTACTGGTAAAAATTCTTAATACATCAGGTTTGTTTTTACAAAACCCAAAACCAGTCATACCGTTTTAGGACTACATGAAGTTGAGTAAATAATGAGAGAATTTTCATTTTTAGGTGAATTATCCCTTTAACCACTTGCCATACCATGCCCACTGTGACTTGATGAGCTCTTTTTACCTGCTCTTGTATCTGGAGCATCTTGGCTTTTATGGAGGTACTGTTGTAGAACACAGCGGATCCAGGCACGCACACATAAAGCCTGGGCCGAACCTGAACCTGGCCCAGAGCTTACCCAACTGACCAGCTCTCTGTGAGAGAGAATTTTGAGCTCACAGTAAAACCAGTCCAACTATGCACTGGAGAAAAAAAAGAGTAAACGGACAAAAGACACTCACCCATTTTGCAGCAGGTGATTTAGATAGTGGGTTACCAGCAGGGGGTGGAGCATTTCATCCCAGCCGAAGCTTTGCATAATGGACTGGATGGGGTGGGGCTGTAGGTTTTGAGGGGCAGAGCCAGGCATGTCTAATGCCAACAATGTGAAGCCTAATAGCATAAAATACTATTATTTTTTACACATTCATTCCCACATTTCTACCCTTAAAATAGCTACAATTATAGGGCAAGAAAGTGAGAGCAGGTCATAATATTTCTCAAAATCAATAATAATAATACAAATAAAAATAAAAAACACTGCACATTCATACAATTCCCTTCTATTCAGCTCTTTTAGAGAAAAGGCAGCCATGCAAAGAGAGCCCCCGAGAGAACAAGAGTTCATTTTCTCTATTTCCCTGACCTGCTGCGGCGTCCGCGAGCTGTGGCGGGGGGGTCTGGGAAAGCCTCATGCTGCACAGGAAGGGGAAGAAGTGAGACCAGAGTGCCGCTGCCACCGCTTGGTGGCGCTCTTTAGCCACGCTGGGGAGAGGAACCCAACTGAAAGAGTCTACAGAGTGAGACGGCTGGCCACAGCGCTGGTGAACTCTCCTAAAGAGAGAAACAGATTAATGCCAAGCACACACTTGAAGACTCGCAGTTTTTCGGATGTCGTGTTGGTGAGCACTTTATGCAATTATCACTCCAGAAGCAACAAAACAGTGAATCACCATCTATAATAAATTGATAGCAGTTACATATATTACATTAATATTATGTAACTATTATAAATACACTTGCAAATGTTTTTTTTAATGTTTTTGAAAGTAGGTTTTAATGTTCACAGGGCTAAATTTATTTGATAAAAAATAAGGGTGTATTTCTGCAGCCATTACTACAGTCTTCATTGTTACATGATCGTTCAGAAATCATTCTAATATGGTGATTTATTGCTTGAGAAACATTTCTTAAAAAATGTAAAAAATAGTTGTACTGCTTAATATTTTATATAATAGCAGTGTGAGTGTGAGTGTTCTTGTACTATAAAGGAGAAAAAGGAGCTTAAAATAATACGAAAAATGGATGAGACAATGGTTAAGCCGAAGTGAGGAGCAGTTTGATGTGGTTTTCCATTCCCATTCCCCCTCATAATCAGGACAGTGCACACACCTGATGACTGCTCGGACAGATTTTAGACAAGTTTGAAATTTATCGTGGTGTCATTAGATTAAGTGAAGTGTCAGGAGCTTCAAAATAATTGTCCCTCTCTTCCTAAAGCCAGTTCTTGTGTTTCATTCCCCCATCTCATCTATCCAGATTCATCCATTCTGTTTCAATCTTCCTTTCTCTTTCCAACCTTCTTAAATGTGACTGCAGCCTTTCTCACTGTCTGTATTATCTCCGGCCCCTCTGCCCTCTTTTCACTGTGACTCTATCCGGACAGAGGGATTAGATGGAGTGTGCTGGTGTTGGGCAAGCGGTTCCTCCGTGGCCTGGCGATAGCTGTGAGGCTGGGTCTGAATGGGAGGCTGAGAGCACGAGTCTGGCTCTGCAGCGGCTGGCATTAGCTCAGATAAGCAGCTGAAGGGGCTGTAATCTCATTTAGACTGGAGATGATCCCCCTGTCCTGTCATTCTCAGCGATGAAAGTGAGAGCGCCGGGAAAGGGCCGCGGCGTGCACGCACACGTGACGCTCACGCACACACCTTCGCGCCTTCCAGCAAGGTTGCATCTAATCCACGGAGAGCTGAGACAATCGATTAGAGAGTGAATTCATTAGCTTCGTTACCGCGGCGGAATGGGCCTTTCACACCCATCAACCCTCATTGTACAAGACATCGTCAGAGACCCCACTTAATCCCCTCACTGCGGCGTCTTACACGCACACACCCCGTACCATCTGAACACTCGTTTAATCTCTCCCTGGACTGCAGCACAGATTTTGAACACACACCTCTGGAACATACACACCGACTTACACCATCACGCCGGGTGCCTTCGTGTAAACTGACACATGGAATCACACACTCAGATAAGCATCACGAGCACGCCATCTGACACTGTGCGTAAGCTCTGATATCTCCGTATCGCTCAACACACACCCCGTTGATGGAGGAGCACGTCCTTCACTGTGACATTAAGCAATGGTGCTTATTTCTGACCATGCATGTGTTATAGTATAACTTAATACGGCTTTTAAATAGCAAGTAACAGAGCGTGGACAGACGCCTTGAAATCCAAATCAAGTTTCGTGGCTTTTAGTCTGTGTCTATAAGCTCTGAGGCTAATCTATATGCTAGTGTGCTCATGAAAACAGAAGAAAACATTTCGCTTTCCATTTCAATAGTAAATATGTCAAACCATTTGAAGGTTTTTGGCTATCAACGTCAACGTTTGAAGAGTTGAACTGTGTAGTGAAGAGTTATTGAGTGAAATTCCCATTAGTGAGGCTGTAGGCCCGGTTTGCTCTAGGGAACATTTCAGTACAATTAATGTAATGCAAGCATACGAAATATTAATTAACAGCAACATTAATCCTAAATTTAAAAAGCAACAATCAAATTTAACTTGTTTATTAGCTATATGCAAATGTAGTTTTTTTTAACTTTTGAATGTGGAATATAACTATTAAATAATTTTTATTTTAATATACATTTAAATGTAATATCTCTCTTCTAAATGTTCAGCAGCCATTGCTCCAAAATGTCTTTACTCTCACTAAATTGAAACTAGAAAATATTACAAATTACTCATTTAAAATGATTCAATTGAATGTTGCACAGCACTTTTCCCAATAAATCTTGTGCAAATGTGCTCCTAAATATTGACAAAATAATAAAAAATGTCATTCTCTTCCTCAAAAACACTGAAGACTCCCGTTGCACCACACAGAGTTATATCCAAACAAAAGCGCTCAAGAATGAGAATATCTGGATTTACCATCTGCAACTCACTAAAAATAGAAAATCATAGTTCATAGCGGTGATGTAATATAACCCTGTTAGTTCTTTAAAAATAGTCAGAGGTGAATCACTGAATACATTCAACTCATTAATAAACCTTCAGTCTCAATTCACCACAATTCTTGCATCCTTTTAAAGCCAGTTTGTCCTAATAGTTTAAATGAATAAAAACAGTTTTTTGTTCTTAAATGAGATTGACAAACAGCCCCTGCTGTGCTGAACAGAAACACAGAACCAGAGATAATTCTCACCACCTCCCTTCTTACCCTCAGTGTCACCGTGCTCTCCGTTCTCCTGAGGGGAGACGGCGTGCACGGTGAAAGCGCAGCGGGAAGGAACCGGATTAATCGATTGGCGAGAACTCGATTAGTCACTTGGCAAAGACGCCAGCGTGCTGCAGGGGTCACCATTGCGATCTCACTGCCCACACACACAGAGGATCGTGGCAGGGAATGTGATGAGGAGAATTAGAGCGTGACTAGAGCCTGGCCTGTGTTATCTGCGCGAATCATCCGTCAGTTACAGTCTGCCTTACATCGCCCCGTAGCCGCGTGCTGGCTAATTCATGTAAGGCTTGCGCATGCCATCTCCAACCTAACAGCCGTAATGAAGCCAGGGTTCAATTTACCGGACCAGATAATAACGCATTAATTGTGTCAGTGAAAACGCATTAATAAAAGTGATACAACAGAACCACGGTGAAATTAAGAGTAATTTGAAGGACACGTTGAAGAGCGCACCGTTTCTTTAAACTGGGTCAGAGGGATCTTGGTGAGCTTGTTCGGGAAAAACTTGCTTGCTTCAGTTTTAACGTTCATTAATGTGCAAATGAGTGGCCTCCCACCCACAGATCCTGCTTGGGAATTGTGGGAATTAGTAGTGTTAAAGTGATTCAGAGTTTGATTTGGGTCAAATGAGAGGAGTGGAGACTTAAGCAGTGGATCCTTTACCTTAGACACCTTATTCAGTCGCACCCTAGCCACCTCTGACCGTGTTATACGTGTAAGGCACACCGATGTCCTTGCCATGAACTCGTCCCTCCTTTCAGTTTAGTCCACACTCAGCTGTCTCCAGCCAGGACCGGACCTATGGGCCGAAACTCAACACAGCTCTCTTCCAGCACCTGTACGGGCTGACCCGGGTGCTGCGGGCCCCTAGAGATGCACAGGGGACCTTACAGGGGCTCTGTGCACAACGGATAAGCTTATCTCCACACTATGTTGTAATTACTGCACAATCAAGCCATTGTCAACATACAAGGGATGCAGGGGAGAGATTTGAGCTGCGTAAGGGCAAGGGTTTGGGCAAGCTTCTGGGATCACTTGGGGGTGGGACGAGGGGTTGCTGTGTGTTTGAGGAACCAACACATCTTAACGTTTAAAGTAAAGCTTGTGTGTGCTCTCACCGTAATTGTGCCAGCAGTGTCTGCAGGAAGCCCAAAGCGGAGCTGAGCTCGGACTGACGACAGGCAGGCAGTAGCAGTCCAAAGCCCTCGTTCAGAAGCCTTTCCTCTGATAGCGTAAGATTAGGACTTGTCTCAAACACCTCGCTCACCCCCTCCAGGTACGAGCTAAGTGGTGCCCAGAGAGCTAGCTTGCGCGAAGGCTCGGTGGTCTTCAGGTAGAACTCGCGGGCCGCTTGGCTGAAGTAGGCGGCCAACTGCCCCGCAAGTGCGCCAGCATCCATTCCCCTCTCCAAATACAATAGCATGAGAGCCAGCTGGCCCCTCCACTGCAGCGCACGCAGGGCAGGGGGCGTGGAGTCAGCGGGCAGCATGGCAAGTAAGTCGCACGCTCGGCTGGCCACATCCTCCAGCTCCGCACACTGCGCCAGGACCAGGAAAAGCAGCAGGAAGTGCAGCAGGCCTGTGTCAGAGAGCTCCGTCATTCTCCTCTGGTGGAACTTTGAGTAGAGTCTGTGGACACATGAGACAGACATGGTCATAATGTGGAATAAACACTGTGCAGATACAATCAATCAATAATTTTAACTTGATTATGTTCTTATTTCCTACAGTTCAATTACTGATTGTACTGAATCTAAAGCGTTTTATGAAATTTCTCAATGTATGGAGTCTAAAATCTAGTGTTTGCTAGTAAAATTTTATTATTTTGCATACATCAAATATAATATTTGTTATATGTATATAATTATTTATTTATTTCTGTATACAAACATTTTTATATACAGTGCCTTCCCCTACTACAGCAAAAAAAATTTTTTTATATATATTTAGAATGTTTATCAGGAAGTGATGATTTTGTTCTCCTCAACTGAACGGTGCTTTATTCACAAATGTTTTATGCGATACTCCAATTTTAAGTAAAGTTTAATCCGTAACTTTGGATGGAAACATAGGTAATGTGGGTCATCTTTGTTGTGCCCTAAATGATATAATAAACATAACAATTAGTGCTGGGTATTGATTCAGATGTCCTGATTCGATTTGATTTAGATTCACAAGCTCTTGATTCGATTCTCTTTTTTTAATTATTATAATTTATTACATTCAGTGAATATAGTTTTAATACAAATGCTATTAAAATGTAAAAAAATCAACAGTAAACAAATGATGAATTTATAAAAACAAATTAAGAGCCAAATTAAGGCCTGTATTTTAAACCTTTTCTTTTTTTTTGTATAGGGTCGTTTTTTAAACAATAATAAGGCCATATAAAATGTTCTTCTTAATTGTTCTGGTAATCAGATGAAGGCATAAAACTATTTAATTTATCCTAATCAAATGAACCCCCCCCCCCCTTTTTTGGACAAAATGTTCTGAACAAACAGAGGTTTACTGTTAAAATTAAAAAGAAAATAAACGTGATTACTCCTTTAAAAATAAAGATTTATTCATATTTAGTAGTAGTAGTAGCATTGTTGTTACATTGAGTCTTAAGACTGCTAAATAGTAATATTTTTGACATACATTCTTTTTTAATTTTGACGGGTTGCCGTGAGGAACTTGCAGCTGCTGTGTATGTGATATGACAGTCGTTTTGCCAAATTAGACAATAAAACGCTAATGAAGTGACTCTCAGAGCAGCTGTGGATGAAATCAGTGTATTTATATAATCATAGTAAGACGACAGAGGATGAAAATACCAGGAGCGTCGTCTGCACTCGTGTAAACAAAACCGTGCGTTGCACTATCCACAATTCATTAATTCATTGCAGAATTATGACGCCATTACGCGTGATGTTCTTGGTTCTTGTCAACAGTACCTCCGCCATGACGAGCACTGAATGAGTAACAGGCTTTCTGTTGTAACAGTGCACACGGTGAATAAGAAGGTGAAATCTAGTGGAGAAGACTAATGAAAAGATTCACATTAATCAGATCTGCTTTTAAATGTTGAAGTAAATACCGGAAAATAATGATTCACTGCTTTTGAAAATCGATATCGATTCGATTTCATTTTTAAAAAGATTAATCGAAAAATCTATTTTTTGGCCAGCCCTAATAACAACGAATGATAAAAATGATAATTTTTTTGTTTTTAAAATACCAGATTCTCAAAATCATCCTAGACTTCAGGACTTCACTGTTGTGAAATTTATATTGTGAGGAGTAGTTGGTGATACTTTGCACTAATATAAAAATTTTAATTCATTCCAATGATATTTCCACCACACAAATGCTGCCATAGCTTCGAAAAGCTGTTGGGGTCCATCAGGATCAAACGTTTCAACCTAAGTACTCAACTCATCGCTAACCTCCTCCAGACTTTCAGTCTTCCTGGAAAGCTATGCCTGTGAGCAGCATGAGCAAGTTTGTTTATGTGTGTGTGTCTGTGTGAGAGAGAGTGTTGTTTGATCCTCCGGGCACCACGGTGAAATGCCTTTAAAAGACCATGTTAAATGTCAAAAACACTCAGGCACACAGTGGTAGCTGCACTGTCGTGTGCGGCTCAATTTGCTGCAGCACAGAAGGAGAAATCAATATTGACCCCCTCCGCTCCCCCCGCCTTCTTTCTACTGTTGACTGTTTGGCCCAAACAGAACCCTGCAGGTTCCACAACAAACACACTGCACTACAAGCAGGCCTTTGAGCATCCGTTTAATGTTTGGACAAAAACACATCACGCAAAGCTGCGGGGAGTCGAGCCGCGTCGCCGCTACAGATAGATGCGGTGCACGGAAGTGTGATGCGAGCTTTTAGAGACTGACCTGAAATAGAGAATGAGCCAAAGATGTACGGAAGGCAGTCGAGATATTGTTTGCGTTTTTTGTGCCTGCCTAGTTGTTTGTTTGTTTATCATGGACAGATTTTTTTTTTTTTTTGCCTGCCACGAGCAGATGCTGCTCATTCCCAGAGTACGAGCTTGAACGTGCTCCCTGCCGATCTCATTAATGCACCGTGCGCCATGCCTCCCACCGAGCGCGCTCCAAGCCCGAGTGCCATCAGCGCAGCCCACACCTCCCCATGTGGCACGTGTGTTTGTGCATGTATTGGGGAGGAGGAGGTGGTCCTGGAGCCGGCCAAGTCAGCCCCCGACATGGCACTGCTGGAAGCCCGAACGCCAGCGTTAAGGTGAATTAACCGATATGCTCGTTAGCTAATTAGCCTTCGTGCTTGCCGCACGGCTGAGCATGATCCAGACAGAAAAATGTATTATCCAGATTCTGTCTGTTTCAGCCTTTTACCGGAGCTCCACCAGACCAACTGAATTGCAGACTGATTTGAAACCAGAACGTAGGGGTGACAAGGTCTAAACTTTGAAAATAGGTGCGAGTCTCAAGGCTCATTCTCACCTGCCCTTGATCTGTCTCCAGGGGGCGCCGCCAGCATGTTCCTGGCTCAGGTGAAGGGCCAGAATATGCAGGAAGATATGGAAGGAGTTGGTTGAGCGGTAGAGCTGCGTGTGAGAGTTGGAGCCGACAGATGCAGGGCTACAGCAGCTCTTAGCCTGCTGCAGCAGACAGAGAGGAGTCCTGCTGATACTGCCCAGCCCTGACACACCTAACCAGGGCACGGTGAAAGAGCTGTTCTGCATACACATAAAAGAAGAGATGTTCAGAATTAGAAGTAGTACTGAAGGGTGTCTTTCACACTGATAAAGCATTAGTACAGTCCACATTAGACATGTCAATCCTCAACAGACACCTTGGCAATTTAATCGCCATTGGCTAGTAAATATTTGAATTTACTTGCCAGACTGATACATACATACATATATATATACATACATACATATACATACATATATATATATATATATATATATATATATATATATATATATATATATATATATATATATATATATATATAATATTTGGAAAATGGTGCAGTTTTTTTTAAAATACACTTTTAACATCAGTACACTTTTGATATCAGTCAGTCAAGCTTTATAATAATCAAGTATTATTTAATATAACTTAATTTAATATTAATTAGAAGTAAATTTGATAACCATGTTTGAATGCATATTAGTCATTTTAATTGAACATTTTAACTTCAGAGGTGGTTGTTTTTTTGTCATTCAATGTTTCTGACAAAAAAAAAATAATTGTGAAAAAACTAACGAAAAAACTGATAGGATAATAATGATACGAATTCTAATAATAAGAACTATAAAACACAGGATTACTAAGGATTAATAAGCTGCTGGATTCATGAATATTAATCAGGTTTTGTGCGTTCGCTTGAACTGATTTGCTGAAATCAAAACAGGGACAATAATAGGTGAGCCCCAGCCAATGAGATTGGGTTTGCGTATTAACACCACCCACTACCAGAAAACCCGGCTGTTTGGCTGAAGACTTCCATAGGAACGGCATTTTTGACAGGAAAATACAACAAAGGATATTGTTTAAATGTAGTCAGTTCACTCACTCAATCTCTCTCTCTCTCTCGGTCTCTGCATGTGCGTGAGAGGAAGCGACAGAGATTTGTGCGCCTTCACACTAGAGTTTACGGTATATCAAATACAGGTGCGCTGCGTATCCATCAAGATGAACTTTGAAATATCACAGATCGCTTGACGGAGAGTGTAACTCTGAAGCCCTCAGTCAGAGTCAGAGTGTTTGCTAGTGAAAATATATCTGTACTAAACTTATACTTAGCCTCCAATTAACACATTGGCGAGTAAAATCTGAGAATTTATTAGCCATTGGCTAATATTAGATAATTTACTCGCAATGTAGAGGGTAACATGTTCATGTATTCGGTAATCCGATATATCACGGTAATGAATATGCAAGATATTTTTATTGTGGGCACTTCTAAATACTGTGAATAATTATACATTCACTCTCTGACAGTAGATGGCACTAAACTGAATAAAATGCAGCCGTTACCCTGGAAACCCCATAAATAAAGCAGCTGCACTACTTTCTAAAACATAATTAAATAATTTTAAATAGCCATTCAGATTTGCTATGGTGTTCATCACAGCGCCAAGTACTTATGTACCTATATACCAAGTACTTATACAATATTTAGTCTTAATAGGCTATTTATTTTCAGACTTTTTATTTGTATTTTTTTATCTGGACTACATGCCTTAGATATTGTTTCGATTCTTTATGGTTAATTCACACTTTACTGTAGGGCTTCATGAGTTAACATAAAACTGCCAATGAAAAATTATTCTGAACATTCATTAATCTTAGGTATTTTTTTTAACAAAGATTAATAACTTCTATAGCGAATGTAGCTATTGCTCATTGTGAATGATGGAATAATGGTTAACTAATAAGGTCTTATTGTAAAGTGATACCTATTGGTCTTTATAGTTCTTTTGCACTTTAATCTGTGTAAAACTTTTTATAACATTTTTCTGTATTGCTTTATTGTATTTAAATGTTCAGTTATTTTTTGTTATAAGAAAAACGTTATTTAACCTATTTTAATGTATTATGACCACTTTTTTAAACTAGATTTCAATACTGTGATAATACTGTATACCGTGATAAAAGCATTAGCAATTAATCGCAACATGAAAATTTGCCACATCAAATGTTTTTTTTCAATGTATTAAATACACTCTTCAAATTCTGATTCTAAGAAAACCTGCAAAAAATCTGATTCAGAATGAATCTAGTCACTATGAAACTACAGCTGGTATTGTAGAGATAACTAGAGAAAATGCTTTCATTTGACATTTTTCCAATTAATAAATTATATTATCAGCACAACAACAGCTTGAGTGAATTTAAATTATTAAAACATAGTATTAAATTAAATTGTGAATGTGATCTTGCAGTAATGAGCTGATATAGACATTAAAAGTTAATATAAATATAAATGTAATAATTCATTCATTAAAATGATCAAAACTAATTAATTTTAACTTATAAAACTTATTTACAGATTTAAATGGGAGAAAAATGTGGAATTCTGGGTCCCACAGTATGTCATGTATCCAGTTACAGAAGTAATATTTAATGTCTAAGTGATCTTACAGTAATGAGCTGATATGGACACCCCAAGTTTGAATTAATATAATATAATATAATATAATATAATATAATAATTTAAATTCTTAAAACAATATTTTTATTCAGATTTAAATGGGGAAAAACTCTTAATCCCACTGTACATCATGGTTTTAATAACCGAAATAATTGCAGTAATGACTTACTAGATTTTTGCTGTAATACTCCCAGAGTGTTGTGACAGCACTGACATTTGGGGCCCACATCAAGCTGAGGCTGAGGCAGCAGTGAACAATCATTCGTATCTGTTCCTCCTGTGCAGCTTTCTGAAAATTAATATTTACCTTTCAGAATTCACAATGTGCACTGCGCAAAAAGATATCTAATGCTATTCATAAACAAGCATATTAGCCAAGTAAACACATAGTAAACTGGAATATGCAATATTATTTTAATCACCTTTGGATCACAGCTAGACTTCAGCAGCCCCATCACAAAGTTCCAATTATCCTCAAGTTGTTTCTGAAACAGCAGCAAACTCACCAATGTAATATTCATTAATAAAATGAATAAAATCTCATAATGCACTACTAGCTTGTGTTGATCTACCTCCTGTTGAGCAATGCCGTTCTGGTTGTGCATCCCAATCTGGGCCAGGTGTGTGAGCAGCCACCAGGTGAAGCCCTCAGGGTCTTTACAGTGTATGGGGAGACCTGGGTCACGGTCTCCTGAAGGCATCCCCTTCAGGACAGTCTGCAGCAGGGCATTTACGTAACTCCAAAAAGACTGGATTGAAAAGAAAAATCAGAATCAAGAATCATAAGAAACAACCATCTATGCTGAGATTGTGTATGCGCTAACCTGAGTGTGTATGGTTTTGCTCCTGTGCTCTAGTAAATGTATGAGTAGGATCCATAGTTCCTTTGTGCACAGGCAGTGATAGTGATGGGTGGTCAAAGTCTCTGTTGGTCTCACCTAAACAGAGCGAGAGAAGGAAAGACTGTTCTAACTCCTAACCTATACAACACAATGTTTAGGTTTGTTATAAAACACACACCTTATTATATTTGTTCATGGCCAGGCCAATGAGATCACAGAGCAGGCTGTTGACCTGGTCCTCAAACAGACTGATGTTTGTGAGCGTCTCGCCGGTCAAATTCACGAACTGGTGCGCATAAACTACCTGACCTTTCAAAATCACCAGGACCCAACACTCGTTAGTATGACAGTCCCAGATTCAGGACCACATCTGCAATCTAGAGACAGCTACTGAAACTTACCCATCATCCTTTGCTCCAACAGGTGCAGGATCTCCAGAACAGACCAGTGGATGTCCAGGTGCAGATGCAATAATTGCCAAGATGGAGGAAAGAGCTGCAAAGGGGGGTTAGATTTTTTTTCCTTATGCCACTTTCTTTCACTACTAGGGAGAGTAATATGATAAAATGTTCTTTTGTTGCAGATCAATGTTGTATTCATTTTAAACCACTCTGTATTTGGCCATCAAATCCATCCAAAGAGGCTAAAAGGGTGACTGAATGTCTTAAAAGAGAGAGAAAAAATGCTGATAAAGATGCGATTAATTTGTGATTTCATTTCCATAAAATGTTTTCAAACTGCTCCTTTTAATGAAACCATTACAACCACTGCCATTAAAATACAAATTACATTTTAAAAATGTGTTTAAATAAAGTTATTTTAAACTGTATTAATTCCTAATATTATTATTATTTTTGTTTTTAATCAAATATGTGTAGTGAGCATTAAAGTCCTCTTTCAAAAACATTTTAAACACTTTAGAAAATCAAACTTTTAGGTAGGTAACTTTTGACGCTCTAGCGGTTAATAAACAGAACTGCTTGCGTCTTGCGGAAAAACATCGTAGCCGGAACTACTTCTCTCTGTTTATGTCTATGAAGAATCACAAAGATCCTGGGTTACTCTGCCACGGTATCCCCGAAGCAAACTAAAATAGTCCGAATATAAACACTTATTATAGGTGCACCCTAGTGATTCAGGACAAGCTAAAAAACGGGTTTGAAAATGGATTCATGGAGTACTCGCTTATTATACATTTTTCTACATTTTGAACACAAACAAAGTTACGGACCGCAGCTCTGATTGGTTGTTTCTTACCGGGAGCGGATGCATTTCTGTAAATGGCAATAGGACCACTGGGAGGAGCCAGAGGAGCTTGATTTTTTCACAGATTATCTGTCTCATATTCTACTGTCAGGACATAATGACAGGTTTAATAAATATGTAAAAAATATATTTTTACAAAAGTTACCTACTGCAGCTTTAAAGGAGTATTGTCTTGTGTAAAAGAATGTAGCTGTATATTAAGTATTGTTACTGTACATAAATATATGTTCATATACTGAAAATAAAATATATCTCCCTTCTTGTGTTGATATAACATAACAACATTATTTTAATTGCATTTAACATTTTTAACCTATTAGTGCTTGGCAACAATGGCAGTTCAGTCAAAATATGGTTCCTTTAAAAAAACAAACAAAAAAAACAATAAAATCTCCCTATTCAAGAAATATTTCAACAACAAATTAAAATTCTGTTATCATTTAGTCTCAAGCTGTTCCAAACCTGTATGAGATTTCTGTTTAACATAAAAATATATTTTGAAGAAGGTGGGTAACCAAACAGTTGTTGGTCCCCATGAACTTAGAAACAGAAAATAATACAATGCTAGTCAGTGGGGAGCATTAACCATTTAGTGACCCACCTTCTTTAAAATGTGTTCGATTGTGTTCAGAAGAAGAAGAAGAATTCCTACAGGCTTGGAACAACTAGAGGGTGACTAAATGATGACAATTTTCATTTTTTGGTGAACTATCCTGTTAAGACATTTAGTAAATATATAACCAGATATTTAGGAATATCATCAATAGGATAAAAGATATCATTTAGCTGGCACAAGTGTGTTCTGCAGTACCTTTCCCTGATGCTGAATCGTAAGAGCACTCTGGACGTTGGCTGGCAGATTTTTGATTCGTCCAATAAGCTGTGTGATACTGAAGAGCTCCTCCACCAAGACTGAGGGCAGCTGAGCTTCCGCATCTTTAAAGGGATGAACAGGACCTTCATCTAGGGATTGTGAGGGCTCCAAAAACCTGGCGAGCAAAACACAACGTGAAAACCAGTTTCTGATATTATTTAGCTACTACCAAGCCACAGCAATCTGTACCTGTAAATGAAGACCTTGATATAGCTGAGGAACAGCACACACTGCTGTCTGAGTTCCTCTGCCTCATAATGAAGACTGCTCGCTTGACCTGAAATCGTCAAAATATAGTTATTCATATTTCAGCTGCAAATTACTGTCAGACTGTAACACCACTTCCCAAAAAGTCTGTCTCCAGATGCTTACCAAAATCATGTGAGCTGGACTGCACCAGTGTCTCCAGTTTGAACACCTTTTGTCTGAAAGCAAAGACAGATTGTCAAATTAGCAGACTTCTTGTTTCAGCAGACAACATGGCAATCCTCCAGAGCCAACACACCTGCACTCCTACCTGAACAAGCCAAACAGAAGTTTGGTAGATTCTACCAGCGCTGTTTCTGTCACCCATGGGAAGTCAAAAATATCAACCATGTCCCCCTCAAAATCCGCAGGAGCTGGATCGAGCTTTAACAGCAACCTAAACATAGAGAAAAGAGGATGTAAGGTTAACAGACAGGTTGACACAGATTATATCATCATTATAACACCAGGACTCATAACCTCTTCAGGGCTCCTCTGCTGATGTAGCCATTTGATGACAGTCGTCCTGTCTCTTCTCTACCTGGTTCATAAGCACAGGTGAAGCAGGGAGGCCGACTGGGAGCAGATTCACCATAATGATCCAGAGCAGATGGGGATACAGGCGGGGTGAGGGACTGCGAGAATTCCTCCTCCATGTCAACAGGATGGAACAGACCACTGGGAAGAGTTTCGAAAGAGATAATGAAAATAATGCGATAAAAAATATTTTAACCACGAATTAGACAAATGAATTTAATCAAACAACCATTTAACATACACAAATATGGTATTGGCTAGGCTTTAAGGCAGCCGTAAATCAGGAAAGACCAGCAAGTATCTTAGGTTGGATACACCGTTGTTGTTGTTTTTTAGCAGTGAAAACCACTCTCTTTTTTTTAGATATACAGCGCTATATTGTGAGTTATTGACCTGGGAATTGTATCAGCAGAAAGCGAAACCTACCATTTTTAACAGATACAACAATATTAGTCATTTAGGATCTAATACTTTTATAATAACACTTACTTCGACACTGTTGACAACTGCTGTGTCTATGAACGTCCTTCCCATTGTACCACTGTACTCCCGCGCTACAGTCAGAGCAACACTGCGCATGCGCACGGAAGTGTCGATCATTCAAACCGCTCTTTGATTGGGCAGAAGTTCTCCGGGGGCGTGGTCGGAACCTGTAATGTTAACGCATAGCAAATAGGGATTGAAACGTCGTAAAGTTACTGTGTATTTTGTCTTTGTTAGTAATTAAACTTATTAAAGAACACGCAACAGATAAAACGACAATATATTGACATTACATGCAATAAATTAGTTATTGCCGTTTAAATCACAGATGCAGACTGGCACTAAAGAGATAGGAGAGGTGATTTTGAATCGTGATGCATTAATAGGCTAACGTTAGGTCTTTTAAGTTCCTTGGTCTGCCCCACATTACTCCGCTCTAATTAATAACCAGTACATCACTGTTAAGTAAAATTTGACCCAGGGCTATCCCGCTTTCCATATGCAAATCCGCGTGTTGCAGCTTTGGCCATCACCATGCATACATTTAAAAGCATCTTTTCAGTCCCGCATCTCAATGCAGATATCTCGATTTGATCATCGTTTATTCGACGCTCAGGTCTCATTGGCTAGATTTATATGCGGGTATAACAGCATGTCAAAGCAACATAAATCGTCCGTTTTAGCTGTTAATCTACGACAAAAGACGAACTGATGTCATTTTGTAGCCTCTTCGTTTTGTCCGAATTATGGTTTCGTCTTGCGGTAAAATCTGTAGCTACAGCCCAGCGAGCGCACGGACAGAAGGTAAGAAAGACAATTAAAGTCATGTTGACTCTAACCATTGTTTTCGCTGCCCGAAAGGGAGGAGAGATCTCGCTAAAACACTCTCCACCCTCTCTGGATGTGATTTTGTGATGTCTAACAAGAATACTGCATTGAAAATGAATGTCATTTGCATATTATTTATATTTTAAATACTTGCATGCATGCAGAGAGAATAATATATATATATATATATATATATATATATATATATATATATATATATATATATATATATATATATATATACACAATTTTTTTATTTATTTATTTATTTTTTTGCAAAATGCAAACAGAGGTTGTGTCTCAAAACCTAAGCCCCCCTACTAAGACAACACTGAAATTGCTGTCCAGATTTTTCAGACAGTCAAAATGTTCAAGTGAGTCCCATTTTGTAGCAATTTTTTAGTGAAGTGATTAGGTTATCCTAAGGCTGCCACAGTCTGTCTCAATCTATTAGCTCTGAATAATTTACGTCCATAATTTGTGAATGAAATGATGTTCCTGTGTAATCAGAGCACTAGGACGTGTCATGCAATATGCTGATTAGTGTGCGTTAACTCACTGCAGTTGGAAGGATGAGATGAGCTATTGTCTATATTTTGCAATATATTTGGAGCATACAGATGTATAGCCTATTTCGTTTTATTATCAACAGATATGAGCCTTTAGAAAACAAGGAACAGTTTAAGGGCAAATACAAAGTAGAATTCCAAACAGACTGGAAAAGCATGCCTGGCATCCTATGGCTATTTAAAACCATTAATTTATTTTTAACTATTTGACCATTTTAAATGAACTTTCACTGCAAAAACTATTCTACTTTAGTTAACCATTAAAAGGCAATGGACATAAAAATATTCTATGCTAATTTCTGTTTTACAATGCAGTAAGACTTGTCTATCTACCTTTCCCCTTTACAATTTGTACCTTTTATATGAAAAACACATTCAACATATATCCACATTTACCTGAAGGTCAAGTTAATTAAAACTATGCTGGAATACCTTTAGTTAAAGATGGCAAGCTGATGCCAGATTTTTCATACCAAGTCATTAGAACTGAGTAGTTGCAGGGACCCAATATATTTTCTCACAAATGGGACCCGCTTGCTTGTTGCCCCATGTCTGTTCCCCCAAGATACAAAGAAAAAACAATAAGGGTTAAGTAAAGAAATACTCAACAGAATAAATCCCTGTCTCTAATAGGTCTACAAAAGCGTATTTTAAAAGTGACATACAGTTAAAGCTCCACAATGAGTTTAAGTAATGACTCCTATTTTACTCCTTATTGGGTTCCTTCCAAAAAAAGATTCCACCATTGTACTTCAAAACGTTCCCGTCTCTTTTATCTGAAGGTGCCCCCCATGGCTTCGCCTTGATCAATTAAACTGCTGAAAGGCCCTTTTCCTTAGCCTTTTCAGCACAGCGCTTTAGAGAAATATAAAGTTATCAGTCGTCCTAAGCGATATGAGGGGGGAAAAATAAGTAGTTTGTCTATAAAAATGTCCAGGTGCTTTATCAGAGTCCCTGTAGGCCCTGGGACACTTGTGCTGAATGTTGGCTCTGTGGTATGGATCATCTGTATGGCAGACCCCTGGCCCCCTCCTTCCTCACTTCCTCAGGCTGAGCAGCTTAGTGGGAATAGGCCCCAGATTTACAGAAAGATTGACTGGGCGATTTTGATGAGCAGGGAAACTCCATCCATATTGAAATGCACGCAGAAATACTGATGTAGTACATGATTTTGAATGTGCTTTTTCATATCACATCCGTTCTCTTCTAAACCATAAATCTGAAACATCTCAAATCAGTCCATAAATTATTCCTTTTAACATTAATTTCTTTGTTATAATGTTTATGCAAAGTAGACCTAAATATTACTCTTGTTTCATTTTCAATATTTGTCTGTGCTTTCTGAACTCTGTGCAAAGAATAAAGTGGAGCCCTGCAGATGGTTAGTGAAGGTAAAGTTGCATCGTTTGCATGCCAAGAGCAACTAGCGATAGCACTGTGTCTTATTTCCAAAGACATTTGCATCGAAACCTGTAGATAGAGTGTGTAGGAAGAGGTTGTGTGGGTGGTTGTTATTCGTTTCTGTCAGAGAACCGTGACCTAAGGTGATGGACTTCAGGATTTTGCTGCTGTGGCGGACAGGTAGTGTTTGTATGAAAGAAACATATCTTTCTAGGGAAAACTTTCAGATTGTTTTACGACGTGCAATGCGAGATTGTATGCTTTTGTAAAAAAGTCTGTACATTGAAATTCAAAATGTATTTTCATTTAAAAGCACTGAAAAGTATTGAAAGCACAGTTTTACTTTAGAAATTATATAATTTTGTTATGTATCTAACTGCATCACAAAATGGATTTTTAAATTCAAAAAAGCAATTGCATTTTCCTTATTCTCAAAATAAATTCGAAGCCTACCCTTAATAGATTAGATTATTATTTATTAGCAATTTCAATATTTGTTCATGCTGTTCATTGTTTTATCAGTTTTAAATTAGTATTATCCTTTTATGAATACTGCTACAAAAATTGGTAACACTTAAGAATAAGGTTCTATTAGTTAATGTTAGTTAACTACTTTAGCTAACACGAACTAAGCAAGAACAATCCTTCTACTACAGCATTTATTAATCTTAGTTAATGTTCATTTCAACATTTAATGCATTATTCAAATCAAAAGTTTTGCTCGTTAAAATTAGTTAATATGCTGTGAATTAGCATGAACTAACACTGAATAACTGTATTTTCATTAACTAACATTAACAAAGATTAATAAATACAAGTAATAAATGTATTGTTCATTGTTTGTTCATGTTTATTAATGCATTAACTAACATTAACTAATGGAAACTTACTCTAAAGTGTTACCCAAAAATGTACTGTTAGACACTTCCAACACACCACCTTTGCTTATAGCTTTGTATTCATACCTGCATGTTACCAGCAAATATCACTCTTTCATCTCTTTACTTTGCTGAAATATCCCCTTTCAATTCAGAATGTTACTCTTGCTCCTTTGTTCCTCTGTTTATTATACGGTGCTTTACATGAAATATGCATGAAACACAAATGGACTCTCCAGTTCATAAGCATTTTCAGAAGTGAATATGCCCAGTACTACCCTAGTACTATTCATGTGGATACACAAACTCTCACTTTTCAGATCATGGTTCTGATTTTGTTGCCTTTTAACTCAAGGGTGTTTTCAAGAGCAGAATGTTGAAACCAGTAGACTAAAACAATTCAGACACTGCATTACTTCAGCATATCATGGGTCTAAATCACATGCAAGTCAAACACGTTTGATTGCTGTTTTTCTCTCATCACATCATTTTTTAACATGTTCATGTGGTGCAGTATTTGTTTTCTTACAGCCCAACCTTTATCTCTTTTTACTTTCAGTATATTTTATAAATTTATTTCAGTTTTTTACTGTAAAAGAGTCTTTTCAGAATCTCAGGACACTTTTCATAATAATTATATCGGTCTTGTTATATTTTATTTCTTAATACAGATGGCTCGCTGTTCATTCCCTTGCGAGGCTTAAAAACGATTAATTCTTTAAGAAATATTGAGAAAACTAATGGGAAATATACATCAATGTTCACTGTTTCTATCATATTTCTTTTTTCCAATTAGTTTTTTGTTCTCCGTTTAGAATTTTTCCATGGTTCCCCTGGTTTGTGAGATGTCCGCAGCTTTGAAAAACACTGGTGTAAAGATGTAGGTATTCAAATTCTTTCATCATGCCTGTCCAGTTGGCCCACATTAGTGATAAATGTATTTTCCATCCATTTAGCATAGACCTGTTAAAGTGTCATATTAACATTGAGCTTAAGCAGGGTACATTCTTGACATAATACGACTCAATTGCAATGGACCAACTTGTAGGACTGTACTTTTTGTTCGGAACCAGCAGTGATAGCCCCCTTCAGCCAATCAATGCATTTCAACCAGTCATCAGTCCTTTTGAACTGTTGAAAGGCTTCACTAAATGTATGTATTTAAGAAAGAGTGCTCGCAGCTCTTAATTGACACCATTGTGAATGGCAGGGCATGGATTGGAGAGGCCCGCTGTGCTGCTGCTGCTGCCCACACACCGGTGCAGTTGCACTGTTTGGCCGCCGGAGGGCAGCGCGGGACCGGAACACAGTGGCAGCGGAGGGAGGGGGGAAAGGGAAGGCGGTCGAGAGATCGCTGGCCGTGCAACACGGACTATAGTTCATCTCACGGGTCAGCGCATATTTTAAACAGCCTTTATTACACTAACCCAGACCCCTGTTTTTTCCCCTCCCGTTTTTAAATCCGTTTACTGAGGGTCTTTTATAAGCAGAAATGTGAAAAGTGCTGACTGCTAACGTTATTCCCATTTTGAGGATATCTGACCTCATCAAATTACAGTTGGGGTTTTGAATATTTCATATTTGATCAAAAGCCCTTTACAAGCTGCACACATACACATGGGCCGACATGGGGCATGATCAATTTTTAAAACTCCAATCATTATGCACAAATTGACCCACAATGCCCACTTTAATTCAGGTATTTATTAAGAAACCTTTGCAACCATTTCACTTGTATTATTTCAAAGGTGTCTGTAATGAAAGCCTAGGCATATAGTGTCTAGCATTAGCCTTTTGTGCTATAAGTTTGGTGCTTGCACGTAAAGCGATTCATGCACTCTGGTTGCTATCGAACTGCACAACACTGCAGTTCCCCTTTTAACCCCCCATCGAAAACACTTTAAAATGGCCAGCCTAGGACGGAGGCCAATACTGGCCTTGGCTGTACCTTGAATAATGAATAATTCATCTGTTTGACCTTTAGCTGAAGTTTATTGGAGGGTGAAGGCATCCTGCTGGCCTGCCTGCTGCCTGGCCCAGCTTGAGCTCTGTTTCCCCTCTCAGTCACGTCTCCTTCGATATCCTCGCCTTCTCTCGCTGTCACCAAGTGAGGTGTGAGGACACAAAATGTCTTGACCATCAAAGTTCCTCGCCGTGTCTTGGTCTTGTGTTTTGACTTGTTTTGAAGGTCAGGTTTGTTACGTCCACCTATATTAAACATAACCTCTGACCCAGCATGAGTTGCTCAGAATCATGGGATCGTCCTCCTGTTGTGTGTCTACCCTGTGAAACATATTGTATGTTAACGTAAATCCAGTGTGCAGAATGACAGTGAGTGATTGCTCTGAATTGGTTGCATGTTTTAGAACTACGTTAGTTTTCAATTAATCCTCGATTCCAGCATCCCAACAGTCCCATGAGCTCTTTCGCAATGAAATGGCTGACTGGACTGTTTTACCTGTCGCCTTAGGCTGGTGCTAAATGTCATTGACATTAAATTTCCTTTAAGTCTGATTTAATTGTGTCACTGGTGGTTTCTGTCCTCAACTGGCCAAATATGTCAAATTCTGCTCGTTCCATTTCCCTTAGCTTATGCTCTAAAATGGGTTATGTCTGCTCATCCTGTTTTGCAATATTAACATGCCCTTCACGGCTAAGACTGAGGGTTTGAGTGGTTATCAAATGGGCACTTTCAAAATCTCTATATATTGATAATTTGTTTGAAAACATTTGCATTTGAAAGGTTTTATACCAAAAGTATCTCCAAGGACACCATCAAGGATAATTTGTTTCCTTCTAAAATAAATGCTTACTTTGTCCTTATTATCCAGAAGTACATTTTCTTATATTCAAAAAGTTAGAGCTAAAGATTTAAATATGCAGAAAATTGTGAGTTTAAATATGTTGTAAATGTGGCAACAGTTCTCAGGAATACTTGATGCACTGGTCAATTGTGGAATGTAGATATTTCAGTGTTTGGTATCTCACATGACCATATCTGGACAACTGAAACATGTTATTTTTCATGTCTCCATGTCACATAGCAAACTCGCTCTCTATAAAGTGCTGCAGTCGGTTCTGGATGCAAAAATCCTATTCATTTTCTCCATAGAGGAACTGATTTTTAATGACGTACAACAGTGAAATTCCTAATTGAAAACTACATTACCCATGATTCTGCAACAAATCTCCACTGATTAGAGTAAATCGTGCTGAAATAACACTTTAGTGCCTGTCCATTTCCATGAACCATTGTGAATAATGAACGAAAGTCTCCCTGCACTAATTCTTTGCACTAAACTTAAAATACATTGTCAGTGTTAATTTGATTGTCATTTGCAATTGGATCGTGTTCTTTTCTTCATTAAAGCTGTTAAGTATACAGTTTTGTACTTTAGACCCCCACCCCCAGTTCTCAAATGGGTTTTTGCTTCAAATCTGAGTTTGCAATGTGATTCACCATGTAGCTGGTTAGTTGGTTCATGGCTGATAACTCTTTAACAATGACTTTTTTTAAAATCCTTACAGAGAAAAATATTTCCACAACAAAGGTTGCTAAAAAAAAGTGTGTCATCACTATAGCACCTTATTGTGTCATACCAAAGCAGTTCCCATCATCATGAAGTTATGAAAATGACCTCAGTATTAAAGGGATCATATCATGAACTGCAATGACCAGATCACTGCATTCATGCACTCAACAGTCTGTCTTGGTGTCAATAAAAGCTATTTTTGGACTAAAAATGAAGTTTTGAGTTTGAAAACTTACAGGATGTTTATATAGTACAATGACCTCTTACATATCAAAAGATCAAAGAAAATTAGATTTCTCAATTCATGATCCTTTTAATTTAACACTAATATTGTTACAGTGTTTGTCTTGTTACAGTGCTTATTGTTTAGTAGGTTGTAGTAGAATATTTTTAGTGGAAGATTTATGATTGGTTTAATACACGGGTAATATGATAAAAAAAATATATATACATATTTATAATATTTATTTATGCATGTGGTGGGTAGCTGTGTAATGACTGGAATAGTGTAAAGTCAGCCCACCTTGTTTGAGATCAATGTAAAGGCAGAATTGCGGCTTTTGACATATGCTTCATTACATATGCCACAAAATCTTCTCACATTCATATGGGGATTGACCAGCTGTGCCACAGGAAGAAAGATCATTTCTTGTCGTAATAGAGGGATTTGGCAGAAAGGCGTCCATAGCATATATCGGCTGTAGCGCCTCAGAGCCGCCACCCCTCTGTGAAGCAAATCTTCACCCCATCTTGCTAACATCCTCTCACCATGTAGTCGGCCATAGCACTTTGCGCTTAACGTCTCCCTCAAACCTTTCATTTACGTCATGTGCATTTGAAGGTCATTACAATATGTTTGTTCTCACTCGGAACGGTTATGGGCTGAATATGATGTCAAAGTGAGCTTGCTTTTATTTTATGTGATTTATTATGTTCTCGGTGACATTATGTCACCATTTCCAGCCTCCTCAGTCCCATCATAAAAGGTCACTGATGAATCTCTTCGTCTGCAAGGGTGATATTAAAATCTCTGAACGTAGCAGCTTACACGCTGGCAGGCTAAATGAAAACCCCATTGAAACCTGCTGACGCAAGGCTTAAATAAACAGGTGTAGACAGAGGAGAGTTTGTTTATATGAAGGTTTTCTGTGTAGTCTGAGACTTGAATCGTGGACCTGTGTGTACCGTAATGCAATCCGTGTGTAATTGTTAGTGCGTGTTATGAGTCAGTAATCGTCCTACAGTGTGGTAATGAGTGTCCAGGCACATGTCAGGAAGTGTTCCAGAGGTTGTTTGTGCATTGTTGGGTTGAAATGGGATCTGTGTGTTGTGTGAGAAGTGTGGGCACAAGCACGCAGACGCACGTCAGGCAGATAATGGTAGCTATTATGGGTTTGAGGTTTGAGTTGAAGGGCCAGGAAAATATCTGACACCTTTGCAGTGCAGATGTACACATTCACACTTGTGCACAATGCGACCTCTGGTGAACGTGAGAGCCGGTGGTTTTTGAGACCTACACATATGCTCGAATTTGTGAGATGCAAACCCTCACAATGTGCTAGTTAAGTGCTATAAGAGGTCATTGTTTGAGTGTGTGCTTGTGAATCTTTGAATTTGGTTCAAAGGGGTCATATGATGCTTTTTTTAAAGATCATTATTTTGTGTATTTGGTGTAACATATGTTGACATGCTTTAATGTTCAAAAAACACATTATTTTTCAAATACTGTACATTACTGTAGGTCCTCTATGCCCCGCCTCTCTCAAACGCATCATTTTCTACAAATTCCCTCCTTCCGAAAAGCACAGTCTACTCTGATTGGCCAACTGACCCAGTGCATTGTGATTGGCCGAACACTGCAAGGACTCATTGTAAATGTAATGCCCTTTCCATAATCGCGAGCTTCATCTTTCAAAATAAATGTAAAGACAGTTAATAATGTCCTTAGTTTTATCATCGGTTCAAGCCCGGAAGTGGAACAGAGTCACATGACAGACACAGTGATGGAGCTCGTATGTGTTTGCAGTACACAAGCCACGGAAGGTTAAGACAGCTGACTCCACTGTGATGTGACCATGTCTCACTCTCTCTCACACACACAAGCGTGCGCGCGCAAACACACACACACACGACACGCAAAACTCCATTTGCACAGCCAATACTAAATACTTAAACTAATAACAAAACATGCTTACAGTAGCTGATTCAGAATTGCTAGATTGTCATAGCAAAGTCAGAATGACCTCCTCTCCTAGGTTAACGAAACAGTCGTCCATAAAATGCGTTGCTGTTCTGTTGTAAGTAATCTTAAAAATTGCTAAATGCATCTACTTTCGGAAGGCCAAATAAGTGCTTTTTCTTTCACCTAGATACGGTCAGCACCTCCCTGACATGGCTGCTTCAACACTAATTGCGGTTACTGAACACGTGTGAACATTTCTTTGCGTGAACATTTGGGCGGCATTACACAAATATTTACACATAGTGACGTAGACACTGGCAGAGTCTTAACTTGATAAAGAATATCTCTATGGGTTTGAAACTTTACAGATCTTCTTCATGCACTTAGAGCTTGTAACACTCCAAAGAGAAAGGAGAAACTGAAAACGCATCATATGACCCCTTTAAAGTAAAAAGAGTGTTTCAGTTAAATCAACTGTTGTTTTAAAAAAGCAACACTGATGGAAAATGCTAAAAAAATATATTTTAAGAAGAATCTATGAAGCAAGGCATTGTATTGGAATATGTTTGGATTTTTTTCGCCACTGCAAAAGTATTCCACTAGACTTGTATTAAACATAACATGACTAGTGTGAAAATCACTTACCAATCTTGCATCATTTTACTATTTAAACATGAAAAAATAAATACATGCAAATTAACCAAACAGAAAAACATTGTCCTTTACATTGTCTTTGCCCGATATATGTGCATCACTGTGCATTTACTGAAACCGCTAGTTTCTGTTTAACTTGTTTTGAACCTGTCTTTTGAGTATACGGAGAGCTGAAAGTGTGTGTGTGTTTGTGTTCACAGTGGGACAGAGGTCTTTACTTCCCACCCAGTGGTGAAGAGTCTGACTGAAATCCTGTCACACCTCTGATATGTAACAGTGTTTCCAGATTAGCATTTCATTAGCATATCATTACCATGCAATTTCCTCAGCACTGTTTGGGTTAGTGTGTATGGGACAAGGTATTACCTAATCAAGAGGTTCAGCTCTCCACACACCTGTCTTTTACTTGTCTTTGATCACTACACACTCCGAAATATATTGTTTTCTTTGTGGCTTTTTATGTTCATACTGTACATTATAATGTTGTGATGCCTAAATTCACTTGCACAATTCAAAACAATTGGTTTTCAGTTTAGTGTTTGACTGTTAATTTATTTAGACATAGTTGTAGAGTATTATTATTTATTTATTTATTTATTTATTTATGCATTTATAATTTCTCTAACGTTCTAATGACATTTATTATTTACTTTCACAGCTGATTGTGAAGGAACTTATTTTGTGTTATTAGACTGTCAGAATTGTAATTTTTTAATGCACATTTTTGTAAATGCATCAATGCATGGATGAGAACTGCACTTGTTTAATCATTACATGGGATGTTTAATGACAACCCTCTTTTTTAGATTTCTTTTCTTTTGTTCGCATAATAAAAAAAGAAATGAAAAGAACATCAACAGCGGTATGAAAGCAAGGTTACATCCTCTACCGTGTACTGTTTGTGCGAGTGTAATTTGCATCCTCTCTGTTTTCATAGTTTCATAGTTGAGATATGATCTTTCAATCTGTGTTTTGATTCTCACATATGTTTTGGCTATTTCCGTTCACCAGTTTCGCCATTTATCTTGGATTCACCTGTCCTCTTTATCTGATATCAAAGGCACAATATGTAAGATTTTTATTAAAATATCCAAAAACTACTAGAACAGTATTTTGCTGACTTGTGTTAATTACATTACAATATCACAGATGTTTCGAAGAATGTTTAAATAAGCAATTTTAACTAGTGACACGGACTGTGTCCATATTGTCATTGTGTTGCCTGCCATTGACATCACAACCCCTCGATTTCAGGTTTTGTAGAAAACATATGGAAAAACCAAAGATGCTTTAATATGTTGTGCGTTTTAATAGACCGATGACGATGTAGTATGATAAAATGCTGCCACTTTTTTCCCCACACACGCTTGACCGGAAGGAGTGGAAGCGGTCGAATGTGGCATAGTAAAAGCTCCGCTGCTTTCGAGCCGTGTGTCGTCCTTGTTTCGCTTCGACAGCTTTCAGCCTCACTCTGCTTTATTTTACTATGTAAAATAAATCATTCATCCTTGAACATGATTTCTGCCCGAGTCCGTCGGATTGCATCAGCTGTGGTGATGAAGACAACAACTCCCATGATTCCACACTCAGTCACAGCGTCAATAAACTAGGTTATGCTACCTGGTCTTTGTTTATTTTGAATACGCGCCCTCTAGCGGTGAAAAAAATCCACATTGTGCCTTTAAGTGTTGATGTGCATTTGAAACTTTTCCCCTCTTTATTTTATTACAGTTTTTTTTTTCTAGGAACATTTCAATCAGTTGTATCCAACATGTGCGAACATCCCACCATCAGCCTTTTTAGATTCACATAATATCCCATCAAATGCAGGGCAAATGTTGTGAATGCTCTGGTGGATGTCAGACGCTGTAAATATACAGCACATTTAGAGTGAAAAATGGAGCGTGTGTGCGTGTATATGTGTGTGTAATCATGTGGACACATGGCAATGCTCTAATGGTAGTGAGGGAGCTTGTGTTCTATTACAGAGAGCTGTGTGATAGATGCGGCTGTGCCATTTACTGTGCAGTGGAGATGGAGACAGGTTTAGGCCAGGGCAGAAAGGAGGGAGGGAACGCCATTACACACACAAACACACACACAGTGTGGTGTTTCGCCTCTCTTTCTTTAGCTCCGTCTGTTATTTTCTGTATTTCCCCCCATTTTATTTCTCCCCTCGATGTACTTGCTGTTTCTTCCTGTTGTGTTCTTTCGGAGAGGGATGGAGATGAAAAAGTGCTGAGGGCAACACTCCGACTGAGGCTACAGAGAGACAGAAACTTGTCTACATCTCTGTAGGCAGAAGAGATAGATTTATAGACAGAGAGCGAATGAAAGAATGTGTGAGTGAATGAGAGAGAGCGAGAGAGAGAGAGAAACGGGAGAGAGCTGATGCTGTATGCTCTCTGCAGGGTGAGATGATGTATGACTGGAAAGGCCACATGTTGGCCGTGTGATGGATTAAAGCACTTTGTAGGAAAATTACCGAGAGCTCTTCGCCACCCCCAAGTCCTGTCTTTAATAAAACTCCACACACACACACATACATATCTATGCAGAATGAAAGAAAGTGTGTAGCCCAGATAAACACATCTGGACTCAGGTAATGCTTGTTAATCTACATAAATTTACAGTCATTTGTTCAGCATTTAATTCAATACACCTGAGCACCAGAAGAAAAGACCTTGAATAATATAGTGGTGGTGGAAAAAATAGGCTGGTTTTTATAAAGTATGATTTGAGAATATAAGAGTATGTGGGTAAGTCTAAGTCAAATGGCCTCTGCAACTCATTTGGCTTCTGTATTGTGTCGTATTTATGAGTAAAACAGGATGCTCAATAAGAAACAGTTGATGACAGGACAAGATTTGAGCTATCAGGAATTGACTGGATATTGAAAATTGGGGTGTTTTATACCAGAATGGACCAGTCCTGTGTATGAGTTGGCAGTCGATCACGGAGGAGCTTGAAGGTCAAGTTGACTCTTGAGAGCATCTGAACATGTCCTGGAGGTAATGCTTATTTTTAAAAGAAATCTATTGTTATTTGCTATTATTGTCGTAACCTTTATCTTAATTATGTTCACTTCTCATATTCTGATCTGGATTGATGATGATCCACTCCACAACTAGTTACACTATCATTCAAAAGTTTTGGGATTTAAAAACACAAAACAAAACTTTTATTCAACAAGAATGAATTTAATTGATCAAACTTGACAGTAAAGACATAATGTTACAAGAGATTTCATATAAAGACTCTGAACCCCATAGCAAAGTTCTTCTTTCAGTTCACCTCCTGCTAAAGAAGCATATGAATATTCAATGAGAGGATACAAACAGCAACAGAGAGAAAGAGGTTGAAGGTAGGAGGCAAAGACCAAAATGGCTTCATCATTAGCCTTCTCTTTTGCCCTCAAAAGAGCTGCACATCATCATCATCATCTCTCCCTATTTATCTGCCACAAAACAATAGGGTTCTCAATTAGGTTGAAATGATTAAACAAATTCACACAAAAATTTTAATAAACACCCAGCTGCCTTATTCATATATCTGAATCAAATCATAGTGATGAGCATTAGTATTTAACTAAATATTTGTACCCACATTATATTAAATTTCTTTAATGGAATAGTTCATACACACACACACACACAAAACATTTCATGAAAATTTTCTCATTCTTAGGCAATTCAATATAAGATCGTTTCCTCATCAAACAGATTTGGAGAATTTTAGCATTAAGTCACTTATTCACCTATAGATCCTCTGCAGTGAATGGGTGCCGTCAGGATCAAGTAATCCACATGACTCAAGTCCATCAATGAAATAATTCTTACAAACATGCAGCTTTTCACTTCACAAGACATTAATTGATGGACTGGATTGGTGTGGAGTATTGTGTTGTTTTTATCAGTTGTTTAGACTCTCGTTCTGATGGCAGTTATATTTAATGTTCTTGTAATACAAATGTACTTGCAATTAAATGAATCATTGTCATTACAGTACAAGTTTTTGTACATTCTTTTCAAACATTATTAAAATGAAAAGAATCAGTTTTTCTTGTTTTTCTTCTAATCCCTCTGTCTCTTTCTGTTTCACACAGACCTGTTTCAAACATAAACGGCATCATCATCTCCAGACTTCATGTCCATGGCACCTCCACAGCAGCAGCAAGAGTGGCATTAGTTCTGCTAGTGTGTGAATGTTTACAGGACGTGTGTATATTGTTACAGTGTGCACTGCAGTCCACAGAGCGGCCCCGGCATACAGGCCGTGGCATCGCGGTATGTGTCTGTATGTCCCTGAGGGGACATGTGTTCCAAATAGTTTATGATTATGGTTTCTGTGGGGGAACAAGAAACAAGATGCGGCGAGCAAGCGTGTGAGGTATACAGCAACAGCCACACTCACACAAAACACAAGAGGCAGGGACTGCAAAATAGAGTTCTGCCTCTCCCCTTCGCGAGGTCTGATGTCTTTGTTTATTTTGTTGTTTTTCTCGCACATTCCTTCCCTCCTGTCATCTTTTAGATCTGACAGCGGGAGCAGCTCCTGGCAGCGGCTTGATAGACATGTCAGGAGTGTAAAATACCTGTGTGGTATGAAGCGCTGGCACACACATGCAGAGTTCAGCTGTGCCGGGTTAGAATTATTCATCACAACCCGATCCCTGTTGGTCTCTGAACCGCAGGATAGCTGAAGCATTAATGCTGCCTGACTTCCTTTATATAGTATTCAATTATCAGGCGGCATTTCAGGGTGCTGTATTTAAGACCAATTATTGGTTCAAGTGTAGTAACAAAATATCATTTTTAGCTGTGTTTTGTTTATGAGCCAGATATTGATTTATTCTTTCCAGTGGACTTTTCATGTTCAATGCAGCTGATGCAGACTTTTCCCTAAAACTTCAGAAAGCAGAAGAGTGGTTCATCTAAATAATGGATTACATTTTTTTTTTTTGTACAATTCCATTCCTGAGAGTTTGTTTTTTGCAGATGTATACACTCAAACCAGGTGATATTTATGGATTTTCCCCATTTGTAACACTCAGAAAAGTCAAGAGAGATAGAAAAAGGGGAAGAGCGCATAGAAATGAGAACTGGACATGGCATAGGCCAGGTTTTACCTGCAGTTTCGATTTTTGTAATGTTTTGTTTTGACACCACTTTGTTAGAAAGAGACTGAGGAAGTCACATGACAGGCCTGTTTTGTTTTGTTTTGACACTTTGTTAATGCTTAAAAACATTGTGTATCATTACATTAAAATTATAGGCACCACTTCATCAAATTAAATATAATATGCCTTAAATACTATATGACAACAATACAATTCTCTCTCAAAAAATATATATTGTTGTATGTATCATTGACTATAAATAAGCTTATCATTGAGTAGTTTCATTAAGGAGGTTCAACCAACTCGGAGTTGTTTTAACCTGAGATAGGAGTTTTCGGGTTCAGAACAGCTGAATTGAGTTACTTTAGTCGACTCGGAGTTGGTTGACTCTGAGTTTCGCACGTGCACCTGACTATGAAAAGCCATGATCAATAGAGCTCCTGAAATTATGATTCACCATGTAATGTAATTAACCATGGCAACAGCACCTGACAACAAGACGTCCGCATACCTAAGAGTCAATACCTAACTCTAATTCTTAGTTACTGTTATAATATCAAAGTAAAAAGTGGAAGAACAATACATTATTTAAGTAATATTATTTTTTATGATATCCTACAGGCAAAAGAATAAAAACAGTGAAAATTAAGTATAAAAATATAATTAAAATCAAGGTTAAGCTTAAAGCATAAAAGGTTCATGAGTGTTGGCTACATGACTTTACAATCACTTGACATTAAATAAATATCATTCAGTGTCTATTTCAATGCGCAGCAGCTTTTTCCACATTCCAGTGCTCTTTTCACATAATTAAATGTTCTCTAATCCAAACTGTTGCATTTATTAATTAGAGTAAATTAAATTAACATCTGACTTCTACGCAGCCAACAGCAAGAAGGCTTGCAAAAATAATGAAAAACAGATGAAGAGGAGTTGGCCACAATACCAAGTATTGGGAGAATATTAAAATCCAATAGAGAAAAAAAAACAACTGTTGCATTTGTATTTGTAAGAAATAAAGATGACCAAATGATTTTAACAGCTCCATTGGTGGTTACAGCATATATTGCGAACTACCCTTCCATCTTGCATCCTTCCATTTCATACAGTAATCTTATTTCCATTTGGATTAAAATTGTTTTTCTTGTTGCACTTAATGCACTTAATTCCAAAATACTCACTAAGAAATGCATTTTTTACAGCATGAATGAATAAATGAGGTTTTTAAACATACGCTTACGCTTTAAAAAGGGGGAGGAGACTAAAGGAAACTCTGGGTTTAATGAAGAAAATCTGTTCCCGACCAGGTTAGGTTCACAGAGTAAGCAACAGAGGTCTCGGACCGGTTTCCTGACATTTTATCCTACCCTGTCAGATTTTCCTACCCGGGTTTACTGCGCACGCGCACATCAATATTGCGTCCTTTGTCTCATGCTAAACAACAATATTTAATGTATCTGCATTACTGTAAGGGTAGGTTTAGGGTTGGGGTATGTGTAGACTTTAATAAAAACGAAATGTAATTGGTAGAAAATAATATTTATTGTTGGTTTCCTGTAGCTGTATCCCTTCTAGCTACAACCGCGAATATAACACATAATTACTATATTTGCAGTACTGTAAGGGTATGATTAGGGTTGTGGTAGGTGTAGACGTTAATAAACCATAACTTTACAGTAGCATTTTTCGTTGTGGAATTGTACTACCCACTGTTTTAGTGGGAGGTAGGAAAATCTGACCACGTAGGACAAATCGACAGAACACTGGCAGGAATTGTGGGTGGGGGGAGTGCATGTACAGTGTTCTCTCCACCTTCAAAGAAAACCACGACTGAGGTGCCCTTGTGCAAGGCATCGAACCCCCAACTGCTCCCCGGGTGCTGCAGCATAAATGGCTGCCCACTGCTCTGAGTGTGTGTTCACAGTGTGTGTGTGTTCACTGCTCTGTCTGTGTGCACTTTGGATGGGTTAAATGCAGAGCACGAATGGGTAACCATACTTGGCTGAATGTCACTTCACTTTACTTCACTTCACTTCTGAAATGGGCCTCTGATATCATCATTGTACCAAGACTACCACCATTTTGGGTGTTTGCATGATAGAAAGAGTGGAGTAAGCTTTTTTATTGTATTTTATTTTATTTGCAGCTACAAACATATAATTTCATTTAAAAATGACCTGTTCAAAATGCACCCATCTCATGAAATTACTTGTATAAATATGGCATTAATACAGTACTATGGTATATCAAAGAACCATGATATTACTGTCCCTCTGTGCTAGAGATGGAGACCTTATTCACTCCTGGACAAAACTGACATCACAGGTATTTTAATATCTGATGAGAATGCATCATCTAAGAGTTCAATTTCCCTAAATTTTATAATCTAAATACTCTAATGTCTGATTTATTACTAGAGACCGTTGCTAGACTGTGTAAATACAGAGCCATTTTCATGGCTACAATAACAACTAACCAAACACTACTGTAATTAATGTTGTGGGTGCGTTTGCATTGTGTTACACTGATACGCCCATTTGCGAGAACGTTCAGGCTGAAATATGATTATCACATTAAACCCAGATATGATTAGTGTGTGTGTTGTGCAGGAGCTGATGGAGACGATCAGTGTTTTGATGGCAGTCTGAGGGCCGATCCTGGCCGAGATGCAGAGACTGAAGGCGTGTGTAATTGATAGTGACAGTCCTCTCCTACATTTAATTGCTGACCATGAATCAGATTACTTCCTCAAACTGCTTTCATTAGCATTGAGAGATCTGTGGCAACACGGCTCGCACTGGATTCATATTGGCCTACGGTGGGATGTCTGTATATGTGGGTGCTTGTGATTCTCATAACCTGATAGATGACTTATTTGATTTGCGACATGATGGATTGTTTTTTGGTATAGTAGCTAAAGCAAGTATCTCAATCTTGTATCTTCAAGTTTAAAACACGTTTGCTATTTCCAACAACAGCTCTATAGAGTAGTACTGCATCCTTCATATATCCAGAAAGTACTGTGGGCGGAGCTATAATACTGATGTTTCTCATTGTTTCCATTAACATATATTAACTATATTCACTTATTTGCTGAATTCCAGCAAAAGACATCTATCTAGAAATCTAATGCAGTTGTACTTTAACAAATTGGGTCTTTTATCACAGGGACCGATCCATGTTTTAATAGCAAATGATGTGCAAATCCAGCGTGGACCATTCGTCACTAAAATGACCAGAACACTTGCACTTGCAAAGCACTTGCTACAGTCCGTTGCTGCCCCGTAAAAACAAACTGCATCCACTGTTCATGTAATGCTGGGTTCTTCTGAACACGGTAAACTTTCCCTCACATCCAAAAATACACTTATTTGGAGAAATTCTCGAACAAATCCTATACAGCGCTGCCGACAGTTTACCGATGAAGCGCATTGATGTGCATGGTCTAACTCTCTTTTCCGAGAGAAATGCTCATATAAGGAGTTCCACCATCGGCCACCATTTGGCCATGTTTAGCATGAGAATCCATCTCTTTAACACTGTGAACAACTCTTAATACATATAGCACCATTGTAGCCCCCTTTAAAGTTAGCATGAGGGCAAAATCGATTGTCCTTAATTTCTTTTAGGTCAAGTCAAATTTATTTATAGAGCACTTTTCAAAATGTTTTTGTTTATAATATTAGTAACACTTTAATATAGGGACCAATTCTCACTGACTAGTTGCTTATTAGCATGCCTATTAATATTGGTTGTTTATTAATACTTACAAAGCATTTATATTGCATGACCATATTCTACATTCCGATACCCAAAACATAATCAATACTACTACCTTAGTAAGTAACTATTAATAATTGGCAAATTAGGAGTTTATTAAAGGTTAAGTTGTAGTTAGTTGTACCTTAAAATAAAGTGTGACCATGATATCTTAATATCAGTTTACATCAATACAAGCAATTTAGCAGTTGAGATATGCTATAGTATCACCCAACATGACTATAAAGTTGAACATACTTGTTTATCCAAATTTATATAAAGAGCTGGACAATAATATAGCATAGTGACATTTTCCAATGAAATAAAAAACAGGCAGATTCTTAATTCACATTCCTGATTATGAATGATTCACCACAATTCTACAAATCTCTCTTCATGTATTCATTCACTCACCGATTCAAGAAATAATTGGCCAATGGATTAAATGTTATGGGGACTGGAAGTGTATCTTTTTAGATAAAAGATGGTTATACTGTAGTTACTAATATATATTTTTTTCTGTGATACTTTACTACAGTAAAAAGAAAGTATAATGCCTTTCTCATAGTAGGTTTGTAAGGGTGGTTGCATGGTGTTTGTGAGATGGAGTGAGCAGGGTAAACTGCCACTTTTTCTACATGTAATGTATATCCATTTTAGTTGATAGTGGTAGTGTTTTTCTAACATTAAAAACTTTTTCCCACTTTTATCACTTGCATATATAATAATCATAGTCATCTGTATATGAAGCGCCTATCTAAATATATAGTCTCTTAGGCTCAATAATAATAATACATGCTAGATTAAGGGGCCAGCACAGTTTACCCCAACACATTTTACCCCATTCGTAGTCTAAGCCTCAGTACATTTATTTTAGTCAGTGATCTCTGTGAGACGGCCTGCTGTTACAGTCATTTCTGTGAGGTATACTCATCTCTGGAAGATACTTCTACAGTTTGCAGGTATTTTAGTCAGTCATTTATACTGGAGTCAGTCATGCTGAAAGAGTATAATATACTCTGAGGATGACAAGCATGTCATTGAAGTTGACATTTGAGCAAAAACACTTTGAAAGGAAGCCTATGCTATTAGAATGACTCTCACAGTGGGGTTTATCGCTGTCAAATGAAAGTGTTTTTCAGTGTGCTGCAAGTTTGTTCACAATTACGTACCGACAATGTAAAATAAAGCGTGTGTGATCATTTTTTCAGCCAGACAGCGGGAGCTAAACGGCATTAGTACAGCTTGAATGGAGACAGACTTAGTTGGTCCACTAGCCTTAGCATTGCGGCCACATGTGACCAGACGCGGACCCTGTACACAGCATGGGGGAGTGTGCTAGAGATCTCCCTGCCGCTATCCATCAGCGCAGGCCTGGGCTAGCCTGAGCTCGGCTCCTACTGAGCGTAATGGGGTGTAGGAGAGCTGAGGGAGCAGTGTGCGCTGCGCTAGGCTCGGCCCTGGCAGCATTATAAACTTACTGTGTGATTATTGTCAGATCGAGACTCTACCGCCTGGGGGTCCACTGTGATGGGTAGTGTGTCAGGGAGGAGAGCTAGAGAGAGAACACAAGCTGAAGGAGAGAGAGGAAGAAAGGGGGAGGGGGAAGATAGATGGCGTAGTAGACAAAGGGAGCTGGAAGAGAGAAATACGATGGAAGAGAGGGACAAGCAATGGAGAATCAGTTAAAAAGCAACTCTACTTTGGGGGAGAGAGACGGAAATTAGAGAAAATTGTTAAGAGCCTGACTGTGCCAAGATTGTTTTTCCCTTTTTTTCTCACCGCCTCTAAACGGCAGAGATGTGGCCTGTCTCTGGCGAGGAGAGGGAACTCAATTTGGGACAATTTACTCTGCAGTCTTCTCGCTGATATACCTTCGGGACAGAGAATATAGGGAGAGAATGAAACTAAAGGAAGATAAAATCAGCGAGACACTGACACACACAAACAGAGATGCACGCTCACACTCTCGCACCACACACACACAGATTTCACTTAGTTAGCTTGAACTCTCACAGTTGGTCGATATGATTCGGTCTCTATGGCAATGAAAATGAAAAACCTTTGAAAGGGTCAAAGGAAAGCCACTGGATTTGATTTAGCTCCACCCTGAAGATTGATGTGGCTAGACAGGATGTGTGTGGATGCGTGAGTGTGTCTGCTGTGGATATTTTGTGCCCTCTATTTGCATGGCACTACCCTTATGCTTCCATCTGACCTTTAACCTCACATTTTGTCATACAGGGCTGACATTGACATTGTGTAAGCAGCTGATGTTGGGGAAGTTCTAGTTAAACTACACAAGTTACTAAAAAGTTAACTGAAATAGCTTCAGATACATAAGTATACTTTTACATTTTTATCAGAACCCATTTTTTAATTTTTTATTTTTTTTTAATAGATATTTGGAATGATTGAACACAGCAGTCACAGTAGACAGCTATAAACTAGCAAAGTAAGTGTAGAATAAATAAAACCAGAATAAATGCTAATTTCTATACCGCAGTCAGAAATAGTAATTAATAGTATGCTTGTTTTCGTAGTTTGTTTCCAACATTTGGCCCAAATGTTCAACAGGGCATGAAGACTGTAAGTGTGCATATAACTTTTGATTATCTGATGAAACGCACTATGTCATAGTTTTTTAAAACTTCTAGTTTTTATTTATACATTTAGATTTTTTATACTTAACACTTTAAAATACATTTCTAAATGACAGTTTAGAAGTTCTAATGTAAAAGATGATACAATTTAATTGTGGTGCTTATAATTAAGTGAGAAAAAGCATTTTTTTTTTTTTTTTTGCATTTTACAAAATACATGCAACATGCAACATGCAACACTTTATATTTTAATACCAAATTATGTGTAATATTTAATTCATTTAACTTACACTGAAAAGTTTTCTCAACATCTTACAATTTCCTGGCATGACAAATCATGGGATATGCTTAGTTCCTAAGAGGTATTAAAAATAGAATGGATTTTTCGACTATTAAGGGCACTGAGTTTTTGCATTTTTCAGACCTGGGATAATCTGAGAAAATCTGTGCACTTACTGTCTAATGCACATGCTCTTAAGCAGTCAAGGCTGCAAGTGTGGATATTGGGACAGGACCAATGACTTTAATTGGTGAATAATTATTTGAATTGTTTTCATGAGGTGTCAGAACAAACTGTTTCATTTGAATGAGTCACTTTTTTGAAAGCTACATAGAACAGTTTAGTTGAAGACACTGAAGTTGTGTGTGCCTACAAGTTGACATTAAAAACATTTAGTTTTAAACTGTTAAAATGGGCTAGACGCACATCTGTGTCTCATAGATTTTTCAAGGTCTTGCCGCAGCGCAGTTCGTCAATGGAGATGTTTGAAACCGTGGATGTGGATATTTACTTAATTAGTTTTATTTAAATAAAAGAGTTGTCAAGCGAATAATCGCGATTAATCACATCCAAAATAAAAGTTTTTATTTACATAATATATGTTTGTACTGTGTATATTTATTATGTATATAGAAATACACACTGTTTTATATATCTCTATATATATATATATATATATATATATATATATATTTTATATATAAATATATTTACTACACAACTATAACATATTTTTCTTAAATATATATGTGTATGTGTGTGTAATTATATACAATATACATCGTACACTCACATGTATTATGTAAACAAAAACCTTTATTTTGGATGCAATTATTTGCGATTAATCATTTGACTGCACTAATATATATATATATATATATATATATATATATATATATATATATATATATATATATATATATATATATATATATATATATATAATATTGTTTCTTTTTTATTTTAAGATCAATACAATTTTAATGTAAAATGGAGCAGAAATATTTATGATTCTGAAGTATTTCTGTGTTAATAATCAAGTAATCAAACAGTGGATGTGCTTCTGCGGAGTCCCCTGTTTTTAAATGCAAGAACTAATTCTGTCTGAAAGGCCCCCATCATCTGCCATGGCACTGAAAAATGTAATACAGTTAGTAGCGTCATAAGGTTTAACTTGTGAAAGAAATAGAGATGGTATTTTTTATGAGTAAAATACTGTAATTATTGAAACGGTTTTGTATTTCATGTTAGAATTTGGTAATATCTGCATATGCTCTGTGTCCCAGCAGATTGGCTGGATACTCGAGCAGACGGTGAGAGCAGCCCATCTCTGGACAAGCAGCGAAGACTAGACAGTGAGTTTGTGCCATGTCTGAAAAACTGACAGAAACGCTTCTAACATCTCAGCTATCTCTTCTATTTTTCACATACAATAGAAAGTTTTTTTGTAATGTATTTCATAATAAAATGTGTTATTTAAATAAATGAAGATTTATATCAGTGTGAATGTACATTAGCCAAAATTAATAAATGATGTACTGCAATCAAATATAGACATCCATCTATCTCTGCATGTATGTCCCTGTGTTCACTTCAGCATGTAAAGGATAGTGCTAACAAGTAGATAATTGGTTTGATTCCCAAGAAATGCACATGCTGACAAAATGTGCAGATTAGTGCATAAAATGCAAAACGGCAAATGCATAAATTCAAAATTGGATCAATCCATCATATATTATAATATGTACGTTATGAAGCTATACGTTGTGCTTTTGGCTTTTAAATGCATGCAAAATAGTCTTGTTGCCACAAAATAGTTTTATGGTTGTTTAGCTGCAGACTAATATATATACTGTAAATAACATATACTGTACGTATATATATTTGCTTGTGGTTGCAGATATAGATTTATTTGTATAATTGTCCTCCACAGCTATTCACTTGATGTTACGGCAAGGGTACTGAATATTTTAGCAGTGGATGTGCTGGAAAGTTGGACAGTGCGCTCTTTATGCCCGGAGGCTGCTTTAGTATGCAGAGCAGGCTCTATTGATGAGCTATCTCAACGCCCAGCTACCTCAGACTGCTGACATTGCGCTTCCTCCTTTCTAGCTCTTTCCTTCTCTGGGTGTCTCTCCTGAGCATAGAGATCTGCCTCTTCTCGTCTATAGCGTGCATGAGAGAAGGAGAATGAACAAGCGTGTTTGATCTGGAGAAAGAGAGAGAGGCTAGTATCATAGGAAACTGTGTCGCTGTGAGTGGTGAGAAAAACATTAATTAACCTACTTGGCTAATTATACACTGGGATCCAAAAAAGTCTTTATTTATTTAGTTATTTTAAATTATTTTTATTCAATTAAATATTTGTGCTGTCAAATGATTAATCCCGATTAATCACATCCAAAATAAGTTGTTGTTTACATAATATATGTGTGTGAACTGTGTATATTTATTAATTATATATAAAACACACTCACTCAGTAAATATTTTCAAAATATTTATATGTATTTACATGTGTATATATTTATATAATTTATATTATATATATAAATATATTTAATATACAAATATATCATATATTTCTTAATATATTTATGTGTATGTGTGTTTATGTATACATAATAAATATACACAGTACACACATATATATTTTGTAAACAAAACCTTTATTTTCGATGTGATTAATCACGATTAATTGTTTGACAGCACTAATAAATATATATTTTTGTTTATTTTAAGACCAAGAAACTTTTAATGTAAAATGAAGAAGAAATATTTATGATTCTGAAGTATTTCTGTGTTAATAATCAAATAATCAAATTTGCTGATCATGTTAACATTGTACAGATGATACTGAGGTACTGAGAACATCATCAGGCTTAACACGAAATTGTGGAATTCAGGCAGCTTGATCCACATTCACAAATTCTGAAAGTAGGCTATTTTTGAATTCAACTTTTCACTTAAATAGTTTTGTAGCAAATTTAATTTATATATATATATATATATATTTTTTATAATCATTATTATTATTAAAATATAATGCAAAATAGAAGCATTTTTACTAATAGTCTCAGACTTTTGGGCCCCAGTGTGTTTCTGTCAATGTCGGATTAAAAAATCTGAACAATGAAGAGGGATTATTTTTTTCCTGGGGACAGCTGTGCTTGGTTTTTATGAAGGGAGGGTAAAACACAAATTAAAAGGTAGAAACAAAATGCACACAAATGGTTGAATGATTTGGAATGCTCCAATAAATCAAATCTTGACACATCGAAACAACTTTACACAGAGGTGTGATTTTTAATTTTTGGTGGCATGTTTATGCAAATTATTTTTTTTAGGTATCCTCAACCAGACCAACACTGAGCTGACAGTAAGGGAGGAAGCGCAGACTGACATGTGTTTAGTGTGTGTGACAATTCCTCCTTCATCCTGCCTGTGTGTGTGTTTGTATGCACACGTGCACACTCTGTGGCACTGAGACCCCCCCCCCCCCCCAACCCACCACACTGCTGCACTGGGAAGGGTTTCCAAGGAAACTGTCACCCATGGCGAGGTCCGGCGAGGGTGAACCGCCTCTTGCATGCATATTTAAATTTAGACCCCTAAAACCTACAACATGGCACCCTTGAGCGACAAACTCACTGAGAATAATTTACCCTAAATTAATTGCACATATTCCTCATCCTCTCTAAACGCCATATGGATCGATCCATTTTGTTGCACTGCTGTGTTTTTCTCATAGATTATATTGTGTGTTCATGTCTGTGAGAAGCAAACTCTAAAAGTCAACCTCAAAATAATCCATATTTTCCATGCATACATAAAAAAAATTGTTACGAATGAAAGTATTAAACACACACACACACACACACGAAATCTAGATTGTCCTCTTATCTTGGTTAAAGGGATAGTTCATTTTGAAATTCTGTCATTCCGAACCTGTAATACCTTTGTTTATCTTCGGAACACAGATCAAGATATTTTTTATGAAATCCGAGAGCTTTCTGACTCACTGTAGACACCAATGTAACTGACAAGTTTTTACGACTTTATTTAAATTATGATTTTATTTAACAATTTCTTCTCTTCCGTGTCAATCTTCGATATGCGTTCATAAGAGTACCACGCATGCGTCAAGAGAAGAAATTGCATGTGACAGAACACAAAAAGTATTCCTGTAGCTTCATTATATTAAGGTTTGAAGCACTGATGTCACATGGACTATTTTAACGATGTCCTAACTGCCTTTCTGGGCCTTGAACATGGTAGTTGCATTGCTGTCTATGGAGGATCGGAAAGCTCTTGGATTTCATAAAGAAAATCTTAATTTGTGTTCCAAAGATTTCATTTTTGAATGCCTTTTGAATGTTGACTTTAAAACCAATACTGTACCTTTAAAAACTTACATGAACTCTGCTACAACCAACAAAGCCCGCTATATGAAGCACTTATAGAAAGCTTGATAAGATGTTTTTCCTAAACCTGCAGTGCTTCACATAACCAGTTAAGATGATTTATTTTTTAAGATTGTAAGTTGGAAGTGTTGAATTCATTAACTTTCTTATACTTTTCTGTTTACTGGAGATCTGTAGATGTAATGCTGCAGTTTCCTCATTGAAACCCTGCAGCTGTGATCCTAATACTGAGGAGAGATCCCTCCGTTGAGAGAGTGGGGTTTGTTTGTCTGTTTGTATATACTGTAGAATTCACTTAATTGTGTTTTTGTATACAGTTTGTCAATATTGTAATAGGGTTAGGGAGCACTTTTTCTTGGCTGTCGCTGTGTAGGGGGCAAACACAATTAGTCTGTTACCTGGCTAGCAGCCAAAGCCCTCACTGTGAGAGCTAGACTTCCTCTGAATATTTCTCTGCAGGTGATGGTGGCCAGTATACAATGAGATCTGGTCTATAGGAATATTAGCGTACAGTACAGTACTGGATATTTTTTTTATTAATAAAATGTAAAAGAGTTTACAGATTGTACCCATTAAAATATATATTACTATAGTTTGCTCCACTGCTGTTACAAAACCTCATTATTTTGCATTTTTAAGTTCAGTAAGTTTCAGTTTGCTGTGTAATTATAACCTGAGTAATTAGTGCGATATATATTTTTATATTGCTATTTAAACCCAATTTGTGCAAACACAATGTGTCTAAACTGTTTTTGGCACTGCACTAAAATAATATGTCATGAGTAAGATGCTAAAAATCATAGCTTCTGGTTCATTCATCGCAGTGGAGTTTGGAAGGTCAGGTTGAGGGAATTGCATTTTGGGATACAGTATTCTATTCGAAATGGTCTCACTGCATATTTTGGCAAAATGTATTAGGTCGCCGGTTCTCCTGTCAGATTATATTTTGGAAACTTTTTTAAAGAGGTTTAAAGTATCAAAGGTCATTTTAAATGGAAGCCAACAAGCACATTATATGTCTAAATGGGCTTCAAAATCCTTTTTTCTGCAGAATATATGGCAGGTTGCCGTGTATCATTTCAGACAGAAGGTCTGCTAATGAGCTGTCGATATCCGAGACCTCACTGTCGTAGACTTGGCGTCCTAGTTGCTATCCGAAGAGACAAATGCCGCCTCCACTTTTAAGTGGCCGAGTTTTCTCGTTGAGTTTCACAACCACATTAGCAGTGAGCTTGGCTGTGGCTGAGCTATTATACACTAGGAGATCTTGCATATGTTTTGCTATTGCTTTGAACCCACCTCCACGTGTTGGCGTAAACAGCCATTATCAGAAAAAGCGTGCGAGGAAATGGAGCGATACTGTGTGGGAATGCTGTCCGTCAGGTGTAGGCACGCAGCCATGTTGAGTTGACCTGCGGTGGCCTCCCCCGAGCTCTCTCCCAATCAACCACAGTGCTAATTACAGCAGTAATTATGTAATTACCATGCCTCTGAAACACATCCAACACAAGCTGAGAAAAGTCAAAGGTAGCATGGAGATAAGGCCAGAAAAATACACACTCATTCGAGCACAGAATCAGTTCTTCTGCTTTTTTTTGTTGCATTTTTTATTTTGCCACTTCAATGAAAAGTAAAGTGAGAAATGAAAATGACCCAAGTCAGACAAGAACATGCGTTCTAGCGCGCCAGTATCAATGTAGTGACTGTTAGGAAACATCTCAGTGAAAAGTTTTTCTAAAAACAGTTGAAGTACAATTTGTGGCTTTCTTATTTCCTCTAGACTTGGAGGTGGAGGAAGATGCACTGGGTCTTTGATTCATGGCCCTTTTCTTACCTGCATTACACCCCCTGCAGGCACACCAAAACCTCTCCATGACCTTTTGCTTACAAGCACATAAAGTTGGACCCCCCACCAGCACTAGACTTAGATTTGTGTCAACTCAGGGCATGCTAACAAACACACACACGTCCAACAACCAACTCTACTACTGCAAACTGATAAAACTATTATCCAGGCTTTAGATTACAGGTAATAATGTTGTAAACAATGTTAAGTTTCTTGCACAGACTGATCGTTTTGCTTCATAAGACCTTAATATCTTGTCAGGAGCCACAGGCATTCATTTTGACTTTCTTGTACATATATGCTTTTTTGACTCTCAAAGTGATGATAGCCATGAACAACTTGGCTTTTATAAATAACCAAAGATTATAGCTAAAAACTTATTTAATGTTCTGCTGAAGAAAAGTTATGTACATCTTGGATGGCTTGAGGGTGACTAAATTAACAGCCACTTTTTAGTTGAACTTTAATTTAGCTGTGCATATTGCACTCAAAGGCATTACTTGACATGTTTGGCAGTTGTATGGAGGAGTCAGATGAGAACTATAGATTCACGCTGAATGGGTAGATTTTTGGAACGTGTTCAAAAATGATCAGGAGCTGATTGGTTCTGCTCGTAATACCTTTTACATGACCATGCAAAAAAAAAATCACTCTCACACAACAAATGCAATGCCAGTTTACACCAAGAATGGTAACTATAAAATCAATCATAACTATAACTATATTAGTGTACAGACTACCACGCGATAACCTTCTGTTCATTATCATCTCCTGCTTCAACTCCTTGAGCTTCGTGAAGTTGAGTTTGATTGGCTGCCAATGTTTTTAGCATTCATCAACTGGAAAAAATTAATTGTTCTGAAAGTGATTCCAACAATATAATTTCTCTAATTATTATAGCTGTGTGGACTACGATATTCTCATAGATTTAGAAATTTTTTATCATTATACAGGTGCTGGTCTTATAATTAGAATATCATCAAAACATTGATTTATTTCACTAATTCCGTTCAAAAAGTGAAACTTCTATATTATATTTGTTCATTAAAAACAGACTGATATATTTCAAGGGAAAATCCCAAATTCAGTATATCAGAAAATTAGATTACTTAAGACCAATACAAAGAAAGTATTTTTAGAAATCTTGGCCAACTGAAAAGTATGAACATGAAAAGTATGAGCATGTACAGCACTCAATACTTAGTTGGGGCTCCTTTTGCCTGAATTACTGCAGCAATGCGGCGTGGCATGGAGTCGATCAGTCTGTGGCAATGCTCAGGTGTTATGAGAGACCAGGTTGCTTTGATAGTGGCCTTCAACTCTTCTGCATTCTTGGGTCTGGCATATCGCATCTTCCTCTTCACAATACCCCATACATTTTCTATGGGGTTAAGGTCAGGTGAGTTTGCTGGCCAATTTGCTGGTCCTTAAACCAGGTACTGGTAGCACTGTGTGCAGGTGCCAAGCCCTGTTTGAAAATGAAATCTGCATCTCCATAAAGTTGGTCAGCAGCAGGAAGCATTAAGTGCTCTAAAACTTCCTTGTATACAGCTGCGTTGACCTTGGACCTCAGAAAACACAGTGGACCAACACCAGCAAATGACATACAGGTAGCACCCCAAACCATCACTGACTGTGGAAACTTTAGACTGGACCTCAAGCAACATGGATTTTGTGACTCTCCTGTCTTCCTCTAGACTCTGGGACCCTGATTCCCAAAGGAAATGCAAAATCTGCTTTCATCAGAATAACTTAGGACCACTCAGCAGCAGTCCAGTCCTTTTTGAAGCGAGGTGCTTCTGACGCTGTCTGTTGTTCAAGAGTGGCTTGACACAAGGAATGCGACAGCTGAAACCCATGTCTTGAATACATCTGTGTGTAGTGGTTCTTGAAGCACTGACTCCAGCTGCAGTCCACTGTTTGTGAATCTCCCCCACATTTTTGAATTGGGTTTTGTTTCACAATCCTCTCCAAGGTGTCAATGGTCGTCTTTTGGACAACTGTCAAGTCGGCAGTCTTCCCTGTGATTGTGTAGCCTACAGTCAGCAGTCTTCCCCATGATTGTGTAGCCTACAAAACTAGACTGAGATACCATTTAAAGGCCTTTGCAGGTGTTTTGAGTTAATTAGCTGATTAAAGTGTGGCACCAGGTGTCTTTAATATTGAACCTTTTCACAGTATTCTAATTTTCTGAGACACTGCATTTGAGATTTTCCTTAGTTGTCAGTTATAATAATCAAAATTAAAATAAATAAACATTTGAAATATATCAGTCTGTGTGTAATGAATGAATATAATATACAAGTTTCACTTTTTGAATGGAATTTGTGAAATCAATTTTTTGATGATATTCTAATTATATGACCAGCACCTGTAGTTAATCATCCTTGGTGTGAACCTTCGGTTTGAATACTCACTTTAGTGGCATCTGTTTGTATAATTCATAAAAGCATGCTTCGCATTTAGGTTGTACTTCAGGCTTAAAAGACATTTTTTATTTAATAACAACATCAGTTTTTTTTATTTTGCATTAGCTTTATATCAACAGCCATGCTTATTCTACATTGACAAATGTAATTGTCCAAAATGACAGTGTCGCCCGCCCAATTCTCCCATTGCCTTTCGTGTCATTTAGGACATTTTTGGTTGTTTTTATTTTTTTTTATGTCTTTCTTTTTCTTATTCTTTTTCTTTCTTTTTTTTTTTAAGATCCCAGGCACATCCGCAATCCGGAGGCCCTATAAGGAGCTTTCACGCTTTTTGGTTTGCTTTAGATGTTTAATACCCCTCTCTTTTGTGTCAGAGAGCTGGAGAGGCGTTAAGAGGCGCTGATAAACCCACTTAGATCCCTTCCTGGCCCGTCACCCCGGCCTGCCAGGATGCTTTAGCGGGGAGCTGATCTGTGACGGCCTGCCACTCAAACTGAGCACTTCTGAAAGCTAGCACAATAGAGCGAGCACTGCAACACAGAGCGCAGGCAACCAATGAGGAGAAGGAGGGTGCGAGAGAGGGCAGGTTGGATCCCCTCTCTATTTCATCCTTTCTTTTTTCCTTTTTTCTCCCTCATTCACTCTCCTCTACGCTTAGGAGGCGAGAGTACCTTCGACCTTTGCCTCTCTCTCCTTGTGTTCCTCACTTTCGTTGCCCTCCGACCCTCCTGTCCTTCCTTTCAATCTCTCTCTCTCTTTTTCCCTCACTATCTCTCTCTCTCTCTCTCTCTCTCTCTCTCTGGCGAGTGACAGTGGGCTGGTGAGGAGTGGGGACAGAAGGGGTGATATGGATCAACGGTCTGTCCAGATGAAGGGACGCACATTGCTCGGAAGATAATGGGGAGAAAGAGAGAGAGTGAGTAAAAAGAGAGTGACAGGCACAGGGAGATTGACAGGGAGGGCTGTGGCACGGTTGCTGTGATCCCAGGGGGCTGTTGGGGGTAGCGGAGCCCGAAATGTCAGCGGTGATATCTGCTCCTCTCGCTGTGTCTGTCTGAGTCCTATCACAGCACTGCAGCTGGCTGTCCTCGCCCTCGCTCTCTCTGTGTGTCTCTCTCTTTCTGGCCGTCTCACTCTGTCTCACTGCTTTACCAATGCCACATTTTCTCTCTCTAAGTCTCTCAGTGTTTATCCAGCTGTGCCCTACATCTTTCAGTCACCTTTCTTACCATCTAAGCGCACACATGAATATATTGCAGTCTCTCTTTACACAAGCACACAGAATTTTTGTATATTTGTTAATAAGTTAATCATTATTACACTGACTCTTAAATGTCCACAACAGCTAAGACTGCACTGAAAAAAAGTTGGCTGTGAAGCAATTTTTTGCTCAGAAATTGCTATTTAAATAAATAAATTTTATTTAATTAAATGAGAAATTTTGAAGTCGAAAGATTTAACTAGTGTTAAAAAAATGATTTGTTACAGAATATTGTACAGCATACAGTTGGAGGCATATAAAACCCTGTTTTCACCTGGCATTATCATTGGTTTCAGTTTTTCATCTGATCACATGTGGTCATTATGTGGACACATTTTGTTTACACCTGGTAATAACATGCATCTCAAATGCGTCTCCTGTGACCACATGTGATTGAGGGGTCGAAGGGAGAGCTTCTGATTTCATGCTCTTATTTATGAGCATCAATATATGACTACATGTGGATAAGGCATAGAAAAAGCTAACCTGAAAAAAATAAAAAAAATAAAAATAAAATACTGGTAATATACTCACAGTCATGACATTTTGAGTAAAATAGTGATTTTAGAAATCCATGGTTGATATTCATTTGCTTTCAGATGTTTTTATTTAGAGTTAATTATCTGTGTCACTGCATATTGAAGATGTTCTGTGTAGCCTGTATTTGAGATGCATGATGGTACCATTGTCATGATGGTACCACTGATTAAACAAAACAGACTTGTATTATAATGTCAACTTTTAGCATTTAAAACAATTTTAAAAATAAAATAATTTGTGTGTGTGTGTGTTTTAGTTTTAATTTATTAATACATTTTAAAATCAAATGGTATATAAATTTAATAATGGGCCATTATAACATCTTAATATTTATGGGATAGAAATTATAATATAGTTTCATCCCTAGTTTATACAGTATATGTATGAGCTTTTCCAAATTATTCAAATTCTACTTCCAACATAACTGCAAATCTTTAAGACTTGTTTTAGTTGGCTTGTAAGACTTTGTAAGTGATGCTGTTTCAAATACTGGAATGCCTTCCACTTCCGGTTGGATTGAGATGTTGACACCTGGTATTAAAGGGATAGATCACAAAAAATAAAAAAATAAAAAAAATATATATATATTGTCAGTATCCATTTTGTTGACCATTGATTTTTTTATTACTGTATATGGGCAAAAGGAAAAATCACAAAGTATCTTGTAATATATAGTAATATATTTAACTAATTTATTTCATACTAAGTATACTTAAAATATATTAACATATTTACTGATAGAGAGTCTTACTAATATAAAAATTATAATTATACTTTTTTGGGTGTAATACTTGTGCACAATGCACATTTCTTAATATTAAGCCTAAAATGTGCTTTAATGTCACTTTTGATGAGAATTGTATGATCTTTGTATAATATCGGTCTTTAAATGCAAGATATTTAACGAGTACCTGAAATGTACTTGCAATTGTTCCACTTTAGCACAATGAATGCATGAAATAAATGTCAAATACATTTAAGTATATTTTCACATTCATTTTTCACTAGGGTAAGCAGATAGTATGTGGTTTGACACATTGAGCAATGTGATATGAGTCCCTCTTCCTATCAATAAGGCTGATAAAAAAACATCATTCGGGACATCCCAAATCAAATTGAGCCTCATAACAGCTAAACACTCCCAAAGACAAAATGCCAAACCCCCATTTGTCTCATCTGGTTCCCACCCGCTCCAGACACACGCTGATTTTATTCCCATCTGTAGATGTGTGTTTTAACCTCTCACTCGTGACAGTGTGTGTGTGTGACTGAGTGTGTCTGTCACCTCTTAATGATGTATTCCTGGCCAGCCAAGAGGTCACTGTCATAGACGGAATGGTCAATTGCACTTGTTCCATGAGCAGCGTGGTGAATGCTCTCCCTGTAGACTCTGCCATTAAACAGCACTGCATCCCAGCCCAGACAGAGACGTATTAGCTCTCTATCATTCTTATTGATCACTGGAAGGCACGAGCTTCTGTCTAATCTAATGCCCATTAGTCTGTGTGTATGCACAATGCTGCTTTTTGTAGCCAGACAGACAGTGAGATCATGCTATGTGTGTGTGTGTGTGTGTGTGTGGCAGAGAGCGGGTGTATTTGCTCATTGAAGGAGCTCTAATTTAGCTTAAGCAACATTGACACAGTCGCCGTTCCTGAGTCCTGGCAGCACAGCGCCGTCTTCCTAATTCTATTTTCCATTCTGGAGAGGATCTTTTTTTTTTAACTGTGGGATGTTTTTGGATGTGGATGGAATTGAGTGAGCGCCGTCCCGTCCTCTGCCGTTTGGCCTGGATTGTGTTTATTGCTGGAATTCTGCTAATGGGTTGCTGTGGGAACTTAGCCAAATGTCCACAGCGCTGCAAGCGTCACGGGCCAGACCAATGGCCCTTCACATGAATTATCATGTCCTACTTAAAAAAAGAATAAACAAGCTTTTGGGCCTTTTGGGAGCCTTTCACACATAGAAGTTCAAACCCAAGAGTTGTTGAGCACTCTAGTATTCTGGTGCTTTTGTTTTAAATGCACAATCTGGAACTATGTGTACATTGCATCAGCAAGCACAACAAAACACTTGACATAATCTGCTGCGTAGAAGCTATTATTACTGTCATTTGTAATTAGAAAGCAAACTATAGTATATCTCTGCCAGTTACAGACAATGCACACACGCACTGAAACACAAAGCAGTTTTTTGAGTTTTAGCTGTGTTTCAAACCCTAGTGAGTTACTCTGCGGTCTAATATATAGTCAGCTACGTCTACCATTTTGGAATGCTTCTGACAGAAACGTAAGCACACAATTGGTTTCAATAGAGCTGGACATTTGCAAAACAATAGTACACAAACACTGGATACAATAATAAATGGTAAATGAAAATACCTTTTTTTTGTATTGAATAAAATGTTCATAAGTTGCATTCTCCAAAACGGATATGCTTGGTGAATGGTGAATTTTAAGGTCAAAATGGTAATTTCAATAGGAATCTGCATATTTGAGAACATTGCTTGAGGTTGAAAGATTTCCCCATGCAGGTTTTGCTTTGGGTTCAAGCTGGTCATGTCAATACACTGTGTTGACCAACAGAAAGCTGCTTGGTTTGAAAGTGACTTTGTTAGTTGTGCTTTACACATTGTTACAGTTTTGTCATTACTCATTACATTTCTCAGAAAAGCTAGTTGAAAAATTCAGAATGTCTTATTAAGCTTATTAAGGTTTGGAACAACTTGTTTCTCTCTAATAAATGTGAAAGAGGAATAATTTCTCTCTCTCCTTCTCTCTAACACAGTCTCTTTCTCCTTCGGCTGATGTTAATTGAGTCTAATTGAAAAGAAAACAAAAGAGGGAGGCTTTTGTAGTCAGGCTCTTTGATTGGGTTGCGGTGTGGAGCTTGTGTCAGCTGGAGAGGACGGAAAACAAACGAGTCGTGGCCTGGTCATCAACGGGGTCATTAAACCCACCTTCACCTACCCGGGGTACTTAACACATCAAAGCTCAGCGTTGCCCTCAATCAGGGTGTACGTGTAGGATGTTTATTTAAACGCATATGGGAGCTTGCTTATTCTCATCAGAAGTCGTAGGTGTAAAATATCTTTAATTAAGAAAGCTGATTTGTGTTGGCCACTAATGTGTTTGAGTAAATCCAAATGATTGGCTGTTTTCTTTAGATCTACCTGGGAGCAAAAACACAAATGTGGCATCCATTCAACCAAAAAAAAGAAAAAAAAGAAAAGAAATAAAAGTTGTTTCATTTTTTACCAAAAACGTATTACTTTATTTTTCAGCGATTTTATACTTTTTTATTATTTTTAATATATTTTTTATATTTTTTAATTATTTTTTTCATTTAATTATTTTTGTTTTTGTTTGCCCCCTTCCCCACCGCTAATTTGATTAATATTTCCAATAAAAGGATTAATCCAATCACATTTATCCATTTATAAGTGTGACTTTAATTGTCCACAGCTTGTGTCAATGTGCAAACTGTAAAGTCTTTTATTTGATTAAAAGATATTGACTGGTGTAAAAATTTCAGGAAACACACCACCAATTTGTTTCAGTATCACATCTGTGATTTGATTTATTTTAATATTATTTTAACATTGAACATTACTAAGCATTTTGACTTCTCAGCCAAGGAAGCTTAATACAAATGTGTTCGTTTTAATTTAAGACACTTATATTCTGGATAGTATGTGCATTTTAATCTAAAGTGTGTTTAGAGAAGGCTGACCTATTACCACGACATGAAAATCTAAGTTTCATCATGATACTAACTGGATTGGAATTTTTCTGTTTGTTTTGTTTACTATTTGTGCATGTATGAGCACTTACTGACAGCCAGTCACCAGGTTTTTATATCGAGAGCAGGCTGTTTGTGTGTATTTTTTGCGATATTTTGGAGAGAATTTTAATAGCATTAAGGTGTAGGTAACGGTATAAGCACCTGAGAGAGAACGTGCTTGTTTATTCCTGAAGTGTGTGCGTGTGTGTTTGTCTTCACTGTTTTTCAGAGGGGTATGATTACTCACGTAGCTCTGCGGCGAGCTTCCATTCTTTGTGCAGACAAGAACGTGCCTGTATCACTCTGGCGGTGCCTTTCTTTCCCTCTGCTGTTGCCAGCGTGGTTCTGCGTGAGAGACAGGAGAAAAACAGAGTGATGTGGAGAGAAAAAAAGATGGAGAAACCGTAAAGAGGTGAGGGGGGGGGTGTAAATCCCTTGATGAGGCGATACCTTGTCCGTATACACCAGCACAAACTGTGGTGAGGTAATGGTATGGTAATGAAATGCTAATGATATGCTAATCCAGCAGCAGTATTCCATATCAGTGGTGTGAGAGGATTTCAGTGAGGTCCTTCACCAGTGGGTGGAAAGGAAAGACCTCCTGATCTCACTGTACACACACACACACACACACACATATATATTCACCAAACGGATGCACTCACACACTCGTTCTTCCATCTGATTGTAGAGTTTGGCGAGTCAAGGCAAAAAGAGAAATAGTTGTGAAGAAATAGTTGTGAAGAAGCTGAATTACCAGCTACAATCCTGCAATCCAACACACTTATGTATTTCTATGTTATTCTGGCTACAAAAAAAAAAAAAATGTTTTTCTACTACTGGCGAATTAGCATTCACACACAGAGCACAAGTTGACTTGAGATTAAGCACAGTGATGATGGGGCAACTGTTAGGAGGATTTAGTCCTGTCTGTTTTTATCTATTGCATTATTAGTTGTGCTGCACTCTCTCAGGTGGCTTCAGCTCGCAGCTCTTCACAAGTTATGATGTTGTTCGACTCATTACCAATGCCAAATGAAGATCATTTAATTACATTATTGTGCAGGTGAGTCAATTGTTGACTAGACAAAAATGTCATTAGAAGTCATTATATTGTTTATTTGCATGTTATTGAATGTTGTTCTAGTACATTACCTTTTAAAAGTCACCAAAGAATCCTAAAAAAAGCATTACAGTTTTGCATTCAGCATTGATTATTATACAAAATGTTACTTGATCATGTGACACTGAAGACTGAATATTTCCGTTTTGCCATCACAAGAATAAATGACATTTTAAAATGTATTTAAATATGTATATTTTTATTTTAGATTTTAAATTGTTGTAACAATTTATAATATTACTGTTTTTAATGCATTTTTGATCTACCTTTCTAAGCAATTAAGAGTTGTCCACATAGAACATAAAACGTAAATGTAGATATTGTAACTACACCATTTGGGCTCCGCAACATAGTCAACATATACTACTTTAGTCTCATTATCACTAGTAAAAGGTTTGAGACTGTGCTTTCTTGTGGTGCCATCAGCCAGTCATAATGATGTCATTTCCTGTGATAAGGCAAAGGTGATTAGCCCAAACACTCTGTTGTCCTATGAACAACGATGATAGATTTGATTGCTTCGCATGTTCAGGCTTTTTTTAAGACTTAAGTACCTTGCAAGTTTAGGCTATGAAATTGAAATATTAAGATTAAAGCATTACCAGAAAATGCAGAAACTGAGTCCATGGGAGGATCTTTGGGGTATTACTGGGCCTCTGTAGTGAGCTTGAATCAAAGCATCTGAGCTCGGCTGTGTTGAAAGGGCTGGAATGTGTGGGCAGTGGCCAGATCACATTCTGTGTTTTATATAGAAAACAGCCATTCCATCACTGAAAGCTGATGTTCTACAGAAATGTTTGATTGACAGGTCCCTCTCACATACAAATACCTTAGTACACCCACAAAATGTTCCTCTTGACACAGTGCGAGCTTTCCTCTCCTGGAAGTGAATGGACCAGCTTTGTAATTGTCAATGGGGGTTTAGCTCATGTGTTTGTGATGCTGTCAGTTGCTTGAAATGTGTCTTTAAAAAGTTTGCAAGTGTTCTACTTATTATTATTTTCTAATATAATTGGTAAATTAACATTAAATATAAAATATTTAAAAGTACAAAAATAAAAACGATATTAATAATTGTTGATTTAAAAATACATGATTAGATTAGATGATAGAAATAAAAAATATAATAGTAGACGTAGTAGAAGTAAAGGTAAAAATTGTATACTTGATAAAATATATAAAGTATTATATATTTTTTATTTAAAAAAATACTTTATTTTTATATCAAATGTAATGTTTAATTTATAACAGTACTAATAATTAAATTCTAGATGTATTATATGTTAATAATAGATTATTGTTATGATGTCATCTATCATTGATAGCTTAAATTAAATTAATTAAATATTACCATTTAAGAATATAAACAGTATTAATACTACTGATTTATTATTATTGTTTAATTACATTTAATGATTCTTTTTATGATGATGGTTATTATAACAAGTTTATTTTATTAATATAGTTTTAAATACAAAAATAATGTATTTTTAAGTAAAAAGTGATGTGGTTAATAATAGTAGTAATGCTACTGCTGCTACTACTACTGCTACTAGTTAATCGTTATAAGTTTGGGATGGGATTACTTGTTAGTCTGAATAGTAGTAGTGTTAAACTTTCTTTATATTAAATAATAATTGGTTGATGTCATACAGATCCTTGTGGTCAGCAGCTAAACAGTGGAACATTTAAATCACCTGCCTTCCCCTTCCACGGAGCTACTTGGTGTGTTTTTTCAGAGCTCGTTAGGTTTCATGTGATTTTGCATGTTGGTGCATTTGTATACATTGGGAAGTATGAATCTGCATTGCAGAGGTGGGGGGCACTTTCTGCTCCTGCCTCCCCCGGCGTGAGCCCCCTCATTGGGTGGGTGAGGCTGTGGATTCCCCCTGGGTCAGTCCCGCCGCTGGACGCTGGATCCATTCATCTGCCAGAGATCTTTTCTTCTACACTACAAAGCAGCACTGCTCCCCTGACAGCAGCTTCCCTGCTGCGCCGTATTTATCTATTGTGTTTAGTTAGACTCATCTGTGCTCCCTCTCCTTCTCTCTCTCTTTCTCTCTTTCTCATTTTCTCTCTTTCCTTCCACTTCATCTGATCAACAACAGCGCACAAAAACAAAAATAAATCTCCAAACACTTGTGTTAAATATCAGATTGGCTGGGTGCATATTGAAGGCTGGCATTTCAAGCGAGGTCCCTTTTGTCCCTCTTTGTTGTGCAGCTATTGTATTAGTTCAGAGAGTAGGTGCAGACTAATGTGTCTCTCTCTCTCGCTCCCTCTCTGTCTTTCTCTGCGTGAGGTTTATTTTGGAGCTCTGTTCAAGAGTGAAGACAGACAGCCCCCCCTTCTTGTCGAACTCTTAAGTGCACTGTTTATTATTGCTGCTGTACTGGAGAATGGTCATCCACATGGAGTCTGTACATTTCTGATCTGGGTGTTACAATACTGAGTTATTATAAGTATATGTAACATGTTACATTTTATGAAAAGTGATGTGAAGTTGCTTTTTCTCACCTCTGACTGACTGAGACTTTCTCTCTTTTCAAGTGGAAGCACTGTGCTTGTCTTAAAGGCTTATTTTAACATTAGAAATACTGTTTATTTGTACTGTTTTTTTATGTTTATTCTATAGACAGTGATATATGGGCTAAGTTTATTAGCTCAAAATTCAGTTAAGTTATTCACCACATTTAACAAAGCATTCGGGTTTATCTTTAGATTTTGAAACATTTGTCATGCCACTGCATGTATGACACATAATAAATATATTAAATGACAAATATTGCTTAATAACACCTTCACTCAGTTTTCACCGTTCTGTGAAGCATTTTATGAAGGGATCTGAACCAGGAATGCAGTGAAAGTTAAGGATTCTTTGGCATTTGTTGTTCTGTGACAGAAACACTACGTGTGAAAGATGTTTTGTGTAAAAAAAGGTGAAAAATAAGGTGTTTTGAAAGATGCCTGCATTCACGTGAACACATCAGAGAAAGAGAGAGAGAGAGAGCGATAGATGGAAGATCATTTAAAATGTTTGTGAAATGGTTGAAGGTGCTTCAGGAATGTTTTCAGTCATACATAAATTATGAACCAGTCCATGAAACCTGCTGGCAGATATATTTTTTCCTCTTAAATATTTACATGCTATGAAACTCTACTTGCATTATTTCATTAAAACACTGTAGTGTAAATATTCCTATTGCACTTGTCGTAATTATCATCTTGGTTTTATTTTGTATTTTTGTCTTCCTGGTCAAACCCCAGGCTTATGTCAGCCAATGAACTTCTAAACAAGCTAGTTGTTCTTAGGTAAACCATTTGTATCGCTGGTCTAATTTGTTAACATCATATAGAAGGTCATTTAAAGGTGAATTTCTGCAACATTACAGCCGCTACGTTTTGGGAAGTCAGCCTTCAAATGGTTTACACCAAAAGCTATTTAAGTCTCATGACACAAATTAATTTTCAACCCAGAATAACCTCAACTGTCCAAATTAAAGTTCAAAGATGCATAAATCTATAGCTGAAGGCAATATTATACATTGGATTAAAGAATGTCAGATAGTGAGATTGTTCTGAGCAATCGGCTCTGCTGATGCAAAACTTCCATTATTCATTTTCTGAAACTTGTCCTGCTATGAAATTCTCGGTGACTATTTAAATTTCTGTAGATATATGCTGGAAAGCTTGTTTTGACCATTGCATCTCATAAAGTTAGGCATCTACACACATCAATCTTGTACTGTGATTTGAAAAATATGTTTTCTGGAAGAATATCAGATAAGGAAAATTAAATAATTATATAAAGAGATATTCTGAAGAATCAAAACTTGTTGATTGGTTAACTGGAACCATATCAGTGGACCCTGGACCACAAAAACATAATATCCCAATCAGTAGCACGGGTATATTTGTAACAGTAGCCAAAGATAAACATTTTTATGGCAAAAATCATTAGGATATTAAGTAAACACCATGTTCCATTAATATATTTTGTAAATTTCTTACCAGAAATATATGAAAACTTAATTCATGATTTGCATAGCTAAGGACTTTGTTTAGACAGCTTTAAAGGCTATTTTCTCAATATTTAGATGTTTTTGCATCCTCAGATTCCAGATTTTCAAATAGTTATATTTCAGCCAAATATTGTCCTATCCTAACAAACCATATGGAAAGCTCATTTATTCATCTCTCAGATGAATATATGTATAAATATACATTTCAAAACATTTCCCCTTATGGTCCAGGGTCACAAATTGTGAAAATTATTAGTTATTAATATTGTAATTTTTGGTAAGTCAAATAAAAATGTACATCAAATATTAAGTGAGAATAGAATAGAATAGATTAAGAAGATTTTATAGTGAGGATGGTTAACTGTCAGCTATGAATTCCTGTAGATATGTGCTGAACAGCTTGTTTTGACCATTTCATTTCAGAGATTTAGGCTCAGTCTTGTACAGTTTTCTGGAAGGATTTTGGAAAAGGAGAAATTAATAATTATATACAGGGATAGTTTGAAGAATCGGAAGAGCTATAAAAAAAATTCTAGAATAAGTTTTTCTTCCTCCATTTATCTCTTTCTCTCACTCTGTGTGTGTGTCTGCTTTAGTGAAGTTACATTTCAGTCAGCCTGATCTCCTCTCACTCACAGGACAATGAGAGCTGCGCCTATAATGGCTGCTGGAATATCAAGCTACGGGGGGAAATGAGAAAGCAGCATCTTATGGGCTCATTCATCAAGAACTTATTGAGGCCTGGGTACTCTCAAGTGCTGATAAAAATGGAGGAATATGTGTGTGTTTTTCACTTTTGTGTTTTCAGCTGGAATGTGAGTGTGTGTGTGTGCATTGCCAGTGAAGAGCAGAGGAATTCTGCTCCACAAGAGATGTTTTCCTGGTGGAAGTGACTGCGTGTGTGGCGGAGTAGCATGCGGGCAGAGGACCAATGGGGTTGCTGGGGGTGCGTCGGTAGCTCTGCATACTAAACAGGTCGGGGGCGACGGAGGGAGGTGTGGGGCAGCATTAGACCTGCTTCACTGGACGTCTCATCTGGGGCTGGAGCTATTGTGCTCTACTCCACCTCGCTGTATTGATTTCACCAGGCAGGAATTCTGTGCCTTTCTCTTTTCCCTCCCTGTTCCCTCCTTTTACAACTCTCATTTGCTCTCTGCCACCTTTTCCTTTTTCCCTTCCCCTTTCTATTTACCTGTTTCACTCTCTTTCTGCATTGCGCGCTCTCTTTTTTCTCTCCTTCTCCTCCTCCAGGGCCGTTTGACAGCAAGTCTTTGGAGCCTGAAGGATCATGTACACACACATCACCTTTAGCCACCTTTCAGTCGATGCTTATTGATTTTGATATCACAATGAAATATATTATTTTCCCTGCGCTGGCCACTCTCGATCCTTTTCTTCCTTCATCCCTCTCTTTTCCGTCTAATGTAATCAAGAACCAAAACTGTTCCATGTTCCTCCGACTCAATCAAATTTACCTGCCTCTTGAGTATGTGCGCTCGCGTATACTGTACGTGTGAAGCGAGGCAACGCGTCAGGTGCAGGTGTGTGAGTGTGTCTGCATGTGCTAATGTGTAAAGAAATATTTTTACAGAAAATGATCCAAGATATGCTACTGTTAAAACCTGTTAATTGGTTAACTGGAACCATGTACAGTTTTAAAAATATTAGATTATTAAATCATCATTTTTGTTGGAGTAGAAATGTCAGTCGGTGTAAATGATTAAAGTAGTTATGTATTTTAATTCTATCCTTATGTACATTTGATAAACTTTAATTCATAATGTGGCTTCTTTCTTCTTTTTTATATTACAATGTTTATTTTAGTATTTAAGATGGGTTGGTTTAATATCTGTCAGTCTGACTGTCTGTATAAAACCATATGTATTTGAGTCCATATTATTACAGAATGTAAAATGGTACAAATTATTACAGCATTTTTAATAAATAAATTTTTAATCATATTTTAAATTAGAATTGTGTGTGTTTGACAGGGAAATCAGCATGCACATTGTCATAGAGGCTTGTGTTTCTGTCGGGTGTATGTTCTAATGTGTGTGCAAGTGAGAATGTTTGTAAAGAGTGTGAGTGTGTGTGCATGCTAATGTCTTTTTCTGTGTGTGTTTGTGTGTTTGTGAAGTGATTGTTTGTTTGTATACAGCTTCAGTTCTTCCATCACTAGGTCTATTACGTCTTGAATTTGATATTGATCTGATTTGATATGATGTCAATACGATATTGACTTCAATTCCTTTTCCTGTTGGAAGAGGTGAGTGTATTCATACATATGAATAAGGCTGTAATTTAATAAGCTTTTGGCAATTGTGTAATTTCAAGTAAAAAATGAAAAGGAAAATCAAAACAATTCTTACTTTAATATCTAGTGACGCTCATTACTGTTGTAATTGTGTATTGTTCCACATCATAATTTTATGCACAAGGGATAGATTAATGAACAGATTAATCAGCTAATGGTTAGAGAGAGAGAAAGGCATTTTTTGTTCCACAGTGTCTGTGTGGTAAGAAATCACGCACACACACACACACATACATCAGTGGGGTGTAGTCGAATTTTGAAATGGATTTGGGGTTTTAGCCCAGTATAGAACACCATTTACTTTACACTAATCAACAAACAACCAATAATATATTTTATATATTAACATACAGTATTCATTTTCAGTTTGATCCATTGAGGCTGATTTGTGGACTGGTTGCATATGACTCATTGATAATCATAAGGAGGCTTCCTGTCATTTGACTTTTTGCCTGTACAGTGAGCTTAAGGTTAGCTGCCTCCCTCTGAAACTTTATCCATCAATATCGCTGTACAACTGTATTTATTATTATTTAGACATTATTTATATTAATTATCAGGGGAGTCTGTTTCCCTTTCCCTTTTCTGAGAAAACACCCCATACACACACACACACACACATACTTGTATTGATTTGCTACCGTGCTGTCACTGCGTGTGTGTGTCGTACATCTCTTAGCTGCAAATCATGATTCAGAACAGGATCGGTACACACAAAGACACCCGCACAGAGACTCACAGTGGTGTCAGTGGGAGGTGTGTCATCTTAAGCTAACCTCCGCCCTTCGGGATATGACACTGGAAGACAGAGTAGGATTATCTTTTCTTTCAGATCTTCTGTTGCAAAGCCTGAACAAAATAGCAGCTAAGACAAATGGTTTAATCAGAACAGACAGTCCCATTTTTGATACACATTTCTGTGTATGTGCACTTTGGAGGGAACACTGAGTCACTGACACATGTAGGAATAAAATAGAGAGGTTAGTATTACACTGACAAGAATGTAAGGAATTGATTAAGAATACTGGATGTTATAGTGTGTTCCATTGAATGTTGTGTTGATTTCATGAATTTGTTAAATGTGTAATTGTTTAGTCATATGATTGAGTAGTGATAAATTATTATTTTTACAGTAACTGTGTTACTCTGCAAATTCCAAGGTATTCTGGGATGTTTTCCTTATTATAATGCTTTTTTTCTTTCCTTTCATTCCCATGTTGCAGTTTCTTGGAGGATTTGGTTGGTTGCTAGGATGTTGTTAGTTTATTTTTTCAGGATTTTGTTTGTGTGTGTGTTTATCTGTATATGCAGTGCCTTGTGAAAGTTTTCAAACCCCTTCATTTTTTCCATGTTTTTTTTATGTTGCTGCTAGTGGTTGACCAATATGTGTTTTTTGACAGTGGATGCCGATATCTTGGAAAGCAGGTCGATATAAAGCCAATATACATACATTTTTTTTTTTATATTTAAGAAATTTTAAATCATTTGACAATGGATTAAAAAATAAATGTGTAAAATAAACATACTTATTCTTTAGATGACAGTATTTTTCACAAATAAATAAATATTTATTAAAAATATAATTCAAAAGTATGTAACCACTGTAACCACCAAGGCACTCAGTATTCTGCAAAGTTTTATTTGCATTGGGAATCATATTTTTCAAATAAAGCCAAGGTAACACTCATTTTATATACAGCACACAGTGAAAATGACATTAATATGACAGTGGCGAATGCATAAAGCATAAAGCATTAAGTTTGCAAGGTTTGTGAAATTAAATTTTAATTAGTCATTCAAAGATTTGTTTAAATGAAATAAATGCATATTTGCTTAATGCTGATGGCAAGCGAGAAAGTATTATAATGTTTGCCTTTTTATTGCTAATAATATAAAAGCAATCGTTATAATACTTTTTGTATACATTAATTACTTTGTTCAACCATTCTATCTGATTATTAGACAGACTTCTATTCGTATTAGAACTGTTAACAATGCCAGTAAACAAGAGAGAGAGAGAGAGAGAGTGAGCAATGTGTGTGTTCAGGCGCTGCCTTTCGTCAAAATAAAAATCCCACCTCGAACACATCGGCCAAGCAGAAAAACTTATTGGGCGATGCCCATATTTGAAAAATGCCAAATATCGGCCGATATATCGGCCTTGGTGATATATCAGTCAACCGCTAGTTGCTGCCTTATGTTAAACTGCTTTAAATTATTTTTTTTCCCACATCAAGCTACTGTACACTCCATACACCATATTGACAAAGCAAAAAACGAATTGACACAACTTCGGGAATTAAATTTTTTTTTTTATAAAAAACCCTGAAATAAGTACATTGTGTAAGTATCCGTACCCTTAACTAAATATTTAGCTATTTTGAATTGTAATAAAAATAAATTAAAAAAAGACAATATAACTTGCTTACTAAGTAAGTAATTATCTTACTGACCCAATTTGAACAGTAGTATATTTCATGAACTGATATGTGCTAAGAATATATTTCTCTTACAATTTACTTTTTGTGAGTATTATACCAATAGGGTAAGAATAATATATATATATATATATATATATTTTTTGTATTTTCTTTGTCAAAAGTATTCTTACACAATTTTAAAGTAAAATCTCAAGATAATTTATCTTGTTATTTTGCATCTCAATTAAATATATATTTTTTAGGGAAATATTTTAACTGGAAAACAAGACAAAAATACAAATTACAGTTATTCACCAACAAACGATTAGAACCTCCAGACTATATCACTGAAGTGTGATTGTGTACATTCACGTGTTCTTTCACAACGTATTGGCTGTTTTGTTTTGGTCGGAATGACACTACAACCATGTAAAAATTCTTGTGACGGGGTGAGTGTCGGAGTCAGCATTTTCCCCCCCTCTGTTCTCTCCTCTTTCTTCCCCCCCGCTGTTTAATCCATCCAGCTGCTGTCACGGCAGGGGAGCAGCCAATCTATCATGCCATCGAGACACATTCTTCTCACCTGCTCTGTGCCGGCACCGTGCCGTACCGGCCCTTTAATGAACAGCCAACATGATCCCGGCTGACAAGCAGGAAATGGATGCAATAAAGATTGTTTCTGCATGCTCTTTGCATTCCTGATAAATCACCTTACTGTTCGACAGACACCAGCCAGCGGCGTGCACAAATCTGATTTCATGCAGAGAGAGACACTGAGGGAAGGGGCATCGGGCCAGGAGGGGTCAGTTCAATTTAAACGCAGACTGGCTCGGACACGGAGCCCATGCCACCGCTGATTGCGTGTGTGTGTGTGTGTGTGTGTGGTGGGAAGTCCTGTGTGATGGACCTGTGACACACCTCGCACCTCACATCATTTCTTTGGACACAGTGGGCGGCTGCATCAACACACCTGCAGCTTGAAGTCCAGGCGAGGAGTTTATTCAGTCAAGCAGACCTGCTCCATCCTCTTTACTCTCTGTAGCTCTGTGGATGATACAGTCACATGCCCCCCCCCCCCACAACCTTGGACACTGTACTGTAATGAAAGATGAAAGCAGGAGAGGTGCACGTAGGGTGGAGAGAAGAACAGGGAGGGGGCGTGAGGTGTGGGGATGTAGTGAGAGATGAGGAAGAGATGCAGATCTCTGGGCGGGTAATTTATGATCTAATCTTATGCAGCCCGTGCCTGCTGTAAGTCACACTAGGGAGAGAGAGAGGGAGAGAGAGAAGTGGTGTCTTAAGAAGTAAGGTTGTAGCGTCTCTGAATCTTGGAGCTGAAATGTTTAAATAGATAGTGGAGCCTGAGAATGACTCATTAACTCTTTTAAATGTAGCAAACTAAGCTGTTAAGTGTAGGTGCTAAACAACTCGCGGTGTATTTTTAGTTCCTAATTTGCCTTAAAGTCAATGTGAATTCAAAATTGAACCTATTAACTTCATTAATGCATGTTCTGTGTATCAAAATGTAGCTACTGACTTGCTCCACCTATGAACTGACTTTTCAGATGACATTATCAAGACATTATCTCTCTCTCTCTCTCTCTCTCTCTCTCTCTCTCTATATATATATATATATATATATATATGTTTAACTATAAATACTTTATATTACAGAAAAAGTGTTGGGTGGTAGTAGAGTGGGTGAAACATTTATATGTTTTACAGTTTTACATGTATATATTTTTTACATCAACATTTAATTAAAATTGTTCCTGATGTTTCTGTTCTATTCGTGAATAATTGTATAGGTTACAACAGTATTACTTATATAAATTTTTTTTTTATTTTTATCTTCCATCAAATTCACTCCCAATTTCTTCAGTTTACAAAAACTATTTTGTAAACTTTACAGTATTAACACAATTTTTTGTTTTGCAAAAAAAAAAAAAATTTTTGCAATATTTCTTCAATTTATGCATATCATCATATTATGTCGTATTATGCATATATATTTATAGATTACTTTTTCTATATTTATCATATATATTTACATTTAGTTTTGCAAAATTGTATTTGTAACCTTCCCTCAAATTTTCATATTCCTCAAGTCATTACAATCCTGTATGTTTATTTTGTAGAAAAAAAAGAGAGAGAGATTCTCTCAGGGTTTTTATTTTTTTATTTTGTACAAATGGAAGTTAATGCATCTTTCAAAATCTAACATTTTGTGTTCCAAAGAAGAATTGAGGTTTCACAGGTTTGGAACAATTAGGATATGAAAATCTGACCTATCCCTTTAACATTCTTTTGCTACGAAGGTAAAAAACCTCAGTTCTCAGGGAATGATAGAATAACCTCCTAATATCTGTGCTATGAAATTGTCATTATTCAGGTAGCTAGTTATAAACATGCTTAATAGTTTAACTAGATTTAACTTACTCGGCAAGATTCTATTTAAACTGCTGCTTCGTCATGTCAGTATTTGAATTTTTTTTTTGCAATATTTCTTCAATTTATGCATATCATCATATTATGTCGTATTATGCATATATATTTATAGATTACTTTTTCTATATTTATCATTTATATTTACATTTAGTTTTGCAAAATTGTATTTGTAACCTTCCCTCAAATTTTCATAATAATTAAAAAATGTCATGTAGAGACCTGACATACAGACACCCCTTTTTATCATCCAATCAATTCCCAGTGTATAAAATCAAGGCCCTGTGTTCTGTTCCCTCTCACTGAAGATCCTGTCAGAAAAACATCACATTAACGGAAGTCAAATGAGTTGTGACTGCCGTTTCATCTTGACTTTACCTTCTCTAACGGGTTAAAGAACTGCCCTCAGAGGGCTGCATTTTTCAGTTTTTGTGTCACTACAGTGCCACAGTGCGCTTCCATCTCCACTATTTACACAGCACACTAAATGCCGTTTTCTATATGATTGTTTTTTATATGGAGCAAAGGAAAAAGAGACACTGCGTTCTTTGTCTTCCTCTGTGTGCTGTTCTCCTGAGGAGCATTCAAGGAAATTGATATTGGCAGCACTGCAGTGTGTGTAACGGCGGCCATATCGACTGTGCATGACTGTCAGTGACTGGCAAGGTGGCGTGGGAGTCATTGCCACACTCTAGGGGCCTGGAGCTCATTTGAATGCATCCCGACACTATGATACCCCCCTTCACTGCTCTCTCTCTCTCTTACACACACACACACACACTACGTACTCCCTCTACCTGTTTGGGCTGCCATCATTTGCATGAAATAAGATGGAAATGGAGCCCTTATTTATTTCAGCAGAAATGAACTGTATTATTAAGGGCACCATTGTGCAAAGCACCGGCCGCTATGAGAATACATTACCCTGGCTATTTCTGGAGCGCTCCAGTCACACATACTGGCTAATTTACTCCATTCTCTACTCATACCGCTACTTTGAGGGGCCCGCCACTTGGGTGCATTCATTGGAGTGTGTATTTGTGTGTGTGTGTGTGTGTGTGTGTGTGTGTATATGGGTGGTTGTAGTATTGAGACAAATCTTGCTTGTGTGTGGGCAGCATTGGCATGTATGAGTGTGTGAATTATGCATTTCAGCTGTATGTTTGAACTGAAATCATCTCTAATTCAGTGACATCACCCTTTTTTATCAACCAACAGGTTCATTGTTTTACCTCTGTGGCCTGTGCACAGAAAGAGCACACGCTCACCATTTCCTGTTGTTCCTTCTCCTCCTCCTTATTAATGCTGTCTGTTCTCTCCCCTGCCAGAATGGTTTTAATAGTTCATTGGCTGAACCCTGAACTCTTGGTGGATGTTGCTGTCCCCATGATCTGATCTAGAATTGGCTTCTTTTACCTGCAAACTGGTCATAACCTCACGGGTGTGCAATCCGCAAGTTGTGATTTAAATTCTTGTGAAAAATCTGAAAACGACAAAACAGTTTGCGATTTAAAGTAGCATTTTAATCAAATGCCAATGGCTGGAAAGTTGACACACAATAAAGTAAAATGACATACAGCCAAGTTTGGTGACCCATACTCAGAATTAGGTCTCTGCATTTAACTCATCCAAAGTGCACACACACACACCCGGAGCAGTGGGCAGCAATTTATGCTGCAGCACCCGGGGAGCAGTTGGGGGTTCAGTGCCTTGCTCAAGGGCACCTCAGTCATGGTATTGCCATCCCAAGACTCAAACCCACAACCTTAAGAGTCAAACTCTCTAACCACTAGGCCACGACTTCCCCAATAATAGAAATAGTAATGATATTAGTGACTTGTGGTTTAGAGCATTTTGATAGTGAATGAAGTAAATAATAATGTTACTTTTTATGCATGTCTAGGAATTTAGATTATGTGCATGTCTTAAAAAAATAACTTCTTATGCAAGTTTTGGAAAAACTTATTAAATATGCATTTATTTATTGCAATGCCCCAGACTTTGCGTAAAAACACATGGTTATTGTTAACCTTTTTTTGCATTATATCAGGATCAATGATTGGCATGCAAGCTATAAAAGTGAAAGAGTTTAATATTAAATGCATTTAGTTCATTTATTTGTTTATTTTATAAATGTTAATTTCCCTCATATTTACAAGCCAATTTGAGACAATAATGAACTATAAAAATACAAAATGGCAACAAAAAAAAAAAAGAACAAATAAAATGAGCGAAGGGAGAAAAATACCCTGTTCAGATGTGAATGCTTTGCCAACAACTATGGTCTGCTATTTAGACTTTTCCTAATAGGGACAGTTCACCAAAAAAGGGACGGTTCTGAATGGGAACCAAACATTTTTGGAATGTTCACCAAAAAAATTTAAGTGTCACCATTTACTCATTCTCAATTCATTGAAGTCATTTTGTAGAAAAAAAGAGAGAGATTCTCTCAGGTTTTTTTTTTTTTTTTTTTACAAATGGAAGTTAATGGTAACCAAAATGGTTTGGTTACCAGCATTTTTCAAAATATAATATTTTGTGTTACAAAGAAGAATTAAAGTCACACAGGTTTGGAACAATTAGGATAAGAAAATCTGACCTATCCCTTTAACATTATTTTTCTACTAAGGTAACAAACCTCAGTTCTCAGGGAGTGATAGAATAACCTCCTAATATCTGTGCTATGAAATTGTCATTATTCAGGTAGCTAGTTATAAACATGCTTAATAGTTTAACTAGATTTAACTTACTCAGCAAGATTCTATTTAAACTGCTGCTTTGTCATGTCAGTATTCAGTGTTGGGGCTAGTTACTCAAAAAAGTAATATATTACATATTACATATTACTCTCAAAAATAGTAATGCCTTACTTTACTTTATTACTCCCTGGAGAAAGTAACTAGTTATATTACTAGTTATATTACTAGTTACATCTTTTTTTCTTAATTACTCTATAATTGCCTGAGATGCATCAGATGGAGGGAGAACATACAAAGGAGGAGTGTTCTTTAGGGTCTTTATCAGTGGCGGCTCCTGCCAATTCTCTCAGGGGGGGCAAATGTTTGCTCTATTAATGAGGATAGGTCACCCATTCAATTGATAAATTAACGGGTAGTTAAAGATGTAAAGGGAACCGAACTACTGTAGTATTAATTAAAAATAAACTGACATTAGGAATCAATCTCTTGCACTCCTTATTTTTCTATATCCGTGTTAACACTATTCAGCAGCATATGAAGACTAACACCAGGATGTGGTTTTTCCAAAAAATACTTTTTACTTTTCGATTTCAGTTTAATAAGAAATAATTGAAGTCACATAAATCACTGTTTACACAACTCACTTATATTACTGCTCGTCAGTACACCTGTTCTCTAATCAGCGGTTAATTCCATCAGGTGCGTGATTTCACATAGAGCAGCTGTTACTACACAGAGCCATTATTAACTGAGAAGATGCGCAAATCCACGTTCATTTTCAGCGTTTATTGGCACGGTTGTATGAACATATGGTTCACGCACCTGATGGAATAAACCGCTTTAGAGAACCGGCTTTACTGAGATGCGCATTAACGAGCGGCCGATCGTGATCGGAGCACTCCTACAAAATAATTACTGAATCTCCACCCGTCGAAACTAGCTTTCTGTTGCTGGGAACCTTCCTCTGAAAAAGAGCTTGCCGTTGTTGACGCTTCCATTTTTCCCCATCTGTCTGAGCGTGCCGCTCTGCTGCCGGCTGTCGACCAATCAGTGATGGTAAATGATACCTCGTGCAAAACCCAGACCAATCACTGTTCCATTCACGCCCTCCTTCCCTTCCCTTCTGTTCTCTGTGTTGTGTGCCTTGTGTGTGATGAAGGTGCTACTGGCAAATGTAACGCAAGTAACTAGCTTGGGAAAACTGTAATAATATTACCATTTTCAGACGAGTAATGCCTTACACTACTAGTTACTGAAAAAAGTAATATTATTACAGTAACGCGTTACTTTGTAACGCGTTACACCCAACACTGTCAGTATTTGACCTGAAGGAGAAAACCGTCCATAGAAGAATAGCTACTGTGGCTCCCTCGTGGCAGTCTTGAGAATGTGGTGCCTTCTTGGCTGCATTCTAACACATTTCACGAACATGCTTATAGTGTGTTTGAAGCTTTAATGTTTGATCTACCGGCTGTGTATGCACACACACATATGCACACACACTGATTTGTGGCTGTTCATTCCTTTACAGCCTTTCTAATGGAGTTTATTAGCATCTGAACAGTGTTTCAGAGCATATGAAATCTGTCCTTTTTGAAGGGTGACACTTTTCAATCTGGATCTGAACAAAATAGTCTTATTAAGAGCCTGCTAAGCTGAGAACTCACATACACATTCACAAAGAGTTTGATAAACATTACTTGGTATTTTCCAAGTGAAATATAAGAAATCTGTGATGTGATGTACTAATCTCTGGCTGACAGAAACAGCATCAACTTTTAAAGACATAATCTGCTTTTAGACAGCTATTGCACTTGTCTCATTTGATGTTCTTATACGGTACACTCTTTTTTCTTGTGTGTGCCATATTTGTGAACATGAGTAAGTGTGTGTAAATCCATGTGTTTGTGTGTGTCTGCGTTTGCATTCATGATTTGCTGTGTGTTTGTAAAAGCAAAAAATCTTTGCTTGAGAACAACATTTTCGCTGTATTGATGTTTCTGTGGCTCTTTCAACCTCTCTGCAAAATCCAGCCAATTTCAAGTTATTACCATTGATCAGAGGCAATGGCAGATCTCAATGTGAAGACCACTGGATTAGATGACACACAGCTAAACACTAAGTCTTTACGCTTCCAAATGGAATATTTGTCTCGTAATTACTGTAATAGCCTAAAGCCCATACTAATTTACTGAGGCTTTTAATTGTGGGTGGACTGTTTACATGTGGTACATATTGTTGTAAAGAGAGTCTTGCCAGTGTTTCCTTTTGTATTTCATGCAATAATTACTAATATACTAATTTGTCATTTTTTTTGATGATGCTGCTGTTTTTGTAAATGCATTCACTACAGGCGTAATCTGCTGCTACTAGAGGTTATGTGCATTGCTTAAGGGCACTGTAACCCCATATGAGGTTTGAATCTACAGCTTAAATAACTTCAAGACAGAAAGATATATTTAAAAAAGAGGATTGTTTGTTAATGCATACAAATAATTGAATATGTTAAACAGAAGATAATATTGATTAAATGTTTGTGTAATTATGTAAATGTGTAAATGTTTATTAAATTTTACATTATAATGGCTTCATTTTTTTTTGTTTATTTTAAAAAGCAGTAATCTGTAAAACCTTAAAAATAGGGAAACACCCCAAAAATACATTTTTGTTATGTATGTATGTATGATTAAGTCCAAAAAATATGGCAGATTTGGATTTAGTTTAGCAAATTTCCTATATATTTTAACTAAATTTAAGGAAGCATAAATGTTAACATTTTATGTTAATTGTTAAAAAAAGTATTTCAAGAACAGAATCCAATAATAATAGTGATGTGATTATTGTATTCTCCAAGTATAATTACCATTTTTTTTATTTTATCCTATAGAAATCTTAAAGGTACAGGTTGTAGGACCTGCCACTAGAGGCCACCTACCAAAACAATAACAATCACGTGGTTTGATGACGCTAAGAAGGAGCATGGAATGATGGGATATGTTGTCTTCTACCCAACTGCTGATGGCCATCAATCAGACGATATGAAAATGATTACCACTTGTTCAACAAATATATACGCTCTTGTACATTCAAACACAATAATTGGGTATACATCGCAAATGCGAGTTAAACGATTAATATTGTAATGCAGTTGACACACTGGCCCCGCCTCCAGGCATATACATCATCTTATATTTCATACAGTTGACTGTTCACAAATGCAAGGCAACAACTCCATAAATGCAATTATACCCTAAAATTCAAGATATTGGTGCAGAAATGCCCCATATGAGTTTTTGCCTCATATTTATATCATACTAAGCGATATCACACGAATAGGGAGAGCAGTATTACATGAGAGCCATGAGTTTAAATGTGATTTTAATAAATGCACTGAATGTATTATTTATTATGTATTATTATTATTGAATGTTATTTTAATCAAATTAGAGTGATATTGAAATTAATTTGCAATTGAAAAAGTAAAAAAGTAAATATATTTTGATCAGTTGATGATTACCCATTTACCTGTACATCCCTAATATGTTTGTGCATATATTGACATATATCTGTATACTAAATTAATTCACACTCACAGGCATTAATTTTTATAACTGTTTGGTCGTGTTTATTAATGATGTCATAACTAAAGTGTTTATATCAGCTTGCGTGCACTAGCATGCCTTTATACGTGGGTGTAGTGATGGATCGTGTCGGCTCGGTGTTTACCTAGTTGGAGATTTGGATGTGCTTGTGGCAGAGGCGTGGAGCAGGCCAGGATGGATGAGGTTGCCAGGGCTGAGTGAGTACACACGGCCCTCATGCACTCCATCATGGCCCTAGCTGAGGCTCAACGCCCCCCAGAGGCCAACACTAGAGCTGTTAATGCCTTAATTAAACAAACTTAGGAAACTGCCATTACAGCACAATACTGTCATTTAGCGGGTTGGAGTATTCATGTTGAGCTAGTTTGCTGTTTAAAAATGCTCAAGAAATTAATAATTATGAGTAATTGTTAAAGTTAGTTGTACTGCATGACGTTACTAGGTGTAAAGTTAAAAAAAATAATACCAACATACAAAGACTACAGTGTAGACTGTGAGTTTTAGTGACGACCCTGCTCTCAGCCGTGTGAGTGTGTTTAGAGCGTAATGTGTTATAAAAAGAGCTCGAGAGAGATTTGGTGTGTGTGTGTGTGGTTTGTGTATGTGTGTGGCGGTAAGGGACAGGAGGGGCAGAGCAGAAATCAAATCACTTAATTGCTGCATTTTTCATCTCCATCTTTTGTTTTATGGCAGAGCGGGGCTCTAGAGTAGCCGCGTGTGATTCATGGTTGTCAGGCAAGCAGCGAGCAGCGCCATCCCTCACCAGACAGCGCCGGCCCTGCACCACACCAGCGCTATTACCCAGATGAATATGACTGCTCTGTTTCATACTCCCCAAAGCACAAACACCCAAGGAGCTAATGCTAACACTGAGAAACAGCTTCTGGGACAACAACCTTTGTGGGATTTGAATGAAAAGAAAGATGGAGATAAACAAAGAATGCAGAAACAATTATTAAGACATGTCATGACATGATCTGCTGTGTGCAAACAGGATAATTCATGTTTAAGTAGTAAAGTGGATAGTTCTGGTTGTTGAAGCTGATTGGTTAACAAACTATGAAGGACCTGCTAATTACTTTGTAAGGGCATCATGTGTCACCAATGTATTTTGGTAAGCAACCCCATGTTCAAATGATGACCAAATATAAAGAATTTCAATCAATGTGTAATCATCATTCTTTTTCATGTTAAGAAAGAAGATTTTGTTTAGATTTTTGCAGTGGTTATTTTATTTTTATTATTATTTTTTTTTTGACTCAACGGCAGAATGATGGTCTGCACAAGAAGTGACTTGATTGAACTGCACAATATAACAGAACCATCATATACTAACTGATATTAAGAGATCCATTTTGAACCATATTGGATATACACTGCAAATCAAATTTTGTGTATTATTTCTGTAATATTATTACAATTCAAAACAACTATTTTCTATTTGCTTATTTATTTATTTTTTGTAACAATGTAAGTCTTATTTCGACTTTTAATGTTTAATGCATCCTTACTGAATAAAAGTATGTATATGTAATTCAGTGTAGTACTTTTAATTCATGCAGACAAAATTGTATAGAATTGTATTATTATTAACCATTTATGTGCTGTATTCCATGTATTCCATTCCTCAGACTGTAAATATTGAGATATTTCAGTGTGTGATTTCTGCCCGAGTTTTAACTTATTTCTTATTTAAATGCGTCTTTTTAAAGCAAACCATTTTTAAATGTTTGCATATATAGAAGAAGAATGCCAAAATGTGTGTATTTAATGTAATTATTATAAAAGTAACTTTATTATAAAACTACAGCATGCACTGTTATATTTTGAAAGTGTGACTATATTCACAATATACCATGATTGATCTCTCATGTCAATATGCACTTAGTGTTTTTTTTTCTGTGTTTCTGTAAACTATAATATCTAGTTTTTCTGAGAGTTAACAGTTGTGGTGTGGTCTGTTGCTGCGAGTCATTCTTCAGGTCAGGTAGAATCTGCTGTGAAGGTGCTTCTCTTGTTTAAATCAATAGGCTCATCATTCTGAGCGGCGTCCTTTTTTCTTCAACAAGCCCAACTCTCACACACTGACAGTGTAGAAGTGTGTGTGCCAGCTGTGAACATGTACAGCAAGGAGTGCTGGTCAGTGCAGCAGCTTTCATCAGCTTAGAAAGAGAGGGAAGGGCTTTTGTCAGTGAGTTTGGCTCCCTTTTGGATCCGCACACGCAGACGCTTTTAAGAGGGAGAAACCTCTGTGTTGTGTTCAGTTCCCTCTTCCCCCCCCTCTTTTGTTTGTGATAGTACTTCACACAGCATGACAGTTGTTTATCTGAAGTTGGTAGAAGGTTCCGGAGCATGTGTGGTGAAGGATACTAGGGCAGTTCCACATATTCATACTTGCTCCTGCAGGACTCAATGGTTTTCTCAATGCCAGTCGCTTGGCAGGTGCAAGACAGCCCAGAATTTTGTGTGTCTTTGCTTTTCACTTTAGAATTATATATATTTATATATATATATATATATATATATATATAATTTTTTTTTCTTTTTTTTTTTTGCACCAATAAGATGAGCTGTATATGCCATGTGACTAATGACTCTGAAGTATCATGTTAGTGCTATAGGCAGTGTGTGAACAGTCATCAGCTGCGGGTTCAAAGGCAGCAGACAAGGAGAAATATAATAATAATAATTCCTTACATTTATATAGTGTTTTCTAAGCACTCAAAGCGCTTTACATTGTCAGGGGGTATCTCCTCATCCACCACCATAAGTCAGTTTCATGCTTTGAACAGCCATCAAAAGAAAGCCTTTCTATCTCTCGCATTCCCTCTTTCAAAAATCTCATGGAGGGGTGAGGACAGATGCTTGCTGTGTGTTTCAGACTTCTTGCATAGAAAGAAAAGATCCATAGCCATCTCCATTACACAAGTACCTCAAGTCAGTGCTTGATTCAGATTTCTGGTTTGATGACAGTAAGATTTGAGGAGTAATAGTACTAGCGAGTTTTTAGTAGCCTAACAGTGGCACAGCTGATTTTAAAATAGTGTGGCTTTTCCTGTAAGAAGATACTGTTTCCAGCAATTACAACGGTAGTCAACGCTAAACTGCTATGTTACAGTTTTAGTCGCTAATGTATTGTGCACACCAGTGTTGTTATTGTTAACTGAAATTAAAATAAAAATACAACCTAATCTCAAATTAAAAAGAAAAATGAATATATAAAAAAAAAACAAATTATTAATTAAAAATATAACCTAGTATATAAATAATATAAAAATAACACTCAAACAAATATCAAAATTTTATACTCAAACAAACTAAAGTAACAATCAACTTGGCTTGCCTAAAATATAAATTTTCTTTCTCATTAAACATTGGGAAGTAAAGGAATTATTATTATTATTTATATATATTATTTAATATATATTATATATTATTATGATTTTGTAATGGAGAACTCTGTAGAATTCAAGTGGGTCAATTCACACCATGGTTCACTATTCTGTGCCGCTGGTTTATTCGGAAAGAGTAGTTTCGCCCCACGTTTGAATATTGTATTTTGGTTACAAAACAAATAATGGCAGCACTGGTACGACCTGTAGCGAAGTCTTCACAGTCTTCAACCCTGCTACTTCTTATTACCTACTTATAGGGTCCTAATCACTTTTTTAAGGTGATTTTTTTAATCACTTTTGTGTGTGTGTGTGTGTGTTCCTGTAACTCAATTGGTAGAGCACTCCATTATCAAGCGCAAGGTTGGGGGTTCGATTCCCCTGGAACACATGATAGGTAAAAATTGATAGCCTAAATGCACTGTAAGTCGCTTTCGATAAAAGCGCCTGCTAAATGCATAAATTTAAGGTGGTACAGGTAGCTTACCTCTCGCAAGTTTTAAATCACGAGTAGTTTGTAACTTGATAATCTACAATTTCAAAGAAGTTTCCCCAACAACGATGACAGTGAAACAACAAAGGCACATGTAGCTGCCCTTTGGCACACACATACTCATAAAGGATATCACATTTCCTGATGGAGAATGAACGCTTTTCAAACACACTTATATTTTAGATTACTTTCTTCACAGGAGGAGGTTAATTTTTTGATCCTGCATGTGTGCTTGGACACTCATCCTTTAAATATTCATCTCAAGGTCAAAAGGAGAGAGCTTTTGATGTTCATATCATGCTCTCTAGCTGCACACTCAGTATAAGTGAATGTTTGTTATCTGTGATGCTCAACCCTCAATGTTAGTGGTTTGTGTGTGTAAGTTTGTGTATTGTATCTTCAATGTGCCTGATCCAAAATGCCATGTGGTTAAGTGGCCTGCTCCTGGGAGTCCTTATTATCCAGGCAATTCATCACTCTTTACCACACACACACACAGCTGGGTCCAAAACAACACTAATGCTTTATTTACTCCTCTCAACTGTCACAGTCCAAAAGGACAGAGAAAGAGAGAGAAAATGAAGTCAGACAAGCATAGGACTGAATGGAGATCTTAATCAGTAGACTTATGAACTAAATCTGAGTGAGTTTATAACGAGCGGATGTACGGCGAGACTCTACACACGCTCATACTCAGTAATGATGAACATGTTGTCCATCTGAGGCTTGTCTGTGTTCTCTCATCTTTCTCAAACAGTCACACTCTCTGGAGCAAAAGCCTTTTCACTGTGCCATCAGTTGTGCTGCTTTATGTTTCTGTGGAAACCATGATCATTTTTTTCAGGATTCTTTTATTAATAAAAAGTTTAGAAGAGTATTTATTTAACTTTTGTGTCAGGGTGTCTTCTTGACTAACTTTTGGCTAGTTTAATGCAACCTTGATAAATAAAAGTAATACAAGTTAAAGTAAAAAGTCTTTAAACTTAAAATGGTAGTGTATGATTCATCAAATATCATCAGAATTCTAGGATTATATGTAAGAATTATGTGGTAACACATTGTACTGCAATAGTTAGCTGAAGAAATATCTATATTATCCCAGTATACTGTACATGTTCCTGGTGAACTGAGCTATGGTGCTTGTGTGAATATTGCAGGTTTGAAATTTAACTCATCTTTCTAAAATAGTGTGATTAATCACAGTTCTTTCATGATTTAACATGAAGGGGCAATTCATTTTTCACATAGGGCCAGGTAGGTTTGGAAAGCCTTTTCCCCCTTAATAAATGAAATCATAATTTAAAAACTGCTTTTGTGTATTTACTTGCATTATCTTTGTGTAATATAAAAATTAGTTTGATGATCTAAATCTTTTAAGTGTGACAAATATGCGTAAAAAAAAAAAACATGGAAGGGGGCAAAAACCTTTACACGAAACTCCATATTTATGTATATATGAAGAAGATTTGAATTTTATGTCTCTTGTTATCTCTTGTTGTCTCAAATTAATTTATATGATGGCATCATCCATATATTTCAGAGCAACTGAGCAGTGTATGATTCGACTCCTCTCTTTCTCACCTCTCGCTGTCATAAGACACTTCACTGTAATGTCAGCTAGCAGAGCAACAGCGCAGCATCGATAGCTAGTGTCACTCACAGTGCTGTTTGAATCAGCAGCCCTGTCAGACGACTGTTGTTCTCTCTGATTTTACACGTGTCACCAACACCGACATCTGATGCCATACCTCAGCACAGCCAACCGGCACAGACGCTGAGTACACAAAGATTCACAGTATACACAGGTGATACAGGGACCTTGTTTGATTTGTTTTTCAGCAGTTACATTTTTAGCTTTGTAGTCAACATAACACTTATTGACCAGAGCACAGAAATCCCTATTCTCAAGACGAGCATGCTATCAAAGTTTTGGCACAATTACAATTGTGCTCCCACAAGGCTGATCAGTGACATTTCGCATCAAGTCTATTTAGCCCCAAAGTCCATAGAGTATAATTTCTAAGCTGTGCGGAGTTCTCCTAACAGCTGGATTCATGTTAAATCCCTTTCATATGTGTGGTTTCATATAGGGCTCAGCTAGTGCTATATCCCCTTTGTGCGTTGTAAGCAACACCCAAGGGCAATTTGTTTTGAAAAGTGGAGGAAGACTTATAGAACTTAGTAGCTTGGAGTATGAATGATATTTATAAAACAGATAGTTGCGGTTCTTGATTCTGATTGGTTGAACCGCGTTCGTAACCATTGTAAATTCCTCTACAAACATACATCTTTGTTTCTGCATCTGTGTGTTGGACTGCAACCATTTTTTGCAACTACAATCATTTTTAAAGAACTACATTGTTTGGCAGAAGTGATTTATGTCATAGTACGACTTTGTTTAGCAATTTTCTGTTGTATTGACATTTTCTATTGTAATTGCAACCTCAAATCTCACAACGTGGCTTAATATCTCAGTTTGGTGACTATATTTGCTAAAAACAGTCTTTATATCTTACAGTGTGACTTTAAATTGAGCTCTTTGTGTCTGATCATGTAAATTTATCTTACAATTTCAAATCAAACTTCTGATTGTGTCTTTATATTTAAAAATATGCGGCTGTCAAGTTTAAATCTCACAACGTGACTATAAAAATGCAATTGCTGCTTTATTTCTCACAATTTTTTACATCTCTCAATGTGACTGTGTAGCCATTTTAAAAAATTACATAATTACGCCCTCATAATTACAGCATTGCATTTCATAATGTGACTCAAAATTTAAAGTTCATTCCTCACAATCTTGCACAGTTTTTATATCCCAAATGTGTCTTTATATTTTAGTTATACTTTCAGTTGATAAATTTTGACATTTTTTTTCTCATAATAACAGCTTTATACTGTATCTCACAATGAGACTATAAATTATACAGTTGTGACTTTATCATAATTTTTATATCTTGGTTTGACTTTATATATCCCAGTGTCTCACATTGTGAACTTTCTCACAATTACCTACTTTATTTTTTACTTCAAGTTGGAAATGGTTTCTATACCTTCCTGATATGCTGAAAGGCAGATGTTCAGAAGACGCTAGCTTTGCCAGCTACAGATTGTAATCTTTTCACAGCAGCCAAGCCAGACTAACCTTTTTTTGCTCCTATTTAAAGGGTTTGTGTTGTTGGGTTACATCACTGTGCATCACCAGCTTTTGTATTCAGCTATATTGGCAAATACATGTGAGGGTTCTTGTCAGTGGGAGGGTGGAGGGCTGATTTGGAGGGAAGGGAGCGGGGGGTTCGAGGTGGTGAGTATGGAGCTGACAGGAGGTTGGATAGGAGAGAGCCTGAGGGGGGCTTGGCAGGGGGCCTGGCACTGACCCAGTACAGGCCCAGTGGTCTTTGATGCTCCCGGGCTGCCAGGGCAGCTGGGGGTGGGAGTGGGGGGAGAGTGAAACATGTAGGGGAGGAGGGGGGTGGGTTACCTGTGGATCTGCCGACCTTCAGCATGAAGTGGGGAGAGGAGTCTTTGAAGTGAAGCCAGGTTGAAGAACAGCATCGATCGCCAGGGAGCAGAAAGAGAACGAGGGAGTTGAACCCTGAGATATAGATATTGAGGATGGCACAAGAAATAGAGGGGAGGAGAAGGGAGGAATATGAAAGAAGGATGGTGAGGGCTAGATGACGAGACAGCACTGTAAAATAGAAGGCATATTTAGCTCTTCACTGGGGTGTCGAGATATATTTCACAACACTGGATGGATATCTGTTTTATCTGTTTATTTTTGGCCAATTGCTACTCTATTGAAAGGTGGGACTGCGATCAGGTAAAGATGGAGAGAGATGCCAGTAGGATCAGGAAATGTTGTAATCTATCTATCTATAAAAACAATATATTTATGCACAAATATTAAATGCAGCTTAAGATACGATTTTCAAAAACATAAAAAATCTTACCTATTTCTAACTGTTGCACAGTACTGTATTCAATTTCTAAGATACAGATAGATTAAAAATATACCTATTGGTATGTCATGCATTGCTGATTCCTTAGAAAGACAAAAATTTATTTGTGTAAGGCATATCCAGATGTGGAGAAGGGAAGGTTTTATGGTTTTACTCCGGCAGAGATCACCTTAAAGTTTTTGTGGTTTAATGACTCTAATGTATGGATATAGAGTCGAAATGTCATCTCTTAATGTGCCTGAGCAGATGTTCTGAGTGTGTGTATGTGTTGGGGGAAGCGCTAGAGGAATAAACTCGGTAATGCTGAGTATTGGAAGTCTGGCTGTGCAGGAGCAGATCAGAGATGTGCTGTGCCCAGGCTCCCCCTCCCCTCCCTGGCTTCACAGTTCTCTGCACAGGTCCCTGCTGAGATATGACTCCCACCAAACGCACCCTGCTTCTCTCATGCTTCCAATCCTCACCCAGTCCTGATTTTTCCATGGGAACTGAGATTCTTTCAGCTGCATAGAACCTCAAAACACTTACACTGGTTTTGTTTAATGGCCAGATATTACTTTGGGCATCAAGTGGTGACTTCATGACTTAAATGTATTATATAATATACAGAAGTAAACATTAGAATCAAACCACTGAATTTGTTTAATATTAAAAAAGAATATATGCACTATATGCTTAAATATGAAAGATCATTAACATTGACAGTTTCACACCATGGCTTGTAAAGATAAATGGGATATGCTTATGTATTATAATTAGTTCTTATCATAGCCTGTTTATATTATTGGGATATATGTTTCATTATTTGCACATTCATTATTAGGGGCCAAGCACCGAAGGTGCGAGGCACCTATTGTATCCGTTAACATCATTTTTTTCTTCCGCCGCAAGTGTATGGCAGCCCATAGAACCGATTGCGGGAAAGTTGTATAGTTTGGCACACTGATAGAGGACAGTCTCATCATTAACTACAGCAAATTTGAAGTCCCTAACTCTAACTCTCTAACGCCACCACTTGTCCAAAATTTCAATATTTTTATGCTAATATCTTTTGAACCATAAGCCAGAAAATGGAAATTCTTTTTTCCTCTGAATCCTTGGCTCATGGCAAGTCGAATGAACCCCAAAATTCAAAAATTCAAATTCAAAAACCTACTTTTTCGAACTCTTCCTAGACATTTAGTCCGAATTTGATGAAAATTGGCTCAGACCATCTTCAGATAATGCTGGCTAAAAGTTATGGAATTCAAGTTGATTCGTCTAACCGTTCTCGAATAACACGTGAACAAATTTGACGAAAAGCACGCAAATATGCATGTGAGGCTATATCTCGGCAACGGTTTGGTGTATTGAGACCAAACTTGGTGTGTGTTAAAACAAGCATGACCTGAGCCTACCTGCAGTGTTTCAACGCAGTGCCACCTAGTGGTCAGGAGATATGAAAAATGCATATTTTTGATTATAACTTCAGAATGGTTTGGCCAAAAATCACAAAACTGGTCTCTTTAGATTCGGTGGGTCATGTTGAGTCGAATGATATCCAATTTTCCCGTGTCAGCCATTTTAGGCGTCGGCCATTTTGAATTATGTTTTAAAATGCTTTATTTTTTGAACGCATTACCGTATCATTACGAAAATTATTACAAAAATATTCAGCTCCATGCCCTGAAGGTACTCAAAAAGTTGGGTGGCAGCGCCACCTTGTGGTCAAGAGTTATAATGAAATATCTAAAAAATGCTAATAACTTTTGAATAAATTAGACTATTGAAATGAAAATGGTATCTCTATATTCTTTGTGACCTGCCGAGAACATAGAATCTAATTATTCCAAAATTGGCCATACTCCCTGTCCACCATTTTGAATAATGTTGAAAATCTACTTTTTCAAACTCCTCCTAGACCGTTATTCCGATTTTCACCAAATTTGACGTGGATCATTTTCAGACCCACTGGCCAAAAGTTATGGATTTCGTGTCGATATACGAAACAGTTCTCATTTAGCGCATTAACAAATTTGCTGGAAGGATGCCAAAATACATTTGAGGCTGTATCTCAACAAAGCTTTGACATATTTGCACCAAACTTTGTATGTGGCATCGCCACCTCACACTGACCATGCCACATAAATTTGGTAACAGCGCCACCTATTGGTCAAGAGCAATTTACCATTCAATAACCATGAATAATTACACTTTTAAAAATGCTAATAACTTTTTATTGCATTAGCCTATTTGAATGAAACTGGGGTTCAAAATTTTCCCTGGCTTATGCCGATAACATAGATACCAAAAATGCCAGAGTAAGCTGAACTTCCGGTCCGCCATTTTGATTTATGTTGAAAACCTACTTTTTCGAACTCCTCATCAACTGTAGGTCCGATTTTCACCAAATTTGAATCAGATGATCTTCAGACTATGCTGACACAAAGTTAGGGATTTTGTGTCGATAGACAAAACCCGTTTTCGCATACCACAGCGACGAATTTGAGGCACAATGACAAAATGACACTTGAGGCTGTATCTCTGGAATGCTTTGGCATATTAACATCAAACTTTGTGTGTGTTATTGAAAAGTCACACAGAGTACACCAAATAATTTTTTTAACAGTGCCACCTATTGGTCAAACTTGATAGGCCAAGTAATCATGCTACTAGAGGTGGTATTTATGATTTTTTTAGCCATTTTAATTACAATAATCCTAAAATTGCTGTCATTGCTCATTAATGCATTTGGTGTAATGCTCCATGCCATGCTTAGCTCCTACATTTGCCGTTGGAGTGCTTGGCCCCGTAATTGCTGCTTGCAGCTATATTTTCAATTATTATTATTATTTGTACTGTATTATTATTTTATTGTTATCTTTAGACATGTGAAAGTGACGTGACATTCAGCCAAGTATGGTTACCCATACTCAGAATTCATGCTCTGCATTTAACCCATCCAAAGTGCACACACACAGCAGTGACACACACACTGTGAACACACAGTGGTATTGCCGGCCTGAGACTCGAACCCACAATCTTAGGAGTTAGGAGTCAAACTCTCCAATAACTAAGCCATAACTTTCCCCATAACATTTCATATGTGGAAGTATTATTATTTGCATTTTCTAATTATTATTACTATTTCACATCAGTCTTTACAAGTCAGTGGGATACAGTATATGTGGAGGATTTATTATTTATTTACTGTATTTTTTTACTTATTTATTTTTTCACATCATGACCTATTCAAAGAAATGTATTTATTTGCATTTAATTTAATTATTTTTTTAATGATTAAATACATGTGTTGTTGTTGTTGTTGATGATTTTGTTAGTTCAAATGCATGGAATGTTTGCATTTTTTATTTATTATTTATATTTTCCATCTAGACTGATATCTAAGTCAGTGACACTGTATATGAGGAAGTTTCATTATTTATTTACTTGTTTGTTTATTTTTTCACATCATGACCCATACAAATAAATTTGACGTGGATGTTTTATTCATTCATTCATTGCCCTGCTGTCTGTGACTCTATTATAACTGTGGTCCCACAGTTGAGAACCACTGTTGTCTACATAAAGGCTTTATGAACAACTGCAGTGTTACCCCCTTCTCAAAGTCTCCTAGAGAATTCTTAATTGTCAATCAGAATCAGAAAGTTTTCATGGCTGTAGGATCTCTGCTGGGATAAATGGCCGATCGTCGGGCCCGTCTCTGTGAGACAGTCTCTTCCCAAATTTAACAGGCAGCAGCTCAGTTGTGATCACTAAGAGTGTGTGCGAGAGAGGAAAGGAACAGAGAGAAAAAGTGCTTGTAGGGAAAAGACAATTTCCCAATGTAATCTGAGGAGCTTCATTACTCTTTTTCTCTAGTTCACCTTACCCCTGCTGCCCTCCAAAACCGTATGCCGCTGTCTCTCTCACTCTCTCTCTTTAAACCCCCCTCCAACTGTGCGTCTCTCCCTCCACGCTCCAGGCCTCTGCCCATCTCCCTATTCACACCTCCGTCCCTACTCCCTTAATTATGATGTCATCTTTATGGGACTGTCACGGCAGGGTGAGATAAAGAACGAGGCGCTCGGCAGCATGTAAAGCACTGTAGGGTGTCTGGCACAGATGGGCTCGCCGCAAAGAAAAGACTCCATTTTAGACGGACGCTTAATTACTGAGAGAAGGATTGTGAAAGCAGAAATGAGAGAGAGAGAGAGACAGAAGGGAGTCTGGGGGTGCAAAAGGGGGTTTTGGTGGTAGATGATTTTTTTTTCCACTTGAAATATCAGCCTGACACTTGCGTATCTGCACTATTTATTTGCTAAAATGAAAAATATGGATTTTTAAAATGCTATCCAATATCTTAGCTTGATAGAACTGCTTTAATGACTCAATTGCAGCTAGTTTAGGCATGTCATGCTCAAGCCGCCTGTCTTTTGTCTGTTTTCTTTCTAGAACTGTTTTCTTTCAATCTGAATGTCTGCTACCAATAGGGTCACTTTCGGAGCCCGTGCGGCTTCTGTAACACCCTGTTAAAGTAAGTGATTTCGCATTGAAAAGTTGCCAAGCAAAATCAAGCGAAATCAAGCAAATTGGGTGTGCAGGCTGAAGGTGTTAGTGTGTGATTTTAAGATGTTGTTGGGGGTTGCATAGTTGGACGGATGCTGCTCCTGCCCTGGAGTCAGTACTATTTAATGGACTGCCATGAAATCATAATTGCGTGTTTATGAACAAACCAGCTGGCTGTGGCAGAGGGTAATTATTTTCCTCTGCGCTTATGCTCGCCGTTCACGTGTGAGAGTGTGCCTCATTGATGTTACAAACTGAAAAATAAAACATATAGAATAGGTTTGGCTCTTGTTGCTTAGGTTTTCATTTGTTTCGCTCTTTTAGTTGTTAAAGGAATAGGCCATGTTAGTACAAATTAGGCTCAATTGGCGAAAATTATTCACAAATTCACGAAAATTAATTCCCACTTCTCCCCCCTAAGAGGAAAACTCTGGTTTACAGTGAAGCACAAACAATGGAAGTGAATGGAGCCAATCCACAAATGTGACCCTGGACCACTAAACCAGTCATAAGCAGAACAGGTATATTTTATAGCAAACAAAACATTGTCTGGGACAAAATTAACCATTTTTCTTTTATGCCAAAAATCATTAGGATATTAAGTAAAGATCATGTTCCATAAAGATATTTGGTCAATTTCCTACCATAAATATATAAAACTTTTTAAACTTATATAACAAAACTTTTGATTAGTAATATGTGTAGTAATATGTGTGCGATTCCAGATTTTCAAATAGTTGTATCTCAACCAAATATTGTCCTATCCTGACAAACCACACATCAATGGAAAAATTATATATGAAATATATGAAAATTTAATTTTAACATATTTATAAAAGCTTCACATTTCTGCTTTTAAATTAATAAATAAATTGCATTATTTATTTCCATTATAATTACCAAATAGGAACCTTGTTTTTTTTTTTTTTTTACACAACAACAAAATTGTGTCAGCTCAAGATTATACCACAAATACTGTTGACTGAGCTTAAATTGGATTGAACCATGAACATTCCTTTAAATCTTTCCTTAGATACCACCAATTCATCAACTACACCCTCACCCTTCATCCATATTGCAGCCTTAAAGACTCCCACCTTATGTGTTTACCCCCATTTACCAGTTCCATTTAAATGCTATGTGCTGAGAGTGAAAGGGTTAATTGGAGATCTCGCTCGGGGGTTAGTTTGATGACTCTCTGCCCTTATCGGCATTGGCGGTGACCTGCCGTTGACTAGTCCGCCACAGCCAACCCCTCCCCTGTCCAGCTTTATTGATGGAGGATCCATCCTTTGGGAGCTTTCCCTGACACTGACCCCTTGCTCGTATGTACTCTCCACATCACAGCTGTCTCCAGCCAGAAGACACTGATGGATGTTCGTGGTAGAAGCATCCTGACCCACCGCACACCCTCTTTCTTCCTGACAGCAGCCTAGAGTTATTGGCAGGTCCATATCGATAGTGCCTTTGACCTGACACTGCTCGGCTCATCGTGTCCTAAATCACAGCAGATCATTACAGATGCACGACAAGTTGACTTCAACTTAGGGCTTTTGTAGAGCTACATATGGACCATAGGTTTGATGCCATATTTTATTTGATGTGAATGAAAGCCAGTGTGTTTACCTTGTTTTAAGGTTCTAAGGTTCTTTTTTTTAAAACAGTCCACAAAATATTTCCCATTAATTTTAACATTTAATTTATATTTATCATATGCATTTTAATTTACATTTTATTTAATATGAATGTATGTGTGTATATATATATATATATATATATATATATATATATATATATATATATATATATATATATATATATATATATAATATATAATTTTAATATATATTTTAAATATAAATATTTTCATATAATTTTATTTGGTCTAAATATGTGGTATGTGTGCATGTGTGTGTATATATATATATATATATATATATATATATATATATATATATATATATATATATATATATATATATATATATATATATATATATATATATATATATATATATATATATATGCACACAATTTTATATTATACACTATATATAATTTTATATTTATTTATTGTTCTTGGAACATTGCAGCAATGAGATGTTTAGTTCTTTGTTGCACAATAAGCTTGATGTCAGCGGCGGGTGATTGAGATGCATTCAGTGTGTTTGGATTTGATTAACGGCATTTAAAGCACTCAGCATGCTTTTTGTTTTAATGACTTCTTTGTCGCTTAGCGCGGTAGTTTCCTGCTACACTTGCTGCACGTCCTCGAGGCTGTGTGTTTTAGCTCGTTTCAGGTTCACGTGTGTATGTGTGTGTTCCCATCAGTGTGTCTTCACAGCGCTTATAGGCAATGCCTTTTCACTACCTCCGATGGCAAAGCTCAGTGGTGCACGGTCACATGCGCACACAAACTCCAACACACACACACACACTATCTCTGTTGACAGGGGAAATTGTATGAAGAGCTTTTAAGGCAATTAGTGAATTGAGCAGAAGCTTTTCTTCTATTCATACTCTTCATTAACAGCTTCTTGAAAAGGAAAAATTAGATGCTGATATTGTCATCACTCCTGCCTGCTGAGAAGAGGCCTTCTTTAGATCCATATAGTCTGTATATGTGTGTCTTTGTGTGTGAATATACATATAGTTGTGTTCACCATGAGTAAGGAGGATATACCGCATCTGTTTTTCGGTGCGAATTAAAAGCACATAAAATTGTATTTACTCAAAGCCACAATTGCATTCAGACTGTTCCCTAGAGCATGCTTTGCTGTGAAAGATTGTTTGCTTGCCCATCTACCTTATATTCTATCCCTTGTGTGTTTGTAATCTTTTTAGAGGTTTATTTAAAGATCTTTAAAGCTGTATGAGTGTGACCTGTTTAGTTTCTCAGAAGTATTAGTTTAAATGCCATTTCAAGAGCTGTTCACAGATTATTTAGTCATTATTTACTCACCCTTTTGTTGTTTCAAACCTATATGCTGGTTTTTTTGCTCCATTAAACACGAATAAGCTATTTTCTTAAGAATCTTAACATCTATCATGTCTATTACTTGTGGAAAATTGTGATGTTTTTATCAGCTTTTAGAATTCCCATTCTGATGGCACCCATTGACTACAGAAGATCCTCTGGCAGTGTCTTTAAACCAAATGTCTCCAAATCATTCTTATTAACTACTTTTTAGGGCTTTTATAGTTCTTTTGAAAAGCTGGACTGCTCTTGGTCACCACAAACTGTTGTGATGTGAAAAATATTTATGCGAAGATTGAGAGAAAGAAAAAAATAACAGCATACATGTTTGGAACAACATGAGTCTGAGTAAATAATATGAACGCAGGCACACTCCCAGACTGGTCTCATGTGCCCCTGTCTCAGTGTAATGTGGAACAGAGACGTGTCACAGGGCTTTGATGAGCAGATGACTGAGGATCTGCATTATTGATGACTAACACACATTAATTAACGACGCCAACACAGATACACGCTCATACAGCCGCGCACACTCCTCGGGGTAAGCGTGTGTTAAAACCTCTGATTTTCTGGCCCCTCTCGAAGTGTCTCATCCACTTGGGAATGGGGTAAACCTCCTGGCATCTGTATTATTCAGAAGTATGCTGATCCCAGTACTGAATCTGACTTGCAGTCAGTCATTAATGGCTGATCACGGTTTATTTATTATTATTATTTTTTTATACAATTTCTCGTCCACATTATCAACGCCTCTGAGGATTTCGCTGTCGGATTATTAATATTACCATTTATTATTAATCAAGAAGATCAACTTGTCCTTAATACCAATGTATTAGATAAAACTGATGGTGAGATGGTTGGTACACTGTAGCTGTGAAGTAACATTTTGACAATATATAAAACAATAGATTGTTTTACTTTAAGAATTAGTCAGATTTTGACATTAAATTTACAGTAATTATTCTGTAGATATTAATATTTCTATTTCATTTGTTATTTATATATATATTTAAATAGTATATCAAAGGTTTCTGCTTGTTTTTGAACACTACTGTTCAAACACAGGTGATCTTTGATTTTTTTATATTTCTGAAAGGTGTCTTTTATGCTCACCAAGGCTGTATTAATTTGATCAGTACAGTGCAAACAGTAATATTGTGAGAAATTATATATATATATATATATATATATATATATATATATATATATATATTATATATTATATATATATATATATATATATATATATATATATATATATATATATATATATATATATATATATATATATATATATATATATAATTTCTCACAATATTATTGTTTGCACTGTACTGATCAAATTAATACAGCCTTGGTGAGCATAAAAGACACCTTTCAAATATATATATATATATTTTATACATTTAATATATTTTAAAATGTAATTTGTTCATGTGATGGCAAATCTGAATTTTCAGCATCATTACTCCAGTCTTCACTGTCACATGATCCTTCAGAAATCATTCTAATATGCTGATTGGGTGCTTAAGAAACATTTCTTATTATAATGTTATAGTAATATTAATTAATATTAATTAATATTAATAATATTAGTAATGCAAATAAATAATAAGTATTTGTACTGCGTAATATTTTTGTGAAAACTGTGATATATATATAGGAGTTAAAAGTATTTAATAAAAGTATTTTGTAGCATTGTAAATGTCACTTTTTCAATTTAATTAATTGTTGTGAAAAATAAAAAACCTTTTAATTTTAGGTGTATTTAAATGCAAAAAATGAAAATATTCCTCATAGCAAGGAATTGTTTTGTGTTAGTTAGCAGGTTAAAGTATAGAAAAAAAACAAGACAAAACTAAAACCTAAACTCTAACTCTGGTCTGAATTTGAAACTATGTTGACGGAAACTGGAAATGTGGTTGTAGAAGATATGGGCTGGTGGTAACCCAAAGACCCTAGGTTCAAACCCCAGGAATTATTCATTAAACGCCACTTTTTTAAGAACATGGTGAAGTTTCTTACAGAGTTTGGGTTAAAATGGCAAGGCAGAAAGTGTGTGCCTTTATATGGTGTGCATTATCGTGATTGGTTCCCAACTTCAAAAACACACACAAAAAAGTGTGTGACATTTTTATTGACCTTTTAGAGTTGATCAGATTATGAACAGTGAGTTTTACATGCCAGAATGGAGTCAGACTGAGTATGTGGTTGCTAAAACAGGTTAAATACTTATAAAATATCATATACTGATGAAATATCATATACTGATGAATCATCCTCAATATGTCCTGGAATATACATTTAAAAAAATGTCTCTTAACTTAAAGCTAGTGCCAAGTCCATGAAAAGCTTAGGCTATCAAATACTATCAAAGCATATTATCAACATAATAATGGCCTCAATTAACCAGTTTAGAGTAACTTCTCACCTGGAAAAGATTCACACACTGCTGAACAGTCTAAAAATTCATCTCACAGTGGTAAATATCCTCAGAGCTATTCTTCACACATAATGCCAGCCATTGATAGACCTCTTCTACAAACACCACTTATCCTACCTCTAAAGAAACCTTTCGTGCTTTTCCCAGCACATTATTCCGAAAATAAAAAGCATTTTTTGAGAACACAGTAAACAACACCTCTGTTTTGAATGATATTTTAGTTTTCACAGTTCCAACGGGCATAACTGTTAGATTTTCAGATGTTTTTGACTTGGTACCGAACCAATAAAGTGCAATAAACGAAGGGCAAGTGTTTCTATGGAGATGTCTTTAAGTTCACATGGGGGTCAAAGGCCATGGGGGTGGGGGGATGGGGGGTTGAGGATCGATATGCTGCACCCAAGCCGATGTGGCAACTTTATTGATCAATATGAATGTACATCTTGACTTTGTCTGTGTTTGCTGTTCGGTGTGTGTCTTTGGAGCACAGTTATCTAGTACTTTGCATATGTAGCGCTTTTGGCAGTTAAGGGCTGAATTAGTCAGGTAGTGTGAATGCTTCAGAGCTCTCATGCAGCTGGTGCTTGACCCAACGCTTGGCAGCGGAAAGCTCTAGAACGAACATATTCAAGGACGCGTTTTTCTAACCTTTGACCTTCCTATCTAGTGTTTTCACATGCTCCATATGCCCACTCCGGGCCTTGTTGCAGATCCTGAAAAGTAAAGCCGTACAAGAATGAAAATTATTCGGTGAGCTTAGCGCTAGTTTGTTTTTTCTCTCCCTACGTTGCGGGTGACATGGCCGGCGCGCGGTTGCTATGGCGACGGCAGTCGGGCTGGTGTCGGTGCGCTAGGTGCTGATCTCCTGTACGTGTGTTTGAGAGCGGCGCTGTGCCCCCTGCAGATGTTCCCCAGCTCCCCCGTGCTTCCTGCCAGCTGCTGCAGCCCCCTTCCAGCGCCTCATTAACGGAGTGAGCCACTGCACACGCATCCATAATTATACACGCACACACGTCACAACACTGTAAAGCTGCTAATTCCAGCCTAGACTCGATTAACCACATTTATTTAAGTTGTGATGACGGTCGGCAGTCACTGAAGAGCTGTAACAGAGCAAGCACACCCAACGCACACATGTTTTTATATATTACATAGCTGTCGTAATACTATGTTAATGAAATTCAACATACCTTCAGAAGACATTATATTTCTATTAATGTGGTAGAAGGACAGCAGATCATGATGGGAAGATGATAAAGGGTGGATTCGAACTCAAGTCACCTGTATGAGCGTCATGGCTCAGTGTGTCAAAGTCAAAATTCTGAATCGGAGAACTGGCTTACTTTCAGTTTGTGAGTGTAAATTTGAACTGAATTAGCACCCCTCAGGATGTTCAGTTTAAATTTGAATGACAGAAAGATGAACTGCAGTCATCAATTAGAAACAAATTTCTATACATTCTTTAGTGTTGTTTTTTTTTTTTTTTTATACAGGGAAATCATACAGGTTTGGAACAACATCAGGTGAGTAAATGTCAGGTGAGTAAATCAGTGAGTAAATGATGACAGACTTTTCATTTTCGGGTGAACTTCAGAAAGTGGAGAAATTCTGAAACTTTGCAGAGAAATATTTCTTAGATCAATCATAACAATATTAACTGGTGGCCAACAATTCAAAAATATTTTACAGTTGGAACTGAAAAGGATTTCATTCCTATTTCCCATTACAACTGCTTTTATGTTAATTTCTGTTCATCTTCGTTTTGTTTTTGTTCCAAACATCTAATCATTAAGTTTCACAAATTATACCTATTTATTCTCTGATATGTGCTGTAGAATACATTCTTTTTCCACCTCAATATCTCAGAAATTCATATTTGAATTCTGCTTATAGTTTTCTACCTTCAAATCTAATTATGAAACTGCAGTGGACTTTTTTTTTTTTACTACTACTACTATACTCTCTTTCCCCTCTCTCACTTTCTCATATTTCTATCTTCCACTCACACACACTCACACACGTACTGGAGATAGTTAATAATTCCCTAATTTCCGCTCTTCACGGCATGTGGAAGGGGTATGAGATAACCTGATTTATCAGATGGGTATTGGCTGTATTAAAGCGGTGGACATTAATGGGCACATCATTTAAACCACCTTGTGAGACTAATGGATTTCAAAATGAATTTGTCAACATCGCATCCGTGAATACAATAGCTGAATAAAAGTGAAACGATGGCCATGACCCCGGGTGTGTTTGAAGTGTGTGCATGAGCGTGGATGTCAGAGATTTTCTTGAGGCTTGAAGGAACCCTTGCATGAAATCCTGACCTCTGTTCTAGGTCATGTGTATTACGTGACCTTTGGAAGGAGTTAACATGGCTACGCTTTCATCTTCCAACCTCAAGCTCCTAGAATGAATTGCATTTCTCTTGATCGGAGATCAGTTTTCTATTTTTCCCTCACTTCTCAAGGTTCACTGCGGAAACGAACCGTGAACTTTTTCCAGACTATCCACGTCTGCCGTTTTTAAATCTACATGTCATTTGCATAGCACAAGTTACTGTGGCTAATTTGATATACTTACAACATATTGGATATTGTCTTTATTGATGATGTGAGGGAAAGGTCGCAGTTGCACCCTGATAAACAATGCACTTGTGTTCTTAGTTCTCGCTGTTTCTTCTTTGTAAAGTGTATGAATTAGTGTGCAAATTGCCTCTGTGTGGGGGCTGTTATAGGCCATTAGGGTGTATAGATGTGTTTACTCTGCATATGGAAGTTTTGTTTACTTATGACTGAGATGGCTTGTGTTTGGTGATGCATGTTGCCATCAGTGGGGCTGCTGGTGTAATGTTATTACAGATTTGAACATGACGCTAGCTGCTAAAAACATTATCACTCATATACGGCAATCAGGAGTGAGAGAGAAGGGAGACCGACGGAAAGAGCGAGCGATTAATTTGAAGGATATTTAGAGTTCTGACAATAGAAGAGCACAAAGGGAATCGTCACAGCGAGAACCTGCAAAAACAGATGATCTCTGTTGCTGCGTGTGTTCTGATGACTATTGTGCGAAGTCTTTCCCTAAAAGACAGATCAGAGGGAATGACACAAAATGATTTTGGAGAGGAATCTGGAAATGTTGCAGGCCTGAACCTTGAACCTCAACATAACAGAAGAGTGTGTGCTCATTGCTGTCTCATGCAACAGTGATAATGTGACCCCCCCCCCCCCCCCCCGAAAAAAGTGTTTTGTTTTGTTGTGTTTTTGTTTGTTATGTACAGCAATAATGCTTCATAATAAGCTGACAACATGTAATGTCTGTGTGAAAAGGTCTGCAGTCATGTAAATGTCTTTCACTTTTTTAATTAAACAGCATTCTTACATTTTAAGGAACTGCTAAAATAGTAGTAACCCAATGGACACACCAGTTTTTGCCCCGATTTCGCTTAGGATGTTATTATTATTATTATTATTATTAATTAATTAATGTATTTATTTATGTATTTTGTATCTGTAGGTAATTAATAAAGTATTAAAGAGTAATAAGTACATTTTACTACTTTAAGGACATTACAAAGTATTAAAAAAAGTCTTCAAATTAAAAACAAAAAAGTAGCATAAAAAAGTACCATTGAAATTCTTAGTAAAAAATTACTAAAATTAAAATAAAATGCAATTAATAATACACATTAAACAATTATTGTTGTTTTTTTAATTAAATATTAAGGTTTTATATATTAATAAAAAAATATATAATAATTGGTTATTTTGGGTACAAATGTGTATTTGCGTCGAAGCCATTGATTTCACGCTTAATCATGAGTGCAAACTGATTTGTAGCTTATTCCAAGATTTTTTTTTTATTAGAAGGTCCTGAAAAAGATACTAAAATGTATTATATTGAGCACACAAATCCTCCAAATCTTTACTCAAATCCTTAATACTTGTTTTTAAAAGACTATGATTTTTGCTCAGTTTTTTTGTTGTACACACTCAATATATCTGAAAAGCACTTTGTGTTATAGTTTTATAGCAAATATAGCATGCAGCCAGCTGAGGTACTGATAGTCAAGTTGGGTCAGACTGCTCTTTGGACATTGAGGTCTGTTATGTTTGTGCCCCCTGCGGGAGCTTTGGTAGACTGTGCCCGGCTTAATGCTGGCCTGGTGGTGAGCAGGAAGTAGCAGGACAGCAGGGGTGCAGCAATTTCACTGAATACTAATGTGCCACTTTACCACTGCCACACACAAACTCTCATATAATGCACGGCGCACGATCATAGCTGGCTCGCTCAGATACACATATTCAGATAGAGCCACACATAACACGCACACAGCCTTCTAGCTTTTGCTCGCACCCCGCCTCTCACAGCCAGCCCTGAACACAGATCCCTAATTATCAGTAGGCTCGGAGTCCGCCTCGGCACTCTTTAACAACACAGTGATTAATTAACAAGAGGCACAGGGGCAGGAAGGTAGATTCACCACACACAGAGAGAGGGAGGGGGAACTGTGAAGGCTAACTGTTATTTTACTGTTGAAGCTTGAGGTACAAAATTACAAGGAAGTAAAAGGAAACTTGTTATTTTTAGTACACTTGGTCTGTGTCTATATAAAGGGTGTAAGTTTGGTTTTAACATTAGATATTTTCAAATCATTGAAACTATACAGGTGTACTATTTGTTTTTCAACATAGTGTTAGAAACAATGTGTGTGTGTGTGTGTGTGTGTTTGTGTGTGTATAAACATACATGTATATATTTATGGAGTATCAGCTTGTATTCATACGTATTCCCACATGTTGATTGCGAATATAAGATGTTGTATATTTTATATAATTGATATAACTGTATGTATTGACATCTAAACTGTGAGTATATGTATATTCATCGTGTTTATTATTCAGTTATATGACAAAAAAAATAATTTTAATTGATTCTTAAAAACATGAAATCATGTGATCAGGACGGGTTTGATGATTATGATTACTTTGGTCAGTTGCACATTGCTTATTAGACATTCTTAAAGGCCGTTGTCAATAGTGTTGCATTGCATTAAGCACACCTCACACAGGAGTCACTTTCAAACCAAGCTGCTTTCTCTTGGTCACTATATGAAGTCTGTTGTCAAATTCGCTTGACCAATGTAAACAAAAGCAGAGTCTGCATATTGAAATAGAGAGCATTTGACTGGACAAAAGTCTGTATTTTTGGTTGCTTTTTGTTGGGAGACAAAACAGTCCAAACGTGTATAGCTACTTTTACAGCCTTGGCCTGTATCTTTGCTGAGTATTGTGGGGGTGATAGCTATCTGTATTTTGCTATGGAAGAGAAGTGTGCGCTACCGCCTGAGGTGGGGTCATCTGAAATCAAGACCCCTCTATTCATCGTCTGTTTAACTCGGGTTCACCTTCAACTACCATTGTAGCTCATAATGTTTCTGCCACTTACACCTCTGTGTCAGCGTGCATGTGCATGTGTGCATAAAATTGTGTTTGAGGCAAGGTGAAAGTGTGTGCTCAAGGCAGCTGAAGTATATATAAAATCAACTGCGTGTGCTTTTGTAAGGTGTTGAGGAGGTCATTAGCCTTTTACAGGCAACACAGCGACACACTCAAACACACACACACCCACGCTGCAACGACGGTTATCATTAACGCCGTAGTCGGTCCTATAGGAGCCACATCTTCTCTGGTTCTCTGTCATTTCCTTTCATGCCACTCTTTTTCCTTCCCACTAACTAGATTAAAGTGTCGACATCCTGCTCAAAGCTACAGCCCCACTGACGCTCATGCACACTCTACATATTCTAGTGCACACTAGAGTGAGCACTCTGAAGGCATGATATGTAATCAATGCACAATGCGATGCTCCAGAGGGTTTGTGAATGTTATAGGGAAACATCAGCAAATGTTTCAAGTGCATAGGGTTTTGCTCTTATAAATCATACAGTTGTGCTTCTAATATACCATTCGTACAAAGCTGTTTTATGCTACTTTGATCTGCCACTTGTTTTATTGTTGTTGTTTGAGTCATAGGGTCACAAAAAGTTATATCAATCAATTTTTAATTAGAAAAAACTATTTGTTGTAGATACGTTTGGGTATTTTGTATGTTCTGTTAATTTTTATTCTTAAATGTACAGATATCCCACCCTACAAGAACTCATTTCAGAAAGGGTAGCATAACTAGTATCGCACCATACAGTAGTTTAGCAATATGCTCAAATTAAATTTACTGAAATCAATTGTGCGTTTAGCATCCAACGTGGAGAGATCACTGCCTATTTTTATGAGGTCAAGAAGGAAGTGAAGCGTAGCACCAAATGAAAGCCACAAAACATGATCTAGATAAAAGATAATAATAGATGTCAGAGTGGTCAGCATGCATGTATCTTGACATTGCCAGAGTTTTGACTATTATCAAAAGCTGCTTTTGAAATCGCATATTATCTGAAATATTTTGATAAAGTAATTGCAACTGCTTAAAAATTTGTGTTCTATATATGAATGCGTGTAGTATGAATGTAACCCATGTATTGCATTTGCCATGCGGTCATTGTCACATGACCTGCGAATCTGCAATTCACAAATCCTCTCCTGTGGCAACATTGGAAAGTAAAGTGTACACTGACTGCGTACTTCAGAATCTCAGTGGAAATAGTAAGTCACCCGTACTTTTCGCCTACTGTTTTGTGAATACTGTGAATGTGGACATGCTATTTTTCCATATATTTATTTTTCTACAACTACCTTATGGATCTCAAGGGGTCGAGGGCCCATGAGTCTGCCCTTCTTAAAGGGATAGTTCACCAAAAAATGAAAATTATGTCAATAATTACTCATCCTCATGTTGTTCCAAACCCATAAGACCTTCATCCATCTTCAAAAAACAGATATACAAAGATATTTGTTATGAAATACAAGAGCTTTCTGACCCTGCAAAGGCCCAAAAAGGTAAAAAGGACATTGTTAAAATAGTCCATGTGACATCAGTGGTTCATCAAAAGTATCTTAATTCGTGTTCTGTAGATGAACGAAGGTCTCACGGGTTTGGAATGACATGAGGGTGAGTAATTAATACCAGAATTTTGATTTTGTGGTAAACTAAAACTATCCCTTCAAAACGTCCAAGGGGACATCAAGATGCCTAAAACTGCTCAAAATCTAAATCATTCGTTTTAATTCACCTCCTCAACAACTGTTTTTGTCTTTGAAGAACCATGATTCCCACGGTCTTTAAGAACCTGAATATCTAAGGAAGCCTTGTTTTAACAGTGTGATTTTTACAGCTGAAAAACTGCATATGCACTTTTATAATGAATATATTTTATTAGGTAGAACTTGTAAGTCACAAATAAAATACTTAACCTTTATCCAGTAAATGTCAAACAACTGAAAAAATTGTGGGAGCTTTGAATAATATTGTGGAAAATGGGAGCCTTGGATTCAAAAAGGTTGAGAAGCACTGGTTTAGACGCATTAGATGGTCAGTGAATGTGCTATGGGTGGTTTGTGACATGTTATCGGCTTAAACAATCGTGCAATGTTTTCTTGTGTTCTTTGTTATCTGCCTCTCCCTATAATTTCATGTCCTCCCACAAGTCTCATTTAAAAAATAAAGAGAAATGCAGCTACTGATATTCCTGCAGCCTCGATTGGTGACTTGCCTAATCTTTCCACTTTATAGGTATTGCTTACACAATTGTGGATCAGATGAAGAATTGTATATGTTCTCCTCTTATGGTCAATAAATCTACAAATTCATCTGCTACTATGCCATTTCAATGAGAAGAGCAAGCTGGTTGACCCTTTAAGCTCAAAATTCATAAGGTTCCACATAGCTCTCACTCTTTTTTTGCATAGAATCCATATGCCTCGTCATTTGGCTTAACACATTTCCACCGCAATAAAGTCTGCTGTCAGAAAGGCACAGCCGGCACTGAGAAATGAGATCTATGGCGTGCTCACACACACCATCTCGTCCAATCTCGTGCCATGCATCAAACAGCACGACGACCACCAGACACCACTCCATTTCTGTCACTCGTAATCTGACCACCATTCTAAAGATCAAAGCCAAGCGGCACAACATTTTATTTGTTGTTTTATTCTCTCTCAGCTTAAAGTGTTTATTGATTGTACAAACAAACAGTCTTCTCTACTGGGCGAGAGACGGGAGACTCGTGCATGTCAGACATGTCATGCGGGGCCTGTTTTGTTACATCTCAAACTAAAATGAAATTCATGATCTGTCTTTGTATTCCTGGTTTTATGAATGGATGTGGTCATTTGATCACTTGAGGTGTGCAGAAAGATTGCAGTTATTTAAAGTCTAGAAGTCTCCACGTCTCTTAAAGTTCACTACAGGATCTGAACCTTTATTTGACCTCTAATTGAATGTTGCTCTGATTACTTTTAGGTCACATTTGTCTGTTTCTTTTCCATAGAATTGATTGTACACTGCATATATTAAATGAGGATGTTTGTCACATTATGAGAATTGTGCTTATACTTAATGATTAAATTAAGAATATGTTATAAAAGTGAAAAGCCTTCAGATTCTTCCATCCCTTATATTTTAGTATATTTTCCACCTCAAGTAACGCTTCATTTTGATATGTGTTGCAGGTATTGTTGAAATTACTGTTTTTATCTATTTACAGTGGAGGACAATAGCTTTTGTGTTGGGCGACACCTACCATGACAGGATAGAGGGTGGGCTTCTGCACAATTCAAAAACAGATATTTTACATTTTGTTGTTATATACAGTTTATAAACATTTTGATAAAGTTAGTCCATTTGATATATAATAAAAATAAAAATAAATGTAATATTTTTTTGTTTGGTTTTTGTTTAATATTTAATAATTTAACTGACGATTTAACCACACTGACTATTGAATATTTAAAAACCTAAGTGGCCCAGTAGTGCACAACATGAAATCTCCATAACACAATGTATAGTCCTAATTTCATTGTGTTGTGCTAATTTTGCTGTATTGTGGCAAAATTGTTTCTGTTGTGTTGTGCTCATTTCATTATGTTGCAGCTCATTTCCATTGTTTTGTACTAATTTTGTTGTGTCGCTGCTTTTTTTCATTATGTTGTGTAAATTTCCTTGTGTTGTGGAGAGTTTGTTATGTTGTACACTACTGGGCCACTGCAAAAAACAAAAAAACTTTTTTTAAAAGTTTAGTTTAAAAATAATTTAAAAACTTTTTAAAGATTGTTTCTTGAGCACAAAATTAGCATATAAAAATTATTTCTGAAGGATCATGTGAAACAGAAGACTGCAATATTTCACGATATTATATTGTTTTTACTCTATTTTTTATCAAATGAATGCAGCCTTAGTGACCATAAGAGACATTTAGAAACATTAAAACATCCCTCTCTACAAAGACCTCAGATGCACTATATGATGCATCATGAGCAAAAATCTGATTTCTGTATATACCATTTTCTGTTCAGTGAAGCATAACAGACACTTGATACAATAGAGAAGGTACAAAGGCACCATATAATTCAGTCTGCTGAACTACGGAGGGGTAGACTGTGGTGTAATAAGGCAGAAGTATTAGCTGATCTCTCATCAGGTACAAGTCTGCTGGATGGTGGCTGTGGTGTCTGCATCAATGAAGGACACTCCATTGATATCTCCTCCTGCACCAGAGATGAGGAGACAGAGATGTCAGGACCTTTACATGGTAATTTGCTTGGTATGCACATGCACTTGTGTCAGCTTCATTCTTCGCTTTGATTTGACACCAATGCACCATCTGTTTAATGATATTAAGTATTTTCCATTAGTTTTAATTGCGTCATGTTTTGTTTTGGCATGTTGTTTCTTAAGCTGGACAGCCCACCTTCTTCAAAGAGCCCTGCCCTGCCATCATGGCGGTCACTCTGATTGGCACCAATGACGGCAACTCTCGACTGATGTGGTTACCATGGCAACAGGGGGGTCCCTAGGGGCAAAAGCGGTACTGAAACGAAAAATGAGTCATCTGCTGATTAGGTTAGGAAGTGCATTTCAACCTTTTGCCAGTTCTTTTTTATTTATAAGCAAAATGACAGCAGAAGCAAAAGAGCTTTAGATTGCGTGTACCATTGATCAGTGAGTTGATGTACCGTTTTTAGTTCCTTGGTCTTGGCAGTCAGTTATATTTAACACATTCTGTGAGCTTGTTAATTAACGCACAGTCGTGTATCTGCCCTACTGTGCAGCCTGTATGTGAACAGCTACAGTTAACGGTGCATGTGTGTGTGTTTGTGGAGTGTGTATACACCTAAAGGAGGACTCACCTCTGATTTAGCTCCTGTTTGACTCCAGTTAGAGCGCAGACAGTGTGTGATATTTACTGAAGCGCTCGGGTTGACCTAGGTGATGCCGGGTCGGTGGTGTGTGTGTGTGCAGGTGTTAATTGGGGGTGAAGTGGCAGCGTGAGAGGAAAAGGGAGGTGTTGATGTGTGGACGTGTGCGGTGGTGAAAGTGAGCCACAGGTGACATGACGCTTCTATGACTGAAGATGCACATCCAGTGCGATCTGTGGTCTCGCCACAATTACTGTATTCTGCTCCGTTATCTCTCTTTCTCTCAGTCTCTCTCGCTGTCTTTCACACCTATTCAGGCTTTCAAAGTGTTAACGTTGGTGTTTGTGTTGTTCAGGTGACTGCCCATAACAGCCAGTGTTCTGGCACTTCTTCCGGAGGTCAAATAGATACATAGCCATTGACATGTCTGTTTGTTTTTCCGGTGATCTGATCACCCAAAATATTCATGGATGTGATTACGTATTGAATGCATCTGATCTAACAGAGAAAGATCTGATAATTCATCCAAAAATGAGAATCCTGACATCAATTACTGGCATGTGTGTATGTGTATTTACTTTGTGTTACTTTTATTTAATGAGGACATATTAAACTGATCAAAAGTGACACTAAAGCATTTATAATGTTACAAAAGATTTCTATTTTGAATGAATCCTGTTCTTTTGAACTTTCTATTCATCAAAGAATTCTAAAATACTTATATTATGGTTTCTACAAAAAGTAGCACAACTGTGATAACCAGAAGAAATGTTTCTTGAGCTCCAGATGATTTCTGAAGGATCATGTGACACTAAATACTAGAGTATGGTGAATAAAATATCTATCACAATATAACATTTTAAAATATATTAAAATAGAAAAGTTATTTTAAATGTTAATAATATTTCACAATATTATTATATTCATATAATAATTGTATACACAATTAGTTTTACTATATTTTTGATCACATAAATGTAAATTAAAAAAATTCTGACCCTAAAGTATTTTTTTTTTACATAAAGTGAAAGCCAATGGGATCCAATGTTGTCTGCACCCCTCTTTTGTGTTCCACAGAAGGGAAAATGTCATAAGAAAGTCATATAAAAAGAAAATAAGCAAATGCGATTCATTGATTTATTCAAAACTGTAGATAAACAATGTTTTAGATACTATTCGGTTTTCTCAGAGAATTGCTTCATGGAAATATCTTTTCTCTGTGTGGTCTATTGTTTTTAACATATCCATAAGCGACCAAAAATTTCTCTGAATTACTCTAAACATGGTGACCCCTTAAACTTGTGGTTTTTAAAAACTTGAGTAAGACCTGCTCTACTTCTGAGAGCTGAAACACTGACCGCAGTACAGTGCAACAGCTGTTCCTGTCTCATTTTCTGCAGAAAACAAAAAGCTTTGCATGGTCGCTCAAGTGATTTATTTTTTTATTTTATATTGACAGCTGTGGACACGAGCGCACAGTGAGTTCGGCCTCTCCAGCAGTCGGCTGAGAGATCCTCTCCACTTGAGAGAGGGAATTAGAATTGGAAATAATCTGATTCGCCCTCACAGTTTCACTCATTTGCATGCTAGAGGCGACACCTGTGGAACATGCTAATGAACGAATGAAATTAGAATAATATTTAGTTTACTTGTCTATCCATAGGCTTGCGTGGGCAATGTGATAAGACATTGTGTTTATATCACTATCCCACTTGAACGATCGCATGATCATTGTGTGCATCACACACTATAATATGCATATCCAGTGGCTTCTTCTAGCAGTGCTTTTTTAGCCTTTGTGAAATGTACAGAATATGATCCTCTATTGATTTTAATTGTTTATCTGTTTAATCAGTTCCGCTTAAGTTCATGTGAATGTGTGAATAAATCAAGCTTGCTGCTAAGTATTTCTGCCTCTGCACCACTGGATGTCCAAGCGGAGTTCCTCTTCCTCTGTGATGTTGATGGCTTTGGGCCGAACTTGTCAGCATGAGGTTCTGTTATTTGGACAAAATCAGAGATTTTCTCTTTCTCACACTCTTTTTCTCTCTTTCTCATTCTCCCCACTGTCACAGCACTGTTGATCACAGCCTTACATCCATTCACCTGTTCTTATCCCTATTCCACCTCCATCTGATTCTGATCTCTTTGTTGTGGACTTGCTCTTTAAAGACAATGACTTTCAGTTCACCATAGTTGTTTTCAAGTACCCCTTTATCAATACCAGAAATTGGTTCCTTACTATTATTTAATATTATTAAAAGTCACTGAACACACACACACACACACACACACACACACATATATATATATATTTGTGTCATGACAACTCTCAGAGGGATATGCATGGTAATGCATATGACAATGTGTTTGGTTTTGGTGAAATAGATCTGCTACGCTGCTGCTTATACTGTGGCCGAGCAAGTACTAAGTCTTGCTACTTCCATACTTGAGCATGTAAGAAATACTGACGCTGCACATATAACATGTATGAAATAACCCCCATATAGAATACATGGTTCGCAGATCTGTACAGGTGGAGCTGGGGAAGGTGGAGGATTTCTGAAGCACACTGCAACTGCTACAGCAAGTACTAGCCAGGTATTTGAATGCTGAGCAAGCACTCATTGACTGCTCATACAAAACAAAAACAAAAGTTATTGGTTTGAAAATCAAGTTTTATTTAAGCATTTTTCTGCCACTCTGTGTACTATATGAATCTGGATGTGTGAACATGAATACTTCGGTATGTTAGAGGGAGTGATATTTCAGCACGGCAAGTCTGTACCAACCTGTTTGTGCTTGTCTGGTCATTGTCAAGGGTGTACTGTTCCACAGATACTCCGTTGTACCCACAGTGTATGGAAATGCATGTGTATATCCTCTATCATCATCTCATTGTCTTTCACTCTCTTGCTTTTTTCTCTTACTCTGTAGTGATGTTCTATTTCTCTCTTTCTCCTCTCTCTCTTAGTCTTTTCTCTGGGATGTAATCATTCTGTCAGAGGAGCCTTAGAGAGTAAGGCCACTCTTTAGGGATTTGACTAATCATGCTAGAATCTCATTGTAGATGCTATGCACGTGCCACGCTCCGCCTCCCTAATCGCTTTTAACACTACATCCAGCTCAGCCGATGCCTCAGACACACACAAAAACCAGACCTGCTTGTGAATTTATGTGTGAGTGTTTGTGGATACATGTCTTGTCAGAATCCTCTCCTTCTCGTTCTCAATGATACCTGAAGCCTTTTCTTTTATGCAGTCACAATTTGCCTCTTTTTGCATTTCTGAAGAAGGTGGTGTTGGTAATTTTTGAGATAAAAAAAAAAGGTTAAGTGCGTTCAGCCACTGTTGCTCCTTCTGCATAAAGGCACCATCTCCACTCTCACAAAAAAGTCAATAGTGCTCGAGACATGGCGCCATCATCGTATAATCATAATTTTTGCTAAATTACTTATATTTCTCACTCATTTTTTGGCAGTAGCTCTCATTGTTGTGCCATCTCATAGAATAACCCATAGCTGCAGGTGTCTGTTCTGTTTGAGGTGATTTAGATGTGCTATCAACACAAGCTTCGCTAATGACTTTATCAATTAGCCCAGTCCAATAGCTACATGGCCCTGATTTCCTTTAAACATTCACCATCCGTGGCACGCTGATTTGTGTAGTTAATGAGAGCATGTTTAAGAGAGACAGAGGGAGAGAGAGAAAGTGTGTGTGTGTGTGTGTGTGTGTGTGCGTGTGTGTCAGTCTAGCCATATAAATACTGTGTCCAATGAAGATGGATATAGTATCCTGTCAGATCAAGATGATGGTCATGCAAATTTATGGACATGGAACAAGGCCCTAATTATTCAATCTGTTCCCTAATAATTATAAAAAGAAGTCACTGTTTCAGTGTAACTCCTATTATTTAAGGTGAAGTGTGTCATTTTTTCGATGTTAAACTGCTTTCTTCTATCCCAGCTTAAGAGGAAGAGACATCAATAAGGAAGAAAATGCGGTTTCTTTCTAGTGCTCACAACACATTACTATTTTTATTTTAGAGTAGATTCTCAAACAATCCATACATCTACTTTTTGGGATTAATGATTTTTTATTAGTAATATAAATTGCTAAGAACTTTATTTGGACACCTTTAAAGGCAATTTTTGGTCACATATGTTAGAAACACAACAGCTCGACATAATAGAAGAAATGTTTCTTGAGCAGCAAATCAGCATGTTAGAATGATTTCTGAAGGACAATGTGATACTGAGAAATTCACAGAAATAAATTATTAAATATAAATCTCTTTTTTTTAAGGCAGAATAATATTTCACATTATTATTGTTTTACTTTATATAAGAAATATTTTATACATATTTAAAAATATATATTAATGGATATTTTACCCAGTTTAATATTATACAAAATAAATAATATTAGTGCATTAATATTGTCATTCTGAATGACACTCCTGCATGCAAGTTATATGTATATTATACTTAAGGGTTGATTAATAATATACATTTATATTTAATACATTAATAATATACTTAATATATATTTTGCAAGTAATAGATTTGTGTAAGGGAGACAAACTATTGGAGATCCTGGAGAAAATGTTTGGCTTTAGTTCAATGGCATTTACAGTGAATTCTGAGGATTTCAGATACATTACTTACATTGCATGTTAATTTGAACACAGTTTTTTGGGGGGTGGTTTACACTGGTGGTTCAAAACTCTAAAATGAGTAAACCCACCTAGTACACATGTCCTCATGTCTCTCTTTCACTTTCTCTTGCCGTGTCTGTACAGAAAAGTTGAACATATTAAAGTTGTATCTAGTCAGACGAGATTCCCATTCCTGATAAAGGAGAATAAAGGGTGGAGTGTGAGTTCCTTCTTTCATCTCTTGTTCTGGTTCCCTCAACCCCTTTTTACACCAAAGTAGTATTAATATTGCATTGTTCGTGTGCAGGAAAAGCAGTGACCTGAAATATTTGACAAAGTGTTAAGATTGAAGAAGGCTTCTAATTTAAATGGTGAAATAGGCAAGTGTGATTTCTATTTCTTTAAATGTACTATAATATAATGGAGTGCAATATCCCCCCACTCACCATCGCTATCCCACACCAACCCCACCTTCTCTGGTTGTAGCGCAACCCCGCTTCAATAAATTAGTTCTCTGCATGCTCGCAGGGCCCAGAGCTGCTCATTTTACACACGCGCTCACACACACTCACCCGAGCCTCATTGATCTGCCCACGGTTCAACTTAATTGGAAACACAGTAACACCATCTACAGACACGTATGCACGCACAAGGAGGAGGTGGGGGGTTGGAGGGGGAAAAGAGAAGGAGAGAGACGGTTACACTCTACATGCTGTACTGGAGATAGTCATTACCACTTTCATGTCAAAAAAGATATCCGGACACACAGAGGAAACCTTGAGGTTCAAACTAGAGCTGACGAGGAGAATCGGCACACAGCAGAGCCATAAGAGCCTCAGGATATTGATCTGTCCCGCGAGCTGACTGTCGTGCAGCTAATAGATTCCATCAGCCATATCTGAGAGCTGAAGTCAATGAGGGGTGATCCTATTAACCGGGGATTTGTAAACAGTTGATTTGTAAAAAGCAAAGAAGAGGTTTTCTGATGCTGGGTCAGGCCGGATCACAGTCAGATCAGGGTTGGCTACCTCTAGATATAAGGCCATGTCATGTTAGCGTAAGACAACAGCTTAGAATCTCTTTAGGGCCTGGTTTTCACTTGGAGTTAAAGAAATAGCTCACCCAAAAATTTGGTCATAACGTGTTTACTCACTCTTATGTTGTTCCAAACCTGTATGACTTTCTTCTGCAGAAGAAGACACTTGAAGAATGTTGGTAAGTAATGGACAAAATTCCTGCTATATTTCTTAAAACATGTTCTTTAATGTTCCACTGAAGAAAGTCATATGTTTTGAACAACATCAGGGTGAGTAAATGAGGATGTAATTTTTATTTTAGGGTGAAATTTCCCTGTAAGACGATCATAAGTGGTCACTGGTCAGCTGACACAAATGGCCATGCATTTAAATATTGAGTAATATTAATTAACTTTTTGACTTATATAGTATATGGTTAGAGTTACAGTAGGAGTAGGGTTTGGCTTTAGGATTTAGAGTTATGTGCATGTAATTATGCATAATTTATTGTTACAATAATAGTAAGAACATGTTTCAAGTACATCTTAAAATAAAGTGTTAAAAATTGGTTAATCATTTTGAGATTGGCTAAAGATTACATGTTAGTTTGAAATGTTCATGTCAGTTCTGAAATGTTCACAATTTTGTCATATACAAAGTAACATGCATGCATTTTTAGGCATATAATACATTTTATACAGAGTATAATCTCCAAATGTTTTTAAAGATTAATTTGAAAAATAAATGTTAATGATCAAGGTAAATGTAATCTAATGAAAATAACAGAAACGAACTGTGCACAATTAATTAAATATACAATACTGGCTGTTATAGATAAATAAAGACATTTTTGTTATTGAATATAACCAATATGATATCAGTATATTGTGCATTACTAGTTATTTCATTTGAATGGCTATTTAAAAGTCTTAATTAACCAGCAAAGTCTAAACCATCGTTTAGTTTAGTGTTTGATTAATAAGTTAGCACATGAACACTTACACTATGAATGCATTGTGGCCACTTGTTTTCGACATCATTCAGATGTATTTAAAAGTTGTAAAACTCTAAACATTTTGTACTCTTTACACTAATAATAAAAGTCTACTTGTGATAATATTCCAGGTGTAAATGAGGTCTACAAGTTTTTCCTACTGTTTCTTGTTTTCCATTTGGAAACAGCAGCATAGTTGGCAACAGTGTATTTTCGAGAGTGAAAAATTATTTTTGCAAATAAATAGATCTGTGTCGCGCTTCTGCTAGGAGACAGCCTAACTCACGCCAGGGTTCAATAATTAATTCCTGTGTTGAGAGTTTCAGAGACGTGCTGATTGGGCTGATTTTCTCTTCTTCTTTTCCTCCTTTTTTCTCCTTCTCTGTTATGATACAAAGGAGGCCGTTTGAAGTAATTTGTCCCAGAGAGAGTGGCTTGGAATACTATACAAGCTTTGATTTAGCAAAGCAAATTTAATTTTGTTTGCTTTATGCAAACCAGCCAGGACCGAAGGGGCTTTCTCTGATTTCGCTTTGGGATGGGGGAGGTATCCGGTTCTAATGGGAGCGTGAGAGGAGCATCTTCACGAACGGATTCGGTATCTAATATAGCATGCGGTTCAAAAGTACAAATCCCATCCCCCTTTTCCACGCCTTGAAATAATTGTCTGTGTTTCTTATTTTTGTATGTTTCATCCTAATAACGAAAGCAATTCCAGCTTCTTTTGATTTGCTTTTGGAGAACTGCCTGATCTGAATGTTTCCTAATATGCTTAGCTAATCTTACAGTTGTGTGTCTAGCTTTGGTTATGGATCTATTGGGCACGGCTCGCAAACCTTTACCACTGCTCTCTACGTGCTATTGTGTTCTAGCCCATATAGCAAGGCTTTCTCTTCAGGGTCAAATCGAATGTTTGCGAATTGTCTCGTTCAGCATGGTACAAGCAGCCACTCAGGTTGGATTCTCAGTAACAGCCCTTAATAATGGCAGTTTTATAATGAAATGAACAAAAACCATCCCCCAAGGTCACAACTTTAAAAACACTGTATCTCCAGCACCCATTTCTACATATTTTGACCGTACCAAATACTTTATAGTGTTTTAGTCCGTGGTTCGTACCTGAAAAGGGGGGTGGGGGGTGGTTGCGGGGTTCGATGTAGAAACTGTAGAAAATGGGTGGTCCACTTTTGTTGAAAGACTGTTAGAGAAATAATGAGTGAATAAAGCAAAAGCCGTTTTTTTTTTACCATTTTATATATATAAATATAGAGAGAAACCTCTTCTTGACTAGCCTCCATTCTTTTGTTATACAAAACTTATCCAATATCTTTCAAGCTCTCTCCGCAGTTTAAAGGTCTTAATTGGATTCCATCAATATATTGCTTGACACGACCTCGGGTCCGCCACATTCCCTCTCTACTCTGCGGAGGGAAGCCGCCTCATTCATTCCGTCAGGCTTTGTAATGCCGTGAATATTCTTGGTTAAATTGGCAGTTTTCAGAGCTATTATTTAAGCCTGATTGGACTGCAAAAGCATGCTTTAAATGAAGTGAATGTCAAGAAAGAAAGAAAGAGAGAAAATAGCATGTTACCTCTACACACGGGTCCGTATAAAGTATCTCGCTCTCTGTAGGCCGACTCAAGTGTAAAACTTTGTAAGTATATGTATGAAAGGTACAAATGACTAGGTTATTAAAGTAGAATTAGGCTGCCAGGCTTTGAGTAACAGTCAGCCCTGTCGTTCTCTCCCTCTCCTTTTTCTTTCTTTGTTCCATTGCCATTGACGGGCATGGAGAGGCGTTTGATTGCCAAGACAGCAGTGACTGTGCCTGACCCTCACCCAATAAAAGGAGCAGACTACCACATCCATGACAGGTACATCATGGCACTATGCATCTACAATACACTCTACAGAATATTGAACACTTAGATCTCCCGTACGGGTGGTATTGAAATCTCAGCAGGCTTTGTTAAAAATACCTTGTCGTATTGACTTGTACAGTTAGTCGTATTTACTGTACTTGATGTCAACAGATGCCTTAGCCAAAGTGACTTGCAGACTTCTTGCTGGAGTGAAAATAAATCCAAACTCAATTTGGCCTTGGCCCAGTTCTTTACTAGTACCCTGTTAGATGTTACATTTCTTATTATGATTCAGTTGTGTTGTGTCTATAATGGTGATCCATTTTCTGCCATTTACACAGTGGGTTGTATAGGATTGGAATCATAAAACCATAAACTTGCAGTGTAAGAGTTTACTTTTCTTTTGTTAGGTTAAAAAAAAGTCTAACTTAAAGGGTTAGTTCATCCAAAAATGAAAATTATGTCATTGATGACTCATTGTCGTTCTGAACCCGTAAGACCTCTGTACATCTTCTGTTCCAGGTCTGTTGTGAGCACGTTCACAACACTGCAGTGACCCTGTTGACGTATGACGCTGCTGACGTGTTATCTTTGTTATTGGGTGCACCAGAAAACACGTCAGCAGCGTCATACGTCACACAGCGCCTTGAACGCACTCACAACAGACCCGGAAAAGAAAACAATGATGAATAAAATCTCTTACGGGTTTGGAATAAGGGTCATTAATGACATAATTTTCATTTTTGGAAGAGCTGTATATATATATATATATATATATATATATATATATATATAAATTATTAATATTTGTCACATTTATCACTAATCTTAAAATAAAATAAACATAGAAAATATGTTTTATTATTATATTTTTAAAAATACAAATTGTATTCTTGAATCTTCACTTACCACTTCTAACTGGCAAATTGAATATCAGAATTTCTTGGTTTGTCATCGTTTCGCTTTACAGACAACATCAGTTTGTTTAAAATATGATGATCATTTTCTGTACCATGATTTAAGAATGACCAATCTTGATATTCAGTGGAACAAGATCTGTACAAAGTCACACGATCAATGCTATAAAATTGCTTACATTTGATTAGTGACCTACGAATATTTTAAATGAATTAAAATCCTAAAGCCTATTGCCATTTTTAAATCCCACATTTCAAGTATGTACTGACTTTTGAACCATGAACAATGAGCTATGTATTCTGATGCAAAGCTGGTCTTTATTTAAGAATATTTTGACATTGTGTTGTATTTTTTGCTACTTTTTTGTAATGTTTGACATTACAAGGGCATGTGAGCACATCCAAGCACATTTACTCACTTTGATTTACTATAGTTAGAGAATAGCCGGAGCGCTCGCATAACGTAGGTTTCAAGAAAATCAAAATGAAGGACGTTTTAAGCACGCATTCCTCAAGGCATCACATAAACACGTTTACAGCATTTTTACAGTGCTTTTACAATGTCACGCTGTCAAGATGCCAGGTTTTTGTGGCCATGGTTTTTCCTCCAACATACAGTGAATGATTTTCTCTCACTCTCTATTAATTTTGTCTACATATAGAATCATATAATAGAATCCCTAGTAATCATGGTGTGGGGCTGAAATAAAAGATTAATCAGATTAAGATGATTCCGAACAAACATCGCCTTTTACTGAAATGTATTGATGTTGTCTGATGTAGCGGAGGCCTGCTAATGTCTCTATCACATAGCTTTCCCATGCAGATTGTGCTTATTATATGGAGGTGATAATGTCATGGATACACGCTCGCAGTCTAGCGGCAGGATATAAGACGATTTATCAGGCCCGTTCAGGATGGATGATGGAGGATTGGAAATTGCTAGCACAATTAAAATGATGTAGAAGTACGCGACGGGTCATTTTCTGCCAAATTATTAAAATATCTGTATAGCAAGGGTGTGAAATATTGGATTCTGTTTGGCTGATTTTAGCATAGCAGTTAAGGATAAGTGGTCTTTGATTGGTTGAGAAGTGATAAAGGGCTAATTTTGCACTCAGCTGTTAGCAATCTGAGTGATAAGATTAAGGGGGAACTTAAAATAGCCTGACAAAAAATATGCTAGTGGGTTAGCCGTGTTTATACATTTGGGCTGTTGCCTGGCTGAAGGACAGATGGCTCAGCTGCAAGGAGGGGCACGGAGACTGCGAGGCGTGACAATTTGTTAAAAAAGGAAAAAAGAATGGCTGCATATCCCAGCATCACTTGTGTGTATGTGTGTGTTTGTGACCTCAGAGGAGAGTGTGTTTCAAAGGCGTTGATGTGGAGGGGCGAACCCCTAGCTCCCATCTCCCTGCGACTATAAACACGTCAGCCGACACACGCCGCTGCAATCTGGAACCAGATTTACTGCCCAGGAAATATGGCAGCCTTTTTATTGGTCCAAATACTTGTCACTCATAATTTATTGGCTGGTGCTAGGCCTGCTGTGATGTCAGTGAATCGTCCCTGCCAAGAACATGAGAAAAAGAGAGCGAGAGAGGGAGAGAGAATCTGTTTCATTCATGAAGGGCTTAGGGTTTTGTCAATGTCATAGTTCTTTTCTGATCACACACGCTCATCCACATCATTTCATTTCCTCAAATCTTTATTCCCGTCGCTACAGTGGCATGTGTTAGGCTTCTGAAATCATAAGGCCTAGTCTCCTTTCTGCATTAAGATTTTTTTGTTAATTCTGGCTCCATTTGGAAGAAAAGTGGATTTTGTTATAAGGGCTTTAAAACGTAACATTAACAACCTCTAAAAATATATTCCTTTAGTGAATTTTTAATACTTTAACTACATGTTGTCAATAAGTCAGTAACTGATTTAAGGCTCAAATACTTCAAATTAATCAGTTATTCATTTTGGAGGTTGAATTATGCTCAGTAGAGTCTTTTGTTCGGGACTTGAACTAAACTGATTGTACGACATGTATTTGATCCATTGGAGTCATTTGTTTAGGAGTCAGAATACAGTGGTTGCTCTGTTGTGTTTTTTTTTTTTTTTATTCAATGACAAGTACCAGCTCTTATGATTAATTTGTTTTGTATTGAAGTTACACTCGTCACATTTTCTGTGTTGGAACAGACTTATAATTATTAATATAATCATTATTACTAATAGTAATATTTTTCATTTAGAATTGAATGAATGTGGTGAAGTCAGAGAGAAGAGTTGTTTACTACATATCATATAGCCTGTCCATTTGCTTCAGTTGGACACATTCAGATGAATCTGTGGAATGGTTGACTGGTAGAACTATCGTATTGATGTGGCAGTCAGCCATTCACAGTGACATGGAGGCACTTCTTCTCACATGAATTTTTTGCCTGAATTTAATTAATAGTATTTCTAAAGCATTTCACATTCAGAACGGACAGATAGAGATACTAAAATACAGTCACTTCAACAGCCAATGAAAGACAAAGAAGTGCACACAGGGCCCAGTTACAACTCTTTCTTGACCTAGAAACTAAAGAATGTAAAGTGGTGGAAAGAACAGCACGTACAAACAAGCTTAATTTCATTTAATCTCTTTTGATAGAATAGGTGAAACCACTGTAATTATGGTGTCAGAAGTGTGCAGAAACTGGAGAAAAGAAAAGATCAAAGCAGCCTGTCCTTTCTTAAAAAGACAAAATGAATATCAAGGAGAATGTGAGAGCAGTGGGGTGGGATATTTAGAGAAAGAAAGGAAAAAAGGGCAGATAAAAAATGAAGTGAAATGCCAATGACTCTTTTGAAAAATTACGCACGATTTATGAAGGACTATTAAAATGTTTATATTTACAGCATTTTGTTCTGTATCAAAATAATTAATTGCCACCGTTTGCAAATTAAACGTACATTACAACGTAATTAAGAAGGCAAATGAGTCCAAGCTTCCCCAAAGCATCCAGAGAGAACGAGAGCTTGAGAGCGAGAGAGATAGATAATGTACATTTTAAATGTGTGTTCGAGTTAAATAGTTGCAATACATTATCTTATTAGATGTATGTTATTGTTTTGAGGCTTCGGTTCAGTGTGTTGTTATGGATCATCTGGGTCAGGCAGGTATTAATGATACCACTTTGTATTTCGCACCATTTCTTTATCCTTGAATTGCGATATTTCATGTGAAGTACAGTATTTCAGACATTGACCCTGATCTGCTCTTGATCTATAGGTGCTTCCCGTTATAATACAAGCAAGTCAATACGCAACACTTCAAACAGACGCTGAATTTTCCCGGCATGCTCACTGTCAGCTGCTGAAGCAATATGTGGAACGATGTCTATATTGCAGCCAAACGGCAGCCCATAAAGTATAACTTTTTGTCATAACCTTCCCTCTTTAGTGAGAAAACAGATATAAAAGTATATAGCGTGTGCTTTACTGTCACCCCTTCACCTCGCCTGGCAGCTGCACGCTCTGCTGATGGATGCCCCGTGTCGTCTACCTTTTAATTGCTCGTAAATTTTTGATCCAGTAGAACGCTGCATTCTTGGAGCACAGCAGCTCTAGGAATAGCAGAGAGCAAAACCAATACAATAGAGAAAAAGCAAGAGAGATGTTGGATTATTGCAGAAAACAAGCTCTGCAACAAGCAACAATCTTACTTTTTAATTACGGCACCTTAATTAGTGATAAATCGGAAGTGATAAAAACGGTTTTCTGGGCTTAGCTCTAGAAAAATACATAATTCCTGCTGCATTCTATTTCACCGAGCTACAAACATTTATTTATAATGTCCCTATTGTAGGTGGCGCTTCATATAATGGTTCACATAGGTGTCAAATTTGTCCATTTTGAGTTATAATACATTTATTGTAGCCATTTTGCCATTTTTATTCAGAAAGAGAAAAGCCACAAACTAGATTTGAACCCATAAGAGCAATATAGTGTGTTAGAGCACACATGCTAAACACTGTTCCATAGACTCCAGCACATTCAGCACTTTAGGCACAAACTAAATAGCGAACTACTAATGTAAAGTGAATGAACTAGCCCTCATACTCCTCTAGCTTCCTTTCATCATTGCTCTCTGTCTCTAGTTCTCTCTCCCCCGCAGCAAGCACGTTCCTTCTCATCAGTCAGGACTCCAGTGGAGATTTGTGAGGGTATGAGAGTATAAACACATCCTCACTGATCAGAGACCAGCTCGTCCTGCTCTTGAACACTTCCAGACCGGCCCTCACACAGCTCTGTCTGACTGTGAGTCAGAGGGTACACACAACAACAGCACAGCATCACACACACACACACACGCTGACCAGCGGCCTGACAGAGAGTGAATGAGATGGGTTAGTGTAATCAACCCCAGTAATGTCACCCCCAATTACTCATTCTCTTAAAAGGCTATTAAAACATAATTGCCGAACGATTTACATCCCTGTTAATGCAGCCACGGATAATTTATTATTTTCCATAAGCCTTTCTTTTTTTATGCAGACAAAGAGAGAGAGAGAGAGACCGTGTGAAGAAGAAGAAGAATATCCTGAGTCAGTGGGGAAAGGGATGTTGGTTGCAAAGTGAAGTCATTTAAAACCCACCCAGATGCCTCCAGGTTAGTTTATAATAAACAAAGCACTAATATACTGTATGCCAGCGGACCAGATAATATTCAGGGTGAAGTGAGCCCAGTATTATTGTGTGACTCCTGTTTGTGTTGCGGAAGGAGATTAAGTCCACCATAGACCAGCAACCTGATTTATAAAACCTACATAGCAATCCATTTGATCCTAAATTCTAAAAATTTCATCCTATGTCAAAAGAGAGGGGGGAAAAATAAGGATCCATAAGGGCAAAATCTGATTTGGAAATGTTATGGCATACAGCAACTGAAGAGCATGCATACTTTTTGTATACAAAAAATAATCTAGCATTGTAAATTAAAATGTAAACATAAATAGATAAATCATAATATTCTTTAATATATATAAACAAATAAGTAACTGCTTTATGATAATTATGTCACTGAAATTTTACAAAAATAATAATAATATATTTGTGCTACTCCAAAAATAAATATTTGTGGCTATTCTATTTTGTGGAGTTAAAGTTAAGGTGAACTTGAAATTATGATGCATTATAGATATTATTTATTTATTTATTTATTATTATTATTATTATTTTGTACATGTATACCCTAGTGAAATATAAATTTACTAAAATGTATTTGAAATACATTTATTTTATAAGTATACTACAAATACATTTACATGTTTATGTACTCTTGGTATACTAAACTAGTATACTTAAGGTCTGCTAAATTGCAACAGCTAATTTTGTACATTGGAACTATTCCTAGTATACTTTAGCTAAACTTTAAGTATCTTACATTTAAAAAATTACAAAGATCATAAGGTCCTCATCATTAGTGACGTTAAAACACATTTTAGGCTCAGTATTTAGAAATGAATTTATACTCCAACTGAGTATAAATGTAAAAATTTAAAAAGCAGTATACATGTGTATACTTGGTAACCTAAATAAATGGTTTCAGAAATTGTCATGTTGGATCATTCTATGCATATCTTTATAAATGAGGCCCCAGTTATAGACCAGGTTTAATCTAGTTATCAAGTCTGTCCTTTTACCTTGTTTCTCACCTCCCCTGCCTACAGGAATCAGAACCTTGTTTTCCCCCCAGTGTCCTACTCTAATCGGTGCTAATAAAGATCAATTAGAGTAATTAAGTGCTTTGGTTGAATTAATCTTGGCTGGTGAATATATTAGCTTGGACTCGTTACTTGCTGAAGTTGGAGAAGATGATCCCAGGGTCGACCTGCTAAGGGCTCCCAAACCATTCTTTGGTTTGAGGTGCCAGGAATGCCTCACCTGTTTAACTATTTTGCATTTCTCAGTAGGGAAACACTGTCCATTAAAGTTGCTGCTTAATCTCCTTGACCATAGCTGGGAAAACCTATTTATACCTGCGCATCTCACCATATGTTCATGTTCACTCGCACTCTCTCTCTCTGTCTCTCTTCCAAGGCCTGTGTTAGTGGAAAGCAATTGTGTGGAATGTGTAAGAATTAAGTGCCCCATCATTCAGACTAGACATGCAATTAGATGAGCTGCGGCAGTTTCCAACAGACAAGCACAGAGTCTTGTCACTATAACTCAGCCCTTCCCCCCGCCTTTCCTTTTTATTCCATAAAACACAAACATACTCACAAACGTGCTTATTTAGACAAGTTTTGCTTGCTGTGTTTACAACAGGAGTCAAATTATGATTTTAAAAACAAATATAGATATTTAAAAGTACTGTTGAAAAAGTTTCCCATTGAAAGATGGCTCTTCAGCTCAACAAAGCTGGGTTCATTTGATCAAAATTACAGTAAAAAGCACACATAATACTGTGAAATATTATTACAATTCAAAATAACTATTTTTCTATCTCTGTGACAAAGCAGATTTTTTTCAGCCGCCATTAGTCTTCAGTGTCACATGATCCTTCACAAATTATTCTAATATGCTGATATTGTGCTCACTTATTATCAATTATTGGTACTTGATTAATAATTATCAATAATTAAGTAATTGTTTTTACAGTTTTGATCAATTTATTGAATCCTTGCTAAATTAATTTATTTTATTAATTTCTTTGGGCTCTTACCCCAAACATTTGAATAGTAGTGTACCACGGTTTCCACAAAAAAATGTCATTCATCAAAAAAATAACAAAATTAAACAATTCAACATTGATAGTATTAATATTAACGTTTTTTGAACAGCAAATTTCAATTTCAGACTTCTTTCAACAACTTAAAAAACAAATCCAAACTTCTCACCAGTAGTATAGTTTTTATCTATTTACCTTTGCTTGTGTTTATACTGTAATACTGATCTACATTTGAATTATGAAATTCTAAAGTAGTTTTAGGTTAACAAAAAATGTTAAGGTACAAGCACCACCAAATGCATGGGAAATGCAAAAATCTAGTTAAGCCAATATGTTTGTTCTGACTGAGTTTGCTGTGTGTCTGCTCTACAATTTTCTATTTCCTCTTCACACCCTTGCTAATATTTTTAGCATGTAGCTGCTAAACCATCCAGAGAATGACTATTGATACCAGGATATGTACTCGGCACGATTTCCACTAATTCTGATCAATGTCGTCAACTCGCCAAGTACAAAATGGTGAATTGCTGGCGTAGAGGGATAATTGCCTTTCATGCACCGAATTTGGCATGCACTTCTCCCACTAGACCTAGTTGAAACGGTGCTTCTACCCCCAAAACTGTCGTCCTTAATGAAATGGTAATTACTAACACAGCAGAACAGCTGAGAGGCTCCGCCAAGCCAACAAGGACAAATACAGGAAAAAGAATTAAGAGAAGAAGAGGGAAACGGAAGAAAAGAAAGAGCAAATAGGGAGAGGAATGAACTGGATTTCACTAAGCTCTCTGCTATGAAGCAGTAGGAGCTTGATAGCTTTGTCGTTTCAATCATTTGTCCACAAATTAGTGGCATTTCTGAAGATTGACCACGTTTTGCTCTGTGAGAGTGGCTATGCCGGCATGGTAATTGATTGCTCTCTAAGCGAACATGTCTTTAACCTTTCTGAGGTCGGGCCCAGTCGGATGCCATCAGTCCTGTCAGAGTTTTAGATGCCTGGAGCCATTTATCTTTGCGTGCTCCCTCGTTCGCTGCCCAATTTGTAGCCGGTGAGGCACTGTAGGTGGTTTAATTATGACCGGAATGGGAAAACAAAACAGGAATGGCACCTCATACAAAGGGCTCCACTGTGAGCAGAGTGTCCACGTGGGCCTTTGCCAGCAACCCAGCACCCTGAAACTGAGACACAGAGGAGGCTGAACCACTGCCAACATGAACCTGAGCCAACATGGAGACCGAAGAAACGCCCTTGTGTGCAGGACTGAGTGTGTGTGTGTGTGTGTCTGTGACTGTATTAGTAGCATGTGAAACACTGAATGTGAATATTTTGTATGATTGTATGGTGTATGATGTCTTGTATGATGAAAGGATGGTTTTATTGAGTTAATTGATGCAAGATCTTTACTTTGAATTTGTATTTTGTATAGTTTAAGTACGTTTTCAAGTCAATACTTTGGAATGTTTTTCTGTTTGGACTCTCCTCAGTGTTCAGAATTGCTCCCACCTCCCATTATTATTATTATTATTATATTTATATTATATAAAACACACATACACACACACACACACACACGTATATATATATATATATATATATATATATATATATATTTATATATATATATATATATATATATATAAATATATATATATATATATATATATATATATATATATATATATATATATATATATATATATATATATATATATATATATATATATATATATAAATATATATATATACATATACTGTATATAGGATCAGGATGGTATTTTAAAATGTTTTTGAAATAAGTTTCTAATGGTCACCAAGATTTTTATTATTAAGATTTTTTAAGTATTATTACAATCAAAACTTAATATTTTGTATTTTGATTTAATATATATTTTCTATTTTAATATATTTTATATTCCTGTGATGGCAAGTTGAATTTTTAGCATCATAACATCAGTCTTCAGTGTTACATGCTCCTTCAGAATCATTAATATGCTGATCTGGTGCTGAAGAACATTTATTATTATCAGTGTTGAAAACAGTTGTGCTACTTAATGTTTTTGTGGAATCCGTGATACTTTTTTCTTTGATGAACTGAAAGCTTTAATGAGCAGCATTTGTTTTTAAACTATTTATATAAAGTTTTTATACTCTCACTTTTGATACATTTTGTGTGTCTTTTCTAAATAAAGTATTATTTTAATGCAATTAATAATCAATATTTGTGACCCTAATTGCTGCCACCGTATCTGTATAATAATTTACCATTCTAATATGGATAAAAACAGGCATGACAGCACAGTCACCATTCATATTCACCAATAAGATCATTTTGCAACAGAATATATATATATATATATATATATATATATATATATATATATATATATATATATATATATATATATATATATATATATATATATATATAAACATTCTACCTCTTTCCTTTGACCCGTCATTCACTCTCCATGACATCCCACCTTCATTTGCAGTCATGAGCCTGTTAGACACAGCCAATCACAGCAATGGCCCAATCACAGCGCCCCTGCAGGAGGAGAGATGGCAGACATCCTTCTCTGGCTTCTGAAGAGTGGCAGTTTCACACACTGTCTGTCACCGAACTGCTCAGAGCTCTGATTGGATAATGAGAGGGTGTTATGAGATCTACTGTGTCAGAGCAGTGGCACCAGACATTGGCAACTGTGCAGTGTGTGTGTGTGTGCGCGCCTGGCACTGGAGATGTTAATGAGGCTTGTTCGCTAGTTTGTACATGTGATACGTCTTTTTAGGGTTCATATATTTTGGCCCTTGGGTAAAAATCTGTGAAAGTCATACATGATTCCTCACTCACATTATCTGATAATTATGATATTATTCATATTCTTCAAATGTTTACAGTGCGTCGTACGGTGTGTGTGTGAACGCATAGACCGATGCTCTGACTGTGTGTTCAGAACAACAGGGAATATTAGTTTTAGATTTGGAGAAACACAAAATGTGTCTCTTTAAAATATGTCCATATAAATATTTCTGCCTGAATAAATAGGGAATTCAAACAAGCTGTCAGTCAATACAGGTGCGTGCACTGTTTTGAGACCAAACACTGCAAATGAACGTCCAATCAAAGCTGCTATATACTGTGAATGCTCTGTGTGTGTGTGTGTGTGTGTGTGTGTGTGAGGTTAAGTGCCTTCCTTTAATGTATTCTCAGATTTCCTCTGCTCACTCACAAGCCATATATTCTCAGGTGGTGGTGTTGTGTATGTGTGAGCGAGAGCACCCTGACGGGCTTGTAAACTGGCCTGCGGCTGCTCTCCCGGTTGCTCTCGCGGGCAGATAAATTAATTAAAGGAATACTTTTTTTTTCTCACTTTCTCTCTCTGAGCCAATTACTTTGAGCCGGCGGATTGTGTGTTTTACTAGAGAGAGTCGAGCTAATTAAAGATATGGCGTGGGACAGAGAGCACTTCTGCCTCTCTAACCTGATCGTGTGGCTCTGAGTGGCACAGGATAGAGATAATGATGGAAAACAAACACAAATGCGCCTCCACCATTAATGGTTAAATCATAAATGCTCGCTTTTAAAGAGCGGTGTAGGAGGGTGCTAGACTGAGAATGTGTGTGAGAGAGAAACTTGTTTTCGTATATGTCAGACTGAGCGTTTCTTTAGTGCAGTGTGGGAGTTTGTCTTGGATATGAGAGTGTTATTGTGACAGTTCATGCTAATTATCCATATGAAAGGACACCCATTGCTTTTGGACCAAATATTGTGTTCTGGGGCATATTGAGAGGTTAAATGTGATCGTGGCAGCTTGACGCTGAACTTTGAACCTGATGAATCTTTGGCTTTCTCTCTGTGTAATTAGGAGGGGCTGGATAAGCTGCACAGATTTACACAAAGGCAAATTCTATTACTCACTGGTTGCTCTTTTGTAGTTTTATTCTTACCTAAAGCTTTATCTGCACTTTATGTAAGTTACTTTATTCAAACTTGTTGCACTGCAAATGAATGATTTCTTACCCAGTATTTATTCCTGTTTTCCAGTAAATCTAGACATATAAGTAAAAATGAAATAAATAAATTTGTTTATTTTTATTTGCAGATATTTTTCTTATTTTGGGCAAATTTCACCATTTCAGAAAAAGGGACTTAATATTTGAATATATTTTACTTCTTAAGTAAATGTAACTTAATTTAATATTTTTTACAGAAAAACAACAAAAAAATATTTTTGCAGTGTGGATGTTGTTGTACCAATGTGATCAATATTAGTAATCATTTGAATGTAAAATGTATCTGCATTTTTGCATGTTTGCATAAACACAATATATTTTATTAATATTGACAGCATCTAAAACTTGTCCGGTGTCCACAGGAACCCATTGAAATAGTGCCCATCTGTTTTTAATGTCATCAACACACTCAGTAAACTTTGAGGATTGAGAAACTGACAAATGACGGTAATTGCAACGCTGTAAAGTGATGGCGCTATGGAGCAATTTGCTTTTTAAAAACATTTTAATAGGTTTTACGTTACATTATCAGCCACCAACTATAAACACCGGAGACGGGAAAAGCAAAGCATCCTTCCAGTTAAGAGTCAGGCGTGACTTCCACATTCAGGAAAACATCTATATGTGAACATTTTGTAGAATGTTGGTTTTTTAGAATATTGAGTTGTATTAGTAAAAATAATATCTATTCACTTTATTTTTCAGCATGTATTGTTTCCTATAGATGTCTAAGACTTTTAGTTGCTCTCAGTTATGAAATCTATTCTGAAACTCCTGAGATAACAAGAGACTTTCTCTCGGGGGGAAAAATCTTAGAAGCAGGCTACTTCATCAAAGTCTCCATTTGATCTACATTTAATCTCATTGCTGTTTAGGAGAAACGACTGAAGTATAAGAATGGTATCATTTGTGAATTTCCTATCCATTTCTGTGCACACCTCTTGTCTTTTATCATATAAACAAGAGTATGCTGGTCATTGTGTGTGAATGCTTATGTCTACTGCATGTGTGCATATTCATAAGTGTTTTGTTGTTGTGGACGTTCTTTGGTGTGTTTGCGTCGGTTGTGCATGCTCTTGATTGACAGGCGGGCAGATAAACTGGGATGCATGTGTCTGTGTCTCAATGACACGCCGCTTTGCCCAGAGGGACGGGGGAAGTGGAGCGCTGCACTTCCTGCGGAGGGGCGGGGCCCTCTCTGCGGGGGTTTATGAGCTGGCACACGTGCGGGCAGCCGCTTCACCACCCCCACCCCCGCAGGGGAGAAAGGGCCCCTCTTCTCAACCTCCACTAATGTATAATTCATGCTAAGTAGCAATTTTGATGTTTTGCTGGAGGGATAAAGAAATCCAAGAAATTCATAAATAAAGTTCCCTTTTTTCTCATCTCTAGTTAATTTATGTTAACACACAATTAGCTGACACAGAGCCTTGGATGTATGGCTCCCCTAGAGTTGTGCCGGCACTACTGAGAGAGACATGCTGAAAAATGACCCAATAAGATTGGTCAGGCTTCCCCAACAGGAGAGGCTTGTCAGGTGTCACTTGTCTCATGTAATGGACCTTGATGCCCTATGGGACAGCCAAAAGTCCTCTGATCCAATCACATCTTCTTATTATCCCTGTAAGGATCTTCACAAGAGTTTCTAATAGAGCAGGAACCACACTGTTTTTCTTATCTGCTTGGTGGTTTGTGGACTGTGCATGTCTATGGCACACAAACACAAAATAATCACTTCGATGGCATGCTTTTTTGATTTTTTAAAAAGCATCAAGATGTTTTGGTATTTGTAGTATTTGATATACTCTATAAGTGGATATGTTGTAAAGTTTGTTTACATTTTTAACATTTATTATTTTAATATTTAAATATAAAACTATATGTATTGAAATGTATAAATAGCTGTCAATATTCAGATTAATAATATTACTGAATATATCGATAATGGTATTTTTAATATAATATAATATAATAATAATAATAATAATTATTATTATTATTATATCTGTTGTGTGTGTGTGTGTTACATGTTCTCATTTTTGTAATTGTTATGTATATGTGTATATATATATATATATATATATATTTTTTTTTTTTTTTTTTTTACTGGCTGTTTTGCAGTAGATTGTAATGTTTATTTTGGGTTTATGATTTAGGATGAGGATTTAATGCCTCATCATGGCAATTCAACACAAAATGACGACTTCAACAACATGTTATGTGACTTTTTTTAAAAGCACCAAGACATATCTGTGTTTTATAATGTGATTCATGAAACAAATTTAGTATAAGGGTTCTTGCTTTTTGTTAAGTGGACGGATGGCCGATTTTGAACTGACTTCAACTGTGCAATCAAGAGCAGTGATACGGTGACGGTCCCTCTAATAGAGTCACTTTCTGCTCAATCCACTGATCTGAGTGCAGGTGTGATGCAACAGAGCGCTCACTATATCACCAGCCATGCCAAAACTGTCATCTCCCCCCGCCAGCTTTTTCATTAAGGCCTTTTCCTTCACGCAATATCATTTGCTTTGACATTTCGGTGGGATGTTTTTAGCACCACCTCTGTTTCCTCTGCGCTGTTTGAAAGCCAGTGGTCATTTGTCAAATGGACTGATTTGTTCTTCAGCTCAGCAAATAGTCCCAAAGCTTTGCAGTGTGATTTAGCTTTGGCATTGTTAATGTTGCAGTGTGTTATCAAATATGTAAGCAGCGCAGATGGTTAGATTCAGCTCGCTAGGCCAATGTTTTGGGTGTTTTCTTTATTTAAAGGATGCCATTAAAGCATTAAACCAGCAAGAGAGAGAGCCAAAATTCAGTCTCTGTAGTGCCAACACCTTCAAGGTCCCAGTGTGCGTGTGTTTGATTAAGACCTTTTGTCTTAATTACTTAATCACACTAATTAGTCACAAAGGTGAAATAGAGCTATACTGTAACTGTACACAACAAAAACAGCCTGTAATGACAAGATGGTGTTGTTTTTCGTGTTCTTGACTAAACTAAACTGAATATCTAATATTGTCTTTTGATATTATTTATTATATTTATATATTTTTATATTCTGATCATATGTTCAGAAAAAGATAAATATTCAGCTAAGTATCTTTAAGTCTGAAGTCTACTATAATATGTTGGATAATTTGACATTTAATAACAAGTTGAAGTTAATTCAAGCTTTAAAATAGATATTTTGGCCATATATTCAACCCATAAAATAAGATGAATATACTAATTAATATGCTATTCTTTAGGTCTTAATCTTAAAATATCAGAAGAAAAAAATGATAACAAGATATGGTTAGTTGTAAAATGTTATGTATCATGACAACTGAGTTTCAAAATGTTAAGTGTTATGTCTCACTATAATCATACTGATAGTTTTGAATTAATTTATGAAGTTTCAAAAAAAAAAAATTTCCTGACTTTTATCTTGAAAAGTAGACTTATTTGAAAATAGTTATTAAAATGTTGTAATGAGAGGATGATGAAAAGCATGCTCTAAACTCAAAATGTCAGTTTTAAAAATAGTGATTAACGTTGATATTTCAGCATGTTTTTAGAGTTATAAATTGATATAATCTAACATGAAAGTAAGAAGGATGTTGGTAATCATTTTTGAAAATCATAAACTCAATCAGATTACCTCATAATCAATTCAAATAATGTTTATGATTGTGATGTTTTATTTTGGCTTACCGTATATCTATTTCGTGATAAAGCTAGTACCTGTATACTGCTTGATGTAATATTAATAGAGCTGAGACATCAAAATCCAAGTCTAATAAATATTGAAATCCACAATATACTACAAGAAAATTAAAGGATACCATTGTCTATTAAGAGAGCTTTGTGATTACAAGAGCTGTAATGGTGTCAGTCACCTCTGTATTACTCAGAGAAGCCAATTTGACTCCTCTCTCAACATTTAATCAAAGATCCTCTCTCATAACTGTCTTTTTGTGGTATCAGCATAGAAATCTGTGTTTGTCGTACTGTAGGTGGAAAGCGCAGCTAGCGTCAGCACTAGAGAGGTTCACAGAGGGTCTCCGTCACGGCCGCTCGCTCGGTGCGCCCCGGTGGACAGATGTGGATGGGGACAGGGGGACAGATGAGGAATGGTCTTGGCTTGTCACCAGGGCAATGTGTAAGTCTGGCCGGCCAGTCGGCTCGCAGCTTGCGCCTGCATTCCCCTTCGCTTAATTAGGGGTTGTTGGTACCACAGAAGGTGTCACCAACCTTTTCAGTCCAATAACAGATGGTGTTCTTTTTCTGAGGTCCTGCCAAAGCCCACTGTCCCGCTCCTGGGAAAATGACCTAACTCGCAGGCAGCTGCTTAGTGCGGCTTGAGTGCCTCTTAAAAGAGACTTCTATCAGGGAATTAGCGGGACGTACCACTGCAGCCCGAGGGGTGTGAGTTTGAGATGATTCCACCTTTAATCACCCTCTCTAAGCCGTTCTGAGGGCCGAGCTCGTCGTTCACATTGAAATCCAAAGTGACACTATGGACCGGGTGGGAGGAGGGCTGACACACTGACCATTTTACATGGCTCGGAAAAACTCGCCGCTCCCCCCTCCCAAAGCAGATGGTGTGTATAACAACACAGAATGTGGTCCAGGGGAGGTCAGGGAGGGACAAAAAGTGAAAGGGTCCCCAGACAGTTGGGGGAAGAAAAGGCCTGCGGAGCGGAGGGAGGAGCCAGGGGAAGAGAGAGAGAGAAGAAAAGGAGAGAGAATGGAGAGAAGTTTTTCAAAGCACTGGTCAGTGAGAGGCTAAAAGAGGAGCCAGAGAGCGTCGGGCCGCAGATGTGAGACGTGGGAAGGAAGGGGGTCGGAACTTTACAAGCTGCATGCTGGGTACACACAGCACTACTGCTGTCAGTCACCAACTCACTTGGCTCCTCTCTCTTTCACTCTTTCTCTTTAGACCTCTCTCTCCTTGTGCATTCATGTGATTAATAAGTCATGGAAACATATGTTTTTTTTTCTGTTATTTTAACTTATCAAAGTAATGTAACCAATTTGAGCCTTCATTCCAACTACATTTTTTTTATTATACTAAATTCAACTCAGATTTTTTGACTTGTTTAATATTATTTAAATTGAAATTAAATATATATAAGAATATTTAGGTTGATTATAATAACTTGACTAATATAATATAATATAATATAATATAATATAATATAATATAATATATTTATTTTCTATTTATATATTTAATAAAATGTATGTTTTCATTTTTCTTTTTGTAATCTATAAGCATCAAGCATACAGATCTGTTTTTTTCTGTGTTGAGTGCTTGCAAGCAAAAGTGTCTGAAATGTGTTGCAAATACTGCAAATCATTTTAATTTTAAACAGATTCCACATTCCAATGCTTTCGCAAGTCACCCATTCAGTCTTTTATGTTTTATTTTATCTGAACAGCTTGGTCTCCAGACTTTTTCCACACACCATCAATAGCAAAAGAAAAGCCTCTCTTCTTCTAACAAGCATTTTCCCTTCTGCTGTCTCTCCTTTCCTCTCTATCAATCAGATTCCCAAGCACATTAACGGGCATGGAGAGATTTGCCGTATTGATAGATGTAGACCCTGAACTTTTAATAGCCTGTGCTGGTGGCTCAGGTGATGGGTGTGAGATACTTTTAATCACTGATGAGACAGAGGATCCTATCTGATGGTCATGCTTCTATCAAAAGGTGCTTTTGCACTTACAAAATAGCTCATATGTAACAGCATAGTCTCAACTGAATGAATGCAGACCTTTTGAGTACCTCACTGCTGTGATATGACTGGTTGCTAACAATCCCCTCTGAGCCAATCTCAAGCTTTGATTGGTGAAAAGTGTAGGTCACCGTAACAGTTCTGTTAATGTTAGTTGACATGGATCTGGAATCCGTTCAGGAAGCTCCTACTCAAATCCACAACAAACATTCCCTTTTCACACTATGCAGCAAATGAGCCAATTCATTTCCAGCCGATAAGAGCTCACGAGAGGCCTGATTTCAGCTTAATCACTTCATATTCTTGGCGTTTTGTGGGTATGTTGTTCAAACGTTACCTCCCTGTGTTGTGTGAGAGCTCTTAGTCATTCTTAGAGAGATGTGTGTGTGTGTGTTAATGAGGGTGCACAGGGAGCCGGGCTGTTTAACAGGAGTCATGTCTTTGTGTTGGCCTGCGTGGAGCGCTTTAGTTAACAGTGAATAATGGTGCTTGATTACAGCCCATGAGACGGCACATTGCTTAAAATCAATTCTCAATGCAATTACCCACCGCAAACGCCTCCCCTCTCTGCCGGACAGAATAGGAAGTGATTGTGTCAAAGGACAACATCATCTCTGCAAATGACTTGTTGCCTCTTCAAATAGTGGCAGAGTATCAGTCAGGAGGCCTTTCAGCAGACTCGTTCTCATATGTACTGTACATATTCACACCTAAGAGAGTACAGACATGTTAACGTGTTGATTTATTTGTAGACATATTGAGAGAGATGCCTAGCAGGCTGTATACACACACAAGGAAAGCTACAGTCAAGTCCAATAACAAACACAAACACACAATTGAATTATTGATACCTGGTCAGCTTTGCCGTCTTTCTCAGTCTCTCTGTTTTCCCAATACTAAAGTTTTATAGGGGAAGTTTTGGTTTGTTATGTGCAGGCCTGGTGTTTCAACAATCTCTGAAGTTGCTGGTTGGTGCACAGAAAAAAAATGTTGAAAATGAGAAAATGTTGAATTGTTTTAACTTTGCTTAAAATAATAGGTTGTTTCAGATTCCATTGTGACAACTTTTGTTGTTTTGTTTTGTTTTTGCTACTTTTATTCTACAGTGATCTATAATAACATTAAAGGCAATATAAAGTTACAGAGGATTTCTATTTTAAATAAATTCTGAGAAATAAAATCATGGTTTCACATAAATATTAAGCAGCACAACTGTTTCCAGCCTTGATAATAACAAGAAATGTATTGGCTGCTAAAGATTATTTTTTGCCATCACAAGAATAAATTACATTTTAAAATACATTAATATAGAAAACAGGTTTTTAAAATTGTAATAATATTTAACAGTTTTTATTCACTGAAATAAACGGTGTGACAACTAACCTCAGTCTCCGTCATGTGATAAAGAGAGATTCTTGTTTGAGGTTTTGGAAAGTGTTTTACTGACTTATAGGCAGTGACAGGCTTAAAGCTGACAGAAAAACAATGGGGCATGTGCCAGTGTGTGTGTGTGTGTGTGTGTGTGTGTGTGTGTGTGTGTGTGTGTGTGTGTGCTCTTTCTCTTCAGGAGGTCTATTTTAGACTGTTTTTGTGTCCAATTCATTAGTTATTTTATCAGGCTTTGAGTGAAGGATGTGTCTCTTTGGAAACCACTAGTAAACTGTAGTGATTTGTCTTTACAGCCTGTAACTATCTTGTTTGTAAGTTTAACACACACACACACACACACACACACAATCACACCACAGTGAGTCTAGCATCTAGTAGGTGCAGTTGCTTCACAAACCCCAGTTTGGGAAACCTTGAAGTAATGTAATGGTTAATACACTTTATGTTGTTAATAACAACAAATGGATTTTTTTCTTTGCATTTTATTATTAATATGGTACAATATTTTCCTATTTAAGTCAATGTGATAAATTAGTTAGGATACAAGTAATCAAAAAGTCTAGTTATATTACCTAAAAAGTGTGAAGTAATGGATTGTGTTACTAACTACAATTTTTGTCATGTAATTTGTAATCAGTAATGGAAAACAGTTTGTAAATAATCTAGATTTTAGGCAAGAACACCCATGTGACACTTTTATTTCTCTGTGTGTCCTGATCTTCTCTCTCTCACTGTATAAAACCTCTGTATCTCTCTCTCGCTTTCACACTTGGCGTCTTTTTTTCCCTCTCTCTCCTTTGCTGTGAAATGTCAAATGGAAATTCAGTTTTTCTGTTTATTACCCAATAGATGGAGGCGACATCAGGATCACATGATATATAAAGTCAGTGTTGCATAGAGAGAGATTGTGTGTATGAGTCTGTTCGTGTGCATGTGAATGTTTATGTGTATATATATTTTGGAGAGAAATGAGAATGGAAACCTGTAAATGGTTAGTGGTTCAAAGAAAATAGAGGTCTGAAGACGAAAGGGACAAACACACGCACATGCCGACCCCCCCTTCCCAGAGATTTACAGTCGCCTTTTGTGACTGAGACCCGGTTCCCCTCACATAAATACAAAGACAAGGCCAAAATGGGTTTTCCGAATGACTTACAGAGGGTTCAATACACTACAGAAAATCCTACAATATGGCATATAGTGCATTCTCTGGAAGTCATTCTTTAAAACTTTCCTGTGATTACCTTCACAGGTTTCAAACTGTTTACATAAATTGTGCAAAATTTATTACAATTGTATACTAAAGATCGACGAGCACATTATTTATTTATTTATTTAAATAATCATTTATTTCATTATTTTTACCTTTTCTGTCCACAGAAGAAAGTTATACAGCAATATTGTTATTTTTTTACTAAAACTATTAAAAAAAGATTTTTGTTGATGGACATAAATCTGAAATATAACACATATAATATAATGTATAATTTTTTACACAAAAACTTTAACGAAAATTTTAAATCTTGCCAACTATCTGAAGTCAAATAAATTGAAGTAATAAAATTACTAAAATTGAAACCTGAAACGAATTAACAATTAACAAATTAATGAAAATGAATAAAAATGAATTAAGGCTAATAAAAAAATATTAAAAGTTAATTATGTCGAAATCACAAAACAACACTTAAAATTTAAAATGAAAGCTGAAAAAAGCTAATTCAAAATACTATTAAATACTATATAAATGATAATAACATAGTATGTGGGTTTGCAACAACACGGTTATTAGTTATATTTGTTTTTGGATAAACTTACCCTTTATGACCATTTGTACCAAATTCCAGTCAGATAAATACATCATTACCAGCTTTTAATGCACATTCAGCCCCCTGTTTCTTCCCCATCAGGCCCTTACCATAACCCCCCTCTCTCGCTGCAGAACCATGCCTGTAAGACAGGGCTCTGAGCAAGTGTTCCAGCTTCCTGCTGTGTTTACATGGAATCCTGGGTAGACTCCAAGGGTTCCCGGCCTGTGAGACTCAATAATGTGAAGCCTAAAGCATGAGGCCCTCACGGGCTAGTCTGTGACTGACAGCACCCATATTTACACACAAACACGGTCACCATCACATGAGCAGCATCGCCCAGAAGGAGGGAGGGAATACCCATATGATCTCCAGTATCCCGAAAGGAGAATCCCCTCCCTCACTCAAACGCGTGACTCACAAACACATCCGGGAAAACACACTGGCCCAAAGTGGATTTGTAGAGGTGCATATTTTTGTATGTATTTGCATAGCTAATGAGTTTAGGGATGTAAGTTATGGTTTATTTATTTATTTGATATGAATTGTACGTGTGATGCTGTTAGTGTGTTAAAGTATGAAAGCCTAAATTCAGTCATTTTCAGTTTAAATCTTGTAATTCTGTTTTTTATAAGCCACAGAACTAAAAAAAAAAAAAAAAGGTAGGCTAATTGTGACTTTTTATCTCACAATTCTGGCTTTACTTGTAATTGTGAGGGTATATCTCATAGTTCTGACTTTTCCTCTCAGAATTTCTGTCTTGCAATTCTGTAAAGAAAAGAATTATGAGGAAAAAAAATTGGAGATTGTGAGATTTAAAAAAGTCTTTATTTTTAATTCTGTGGCAGAAATGGGCTTCCATACAAAAGTGTGTTATATGCCATTCTAGAGATAAAGACGAGCAAGAAATGTAGCCCTGTGGAGAGTGACTGATGCGATAGAGGGAGAAAGGGAAAGCTGGGGTTTAGCCAGCGCTACAATCGTCCACACTACCGCTCTCCTGCTGCTCTACATATGTACACCCAGCAAGAGCCCTGCTGGCGCATCCCACCGCCCCACCTCTACCGCCTCCTTTCTCGTCTGCCGCTCACCGTATGACCATCTCACATTATACGTCCTCTCTCTCTGCACCTCTACCTTGCCATCTCTTCCTCTCATGATATCTCTTTCATTTCTGCCTGAACTCAGCACAGCTCTCCTCATCTATCTCCTCCAATCTGTCCTGTCCCTTTTCTCACTCCTTCCCACTGTAGTGCTATCCATCTCCCGCAATCTCTCTCTCGCTCCATGAACATGCCTGTGTTCTCATTTATAAACACCTTTGCTTTCATCTGTTTCAGACCCCGTGGCTACTGTTTTCCATCGTTCTCTGAGTGCCTTTAGGTGTAGTACTCTGCCATGACATAATATTGTATTGCTCATGTTGCGTAATCAACTCATATTCCATGTAACATTTCATGTCTGAGAATGAGAAACAGTCCTAGAAATCATTTAAAGAGTCATCACATGTCTACAGTCTTCAGTGGGCCCTATTCAGACTCTGATGCTGCATTTTGTGTCACAGGTTTATATATGTAATACCATTCAACAGTTTGACGTCAGTACCTATATATATATATTTATTTATTTATTCAGCAAAGATACAAAAGCTGATGAAGTAAAAAAAGTGAATGTTCTCAACTGTAATAATACTAATGAATGTTTCTTGGGCAATAAGTCAGCATGTTAGAATGATTTCTGGATCATGTGAGTAATGGTTGCTGAAAATTCAGCTTGGCCATCACAAGAATAAATTATATGTAAATTAATTAATACATTTTAAAATATAGTAAAACAGAAAAGTTATTTTTAAAATAAACAGTTTTTACTGTAATTTAGATTTTTAAATGCAGCTTTGATGCAGCATCAGAAATCTTTCAAAATAAATAAATAAATAAATAAATAAAAAAAAAAAATATATATATATATATATATATATATATATATATATATATATATATATATATATATTTTAATAGAATTTGGGATCGAATTTCCTTTTTTTTAAATGCACGCTGAACGCTGTAAATGATAAAGGAAGTGAACAGCATTTCTATATGATAGGTTTCTCTCTTGGTTAGGTTAGAAGGGGTATTGATCCACCAGTGGTGTCCAGTGGTTTATTTACCCACAACAAATCGATGCTGTGCTCAGCTGTTGGATCCTCTGACCTGATCCTTCTTAGAACATGTGGTGTTACAAACGTATTACAAGCATCTTCAAGTGTTGATATTTGAGGCATTCTAGTACCCAATTGTGTTAAAACAACACTAAGTCATTATAAATAGAATATAATTCATCCCTTCATTTAGAAGATGCTTTTACCCAAAGCAACTTACAGTAGCTACATTCATGTCAGGAAGAGTCCCCCTGGAGTAACCTGGGGTTAAGTACCATGCTCAGTGGCACAATGGTGATAGAACATAGGCTGCTCTTTGCGGGAATCAAACCTGCTACTTTTTAGTTACAATTGCTTGTGATTAACCACTACACCACCCACAGTTTTGCCCATCTGGTAGCAGTGATTTTGCCAAAAAAGACTTGTTCCTGGAGCAAAATGTTTTGTTAGTCCTGGAGCAATGTGTGTTCAAACATAGTCCTAACCCTGACTCATCCAGAATCATGAACTAAAGATGGATGAATGACCTGGATGTTGATCCAAGAATATATTCTGCTTACATTTACAATTATCCATTCAACAAATGCTTCTATCCAAAGAGAATTACATTTCACTCAAGGCATACATTTTAGCACTTGATACATTTCCTGGGATTCGAAACCATGACTTTGGCTTTGCTAGTACTCAGGAGTTTATTCATGTCTGTAGAAAAGAGTACTATGCCAATAAATATTTTGCTGAAAGTTGATATTATTCAATTTAATTGCATTACTATGGAATTATATTTGCTTAGAAAAAAACTAAACGTAATTTTTTCAGAAACTATCAAAAATATGCCATTACAAAAGAAGAAAAATACAATGAAAATGAAAAAAAAAAATAAACTCAGTTGCACAAATTTAACAGGCTCTTCAAATATGCTTAATTCTTTGTTAATGTTTGATTCGTTTTCACTAATCATGGTTTCTGAATGCATTGCCACAGATTTCGCTTATGCTTCGCAGTTTTTCATTTGGTGTTTTGACACAAACCTCTCATGGGGGCGGGCTTAACAGTGATCTACTCTGATTGGATAGTGAGCTTTTGATAGACAGGTGCTCTCTGACCGGGAAGTACACACGCCACTCAGTGGCGTGCATATTGGAAAGCTCTTGCGGTGATTTGTATGCAATACGTCATGCTTTGTATTACTAAATATAGAAATAATATTTGACCTTCGATCGTCTCAGTCTGTAAAGATGAGCTCTTGTCCTTCAAGGCAGCTTGAAGTAAGCTTGTGTTACTGAAGGAACCAATAACATTGATACAAGTTTTATTCATGTTACAGTGTTCAACAGTTCTTTGCAGGTTATTAATGTCATTCAGTAATACAAGCTTACTTCAAGCTGTTTCTGAAAAAGTTACGTTCAGTTTTATAAAGTTATGTTCATTTTTTTTAAACAAATATAATTCCATACATTACCTAATATTGTATAATGTGTGTATATAAAAGTACTCTGTAAACGAAAGCTCAACCTGTAGAGTAGTAGTACACCACTAGTGCACTAGCATCATTAAGGTCATGGGTTTGATTCTCAGGGAATGCATGTACTGATAGAATGTCATGGGTTCGAATCCCAAATAATGAAATAGAGTAGGAAAATTACAGTCATGGCATTCTTGGTGTTTTTCTACAGGTGGGAAATAGCAAGTGCAAAATAAGAGCATGTGAGTAAGACCACATTAAGAAGGCAACACAAACAAGAAGAAATCTCAAGGATAAAGATGCTTCAGGTTTGTTTTCGAGAATGTATGAGAGCTTGTTTGGGACCGGCAGAGTCACAAAGACCTCCACCCTGCCGGTGTGTACTGCTAATAATTACGCTTTTCAGCACCTCTTCGTCTCTGCTCGCTTTGTTGTCTCCTCCTGCCTTGTAATCACTTTCTCACCGTGTGTGCGCCTCATAAGCACTGGCCACTCTCAGCGTGTGTCAGCACTATATGGTGCTCTGCGTGAGAGTGTGTGTGCCACAGTAACCAGTAGCTATAAGCTCAGCCGGCCTGCAGCTCACAGAGGGAGTTATATGTGTAATTACCACGTGACCCCTGCTGACCCCAGCCGTCTCGTGTCAGCGGTGTGTGTCGGCCGTGCCGCGCCTGCTACAGTCTTGTTAACCACAATGCCGAGGAGGGGACAGCATTTAGGGGTGAGACATGGACTCTCGGCAGAGCATTAGCACAGTTCACACCGCTTGTCCATCTGCCAACCGTCTACACTAACAAATACACACACAAGACCTTTTTGAAATAAATAATTAGATTTATTACTATAGGTTATTTTCTTCTTTTAGTTTCAATTTGATAAGGTGAAAGAGTTGTGTTTAAAAAAAAACACGTCAAGCCTAACAACACTAAAATCATTCAAAAATCTTTATAATTATTTTAAAGCATTAATATGACACCAAAAATCAAACAAAGATTATAGTACTATAAAACACTTTTTGTCTGTTCAACACAAAAAGGTAAAACAAAAAGCTAACTTTTGCGTTCACCGGTTTTTAAATAAGTCTTTCACCGTCAGCATTCATTTCCTATCACACCTTTCATTATATTTTATAATTGAGTGGAGTAGAATAGCTCGGACAGGAAATAATGGGTGACAGGGGTCAGGAAATATCACAAGTTAGACCTGATTTGTTAGAGCATATCTGCCAAGTGCACTGACTATATATATATATATATATATATATATCTTATATTTTCAGTCTCTGCACAACTTCCATATTGCACACATTAATGAAATCATGATGTCATTGTGTTGGGCTAATGCACCAGGGCAGAATTTTCAATTTCAGTTTTTAGAAAGCTGGTTTTGGATTAATGAGTAAAACATCATTTGAAGAAACTTGAAGTTGAGAAGTTGGGGTGGAAAAGTTTTTTAATGCTTTTGAAAGATGTCTCTTATGTGTACAAAGACTGCATTTCTTTTAATCAAAAATACTGTAAAAGCAGTAAAACTGTGCAACATTATTACAATTTAAATAACTCTCTTCTATTTGAAAATATTTTGAAATATAATTTATTTCTAGAATGGTTCCAGTCTTCAGTGTCACATAAACCTTAGCAAATATTTAAAATGCTGGTCTGGTGTTTAAGAAACATATCACCTTTTTTTCTTGGTTCCTTTTTTCAGGATTCATTGATGTATGAAATGTTCAAAAGAACAGAATTTATTGGAATTCTTGATGAATAAAAATCTGTTTCTTCCAAAAAGATCTTATTTACCCCAAACTTTTGAACTATAGACTACATTGTAGTTGTATTGCTTATTTAGAAACTCTTGTTAGTGCTGTCGAGAAAACCTTAAATATCTATTCTAGTAACGATAACCACAGACCTTATTTTAATTATAAATCCAAAACCACTATTCGTAAAACCCCATATTTTTCCTGAGGGAATTCCAGAGGGAAGCCATGACTTGAAAATGCTAATTCTCTTCCATATCTCAGGCCTATAAACAGAACATCTTTATATATTGGCTAATTAAATGCAAATAGAGGCATTTAGCACCGGTTTCTGATGAAAATATAACTTCAGAAGTTCTAAACGCCTCACGCAGCCTCAGAGTTTAATAGCTGCAAGCAGCTCCGTGTATCAAAACACACCATCTCGTTCCTGCCAAAACTATCAATGGTCCTGTCTGTCTTGCTGCGTTTCAGCCCATTGTGTTGTGAATTTGTAATTCTAGGCAATGGTGAATTGCAGTGATTATGTAGCCGTAATTTAACCAGGATGATGTGTTTAATTGAAACGTTGCTCCCTGATGTTTCTCTCTAGTGAGGATGCAGTTCTGTTGACAGATGTGTTTTGTCTGTGCATGCTTGTTGTTGTTTTCTTCTTTTTTAGCCCTTGCTGTGTGCGTCTGTTTGCGTGCAACTACACTTTGTGACCTTGGATTTTTTTCTTTAAATGTTATTGTCTAGACTTCTGATATATTTCTCTGTAGCGAGCATCCGAAGACATTTTGCACTCGAGTACACAGTATTGCCTTCATACCATTTTCTTTGGGTTGACGGCTATTTCTTCTGCAAAGTGCACTGCTGAGAAACTATTTCACTGCAGTCATTACCCTCCCCCACATCATCTTCTCTTCATGTAAACACACACTCGCTTTCCTTTTCCTCTTCTTCCACGCTCTCCCTTTCAGTGTCTAGACTTGTCCTCACCAGCCCCATCTCTGATATCCACTTTTCTCCACCTTCCCTCTCTCGCCATCTCCTTCTTTTTCTCCCGCTCATTTCCCTCCATCTCTGCGGAGGGGCAATTACCCCAGCGTCTCTAAACGCCGGCGATCTGAGCATCCTTGCGCTATGCATTGTCTGCAGCAATTTACCAGCCGCATCTCCAGATGAATGCCTCCATTCACAATTACACCCCCTCCATTAGCTGCTGTCGCCGCTATGTTTTGAAGGGGGGGTTTGTTGTCTTGGTTTTTTTTTTCTCCTTCACCTCTGTAAAAAAAAAAAAGCAATTAAATGTGGACAAAGCAAGAGAGGATGGAATTTTGCCCTCCTTTCCTCCAAGGAATGAAGAAGTTTGTAGGCCTCATTTTGCAATCTCTTCTCTCTTTTGCTTGTTTTGGTCTCATTTTTGGGGTTTGCGCTTTTTGCGGAGTGTTTTGTATTTTCATGGTTAGTGAATTTAGAAACCATTTCCCGCCATATCTGACTGGACTGTGACATAAGAGGGTTTGCGCAGACAACATCCCAGCATCCCCAAAGTAACACAGTGTGATATAAGTATTCCAATAAATCACTGAAACAATCTAATTTCCTATAGATTTCAATTTCCCCTGAAAAGATTGATTTTGATCGATTTCCGGTATAGAAACATGTCAGGCCTCTCTCAGGACTGTCACAGGTAGCTTTTTTTTTTTTTTTTTTACTGTAGATCTGGATATGATGAATCTTATCTTTGCAAAAATAGGTATGGCCAGACTAAATATGATTTCTCGCTTGTTGGGTAATGCATCAGCACATATTGGACTCTACTGGCTTGCGGCAGTAGCTTAAATGATGCGTGTTGAAAATTAATTTTATAATGACAGCAATAAATGACTTAAATACAAATAAGGCCACTCCTTCTGTACTTTAATTTAGAGTGATGGCTCACAGTTTGGTAAGTAGTCAAAGCTAGCTGTGCTAACCATAAAGATTCTATTTCAAACAAATGCTGTTCTTTTGAACGTTCTCTTCATCAGAGAATCCCAAAAACATTAAGCAGCATGACTGTTTTCAACACTGATAATAAAAAGAAATTTTAAAATATAAGAATGTTTCTTGTTTTGTTATTTTTTCCTGAAGGATGGAGTGATGGCTGCTGAAAAACGTGTCATCACAGGAGTAAATTGCATTTTAAAATCTAGTATTTCAAATCTTACCAGTCCCTAACTTTTGAACAAAAGTGTACCTATTTGTTTTTTATAGAATGTTCTTATTTTATTTATTTGTGTAACTTCTGTTGACAGGGCATGAGATGTGACAGAAAACCAGGAGAAATGGGATGGGGAAATTATACCAGGTGGATTTAAACTCTGCTCATCTTGCAAATATGCAAGACCGCAAAACATATTGGAGCGTGTGTAGCCATGTCTCAGATGTTTTTTATTGATTGTTTTCTTCAGTATAACTGGCATGCAAGATTTATGTTGATTGGCATTGCATTATGAGGATCAAGGAAATCCCATGATGGTTCATATTTCAGTTATATTGGCAACATCTTTATCAGTATATAAATCAGCAAAAACCATGTGCAGCTCCTTGTCATTCATCGCTGTCTGGGTAACATTAGACATACTCCATCTCAGGCGCTTTCAGAGATGTTTTCTTCTCTGTGAAGTAAAGGTACAGGTCGGTTTATGTTGTGGAAGGCTGTATATCAGGTTTTGAATGTGTTGGGAGGCTGTTCACCGTCTCTCCTCTGGTTCTTACCCCAGAGGCAGGAGTCTTATGGATTGCAGGAATGAGGAGGAGAAATAAATTGGAGAGTAGGATAAATCGATGCTTGACGGAGAGGCAAATAGACCTTCCAACCTTAGTCCAAACGCAGAGCTTTGGTTATTTTCCTTAGGGCTGTATTGGATTGGTTGATGGCGGCTGAGGAGAGGGCTCAGACAAGACTTAGCCTACAAATGATGTCCTTTGTTTTAACTCGTTAATTTCATTAATGTGTAAAGAACCTTTAGTATTTTGGGGTGGAAATTGATCCTTTCTTGGCAGAAAGGTGTCTGGAGTTTCAAAGAGCAACGTCAAATAGGGCATAATTTTACTGTACTGCATTTGGTTTGTTATAAAATCTTAAATCATGTTTTCTGTATTCAAATACCTTCAAATTTGATTACTTTATATTACTTGAACCCCATATATAGAGCTCAAAACACTATACGGTAAAAATCAAGCAACAAGAGTCTGAGATCAACTGGTGAAAGCACAAATTTCAAGTCAAAACTGCAGAGCAAACGTATCCAAAAAAATCTAAATTTAGTGAGCAAGAGCAGCTATGTGCATGTGAATTTGTGTGCTTGTGTGTGTGATGCAGAGTTAGGATTAGGGTTAGGGTATAAACACAGTCTGAGCTTATAAATTCAGTATTTATTGATGTACAATCTTAGAAATTAACAAATCAAATCTGGTCATTATATAAAGCAATTATTTATCTTTATAAAAGTAAAACAGCTTTACAATGGATTCGTTTTACAATGCCTTTCTTACCTTTTGGAATCTTCCAAGGTTAGGTTACCTGGAATTCTAGAAGGGACAGAACCTCCCAGGATTCATACAAATATCTTAATTTGTGTTTTAAAGGTTAACTCAAGTCTTGTGGGTTTGGAATGACATGTGGTAAGTGATGACAGAATTTTTATTTGTGGAGGAACTAGCCCTTTAAGGCTCTTTTACAAGAACATCAAAAAAGAACTCCTTACTGTGTGTCACTAATTTACATATTCTTGTGTTTTCCTATTTATCTGATCATTATTAAATGATTATACTTAGTGTTACTATTAAAAGCATTCCAGACCATGATGATTATTTTATGGTGTTAGGTAGGCTGATAACATGTGCTTACATATGCAATCTATGCTACATTGAGGATCATAAGGCCATTTACACAGAAACTGTTCCCAGATGTAATTTCCAAAAGAACTTTCATCTGTAATCTCTGTCCAAACTTCCAGTGTTGTTCCACTGCGGGGTTCTGCTGCAATATTGATGTTTCAATTAGAACAGCGTTACATACCGCCGCAGCCTTGTAACACGGTGCGTCTCCAACCATCTGCTGCACTTCCACATATGAAGAACGAGACACGTGGGGCTAATTGAGCTGCACATGAGCGATGGGACCAGAAGCTCATTCACATCTCTATACAGATCAAGAGGAATCTGTAGGCCTGGCATCTCAGGTAGGTAACCTGTCTATAATGCCTTAAGTGAAGTTTAGGTACATTACAACTATCAACAAGTTTGCCTAGCTGATCTACTCTCAACTACTCTCATTTTGTAAAAATAGAATAACCCGATGCACCTATAAAAGACATACACTGTTTGTTAATTAGCCTAACTTGTTGCCACTTGAGAGACATTTTTTTAGTGTTGTACATCTCAATGTATTTATAGGGTTAGGTTAGGTATGTATGACTCTGCAAATGTCACTATGGCAGACTTAAAGAGATAGTTCACACAAAAAAATTCAAATTTGATGTTTATCTGCTTACCGGTTAAAACCGTTGCAATAATGTAAGTGGATGGGATTCACGGCTAAAACATACAATAAAACTAAAAAGAAACAGCTTACTCAAACTAAACCAAATTAAACCCTGCAGCTCGTGACGATACATTGATGTGACACAAAACGATCGGTCTGTGCAAGAAACTGAACAGTATTTATATTGTTTTTTACCTCTGATTTATGCAATGTGCAAACTGTTTGAACTCTCCTAATCATATCCTCCTGAGTGTGTTCTCAAGAAGATGCGTGAAGAGACTTCTTCTTCTTCTTGCTTTATGGCAGATTGCAGACTTATAAGTGCATTACCACCAACTATCTCTCAAGTGGACCATTGACACTCCTAATTGAGATTGTAGATAGAATGTCAGTGGGCCATTTGAGAGATAGGAGGTGGCAATGCACTTATAAGTCTGTGTGTGTAAATAACGATATACTGTTCAATTTCTTGCACAGACCAATCATTCTGTCTCTTTACATATCAATGTATCATCACGAGCCTCAGGGTTGAATTTTTTTATTTATTATTATTGTATGTTTTAGTCGTGATCCCCATCCACTTACATTATAATACTGACTGCAACGGTTTCAGTTAAAAAATCTCAGTTTGTGTTCTACTGAAGAAACAAAGTCACCAACATATTGGATGCCCCAGAGTTAAGCAAATAAACATAAAATCATTCATTTTTGGGTATACTATCCCTTTAAAGGTGCACTCATTAAGTTTTTTTTTACATTTAGCTGACTGACTTAGTAGGACCAGCTGTTTTGACCTTTGTTCTGACTCCCATCTGTCTGGATGCATGAAGTTTTCTTATGTGTTGCTATTGTTTTTATTTGGCGATTAGCATGGCTGCTTATGTGATTTAAAAATGGTGGCTCACATGACAGGTAATAACTAAAATAAAATATCTTTTTTGGAAGACTGACATCTTTAAATGTGTCATGAGTGCATATTAAGTGCTGCTCATTTATGTTAATTAAATTATAAATAATATTTTAATTAGCAAAACAATAATAAAATCAGTTGTTGTTGTTGTTTTTGTTTTTAATCAGTCTCCAAAGGTGTAAAAAATGTAATGAGATATTGCAAGCAGGATATTTAGCAATTCTTAACATTTGGTTTTGTCCACAACCTGTTGTTCATTGGAAAACATGTTGAAGCGATTAAAGGTTTAGATGCTTGATTCAAATTAATGCAGGCAGTCGGTCTGTTATTTGGCAGTGTTATTTATTCTGGAGTAAGTAAATAAAGCACAGTAGATGATTTTTCTTCATCTCGTAGGCTGTGCCATTTGATCCTTCCTCCTTCTGTGGGGAAAAGAATCCCACATTTTTCCTACTGATCTTGTTCAAGTGGAATGATTCAGAGTCTCTGAAGATGTTCGAGTCACTTTTGTTGCGTGGATGGATCGCATAACAGGTCTCCACTTTGCCTCACAGGGGTGGTCTCTTGCGCCCCCCACAATAGATGCAAACAATCAGTAGCCAATTGTATTGAGGGACAGATTTAACGATGTCTTTGTGTGGATTAATTGCATGGAATTACTAGATTCTCGGTGCAAGACCTGTTCAACAAGAGCTGTGTAAGGATACCCCCACTGACAGAGATGGTCCACATTCACAGTTCCTAAACAATTCAACACACGCGCACTGTTTGGTTCCCTTTTTATAATTAATAGCTAATTCGCATTTTTCTGAAATACTGGAAATTACAAGCAGGATTTAATATATATTTCTAATATATAATTTAAACAAATTGGTAAACACTGAAGTTTTAATTTGTAATATGAATAATGATTTATGATGCATTACTAGCGGGCTTATCGCTCAGCAAGCACGTGACTGCCGTGCCGCTATATGGTTACCTGGTTTAGCAGTAATTCATTGGCGTCTGTTTGGAAACAGTAAAAGTGCACGCTCAGATAAACTTGCAATGTAATTTGATTTCTAGCCTACTTCTGAAAACATTATTTAAACATCTATATATCTGCATGAAACAACGTGTTTGCACTAAGACCACTTGATACAATAGGCCTATAGGCCAATAGACCGTATATATATATATATATATATATATATATATATATATATATATATATATATATATATATATATATATATATATATATATATATTGCCTCTATTTGCATGTCAGGTGATCAGACCGTCATTGATTAGCGTAAACTATGAGAAGAGTTTGATTATTGTGTGATTTAAAGCATGTCTTTGTAAAATGTAATTAATTATTTTCAATCAGTATTTGAACATGACCGGGATCTTGTGTGAAAATCCACTGAGGGAAATATGTTGATGTAGGCAGTGGGGAGACAGTTACCTAATTAGACCATAAAAAATGGAATCTTTACAGCATGCGGGTCATATAATTACTGTTAATTTAACGCTCAGATTCTCTGTCATTAATTTTTATTCCCTTAAATGTAGTTTGGCAGCGTCTCCCGGAGCTCTGAAATAGATTTCACTGTATTTGAGAGCGCGCTGGCCCTTCCAAATGAATTGCCATAGACTCCACAGTCCAAATAACAAGACTCGCATCATTTATGCGTTGTTAAGCCATGTAATTGAACGATCCATAGTTTGCATATTATACCATTAAAGTAATGTGCTTTGGTTTTCTCCCAACACGACTATTTAAGCTTCTGTGTCGTTGTGGTAATTCACTGAATTACAACCTTAATTGCCATAAATGTTCTTTTGATTTGGGTGATTTCACTGTTACGCAACAATGATGTTCATTATTACGCGGATGAATTTCAAAAACCTGTCTTTAAAGTTGTTGTTGTTTTCGTTTTTGCAACACCCTTTAACCCCACAATTATTTTATATGCGTCTCTTACCTGCTTTTCCTGGTTAAACTGATTACTGGATGCCTCTGGATTGTTTTTAGGATCTTTTATTTATTTATTTATTTATTCGAATCGTAAAACTAAGTAGACATACAGACCACACTGTATCCTACAAGCACTTCAGAAGACGTATAGGCCCGTCCCACTTGGAAACAAATCAATTTAACCATTTCAAACTAAATTAACGTTTGTATGCCCATAATAATCACAAAAAATAACACTTTTACATTTCATAAACCCTTTCTATAACAGCTAGAATATTTTTAATTATTTTTTTTCCAGTGATATAAACGTCCTGAGTTTGAATTAGTTTTAGGTAAATGTATTGAATGCTATTGAAGGCCTATGGACTTTACTGGTTTTTCTGCCTTGTTTATTAGGTAGGCTATTGTTCAGGGACGAATAATTGGACGTTGCTGTACGCCCTGCTTCAAAGTTCATTAGTTGTGCAAATTACACTTTATTTACTGCTTTTAAACAGTTCCTTAAAATCAGCTGATCTCTCTCTCTCTCTCTCTGTGTGTGTCTTTCTTTGTTTCTTTTTGTCTTTTGTCCAGTAGCTACCCATTCTGATTTACGTAGGGCCTTCCAGAGGAGGCGATACTGGTGACGTATGAGGCGTTGTTTAATTTACTGCTCTCTATAGCAACCAGCAGAGTTGCTGAAAAAATGTCCCCCTCCTCGGACAATGTCGTGTGCTTTTCTTTACAGAGGCTCACAGAGAAGCCAGCTGGTCAGCTTTAGACACCTGCGGTCCCAAACGGCCCACTGTTTCCCTCTGAAATATTCCTTTGACTTGAACACCGTGCAACCCAGAGGAAAAATATATCATTTTAACATCTTTAATAGGCAGATGTTGATTAAAAGACAAGTGTAAATAGATGTGTAAAATGCCAGTTAGATATTTGGAGTAATAGTTTTATTTTTTTATTATATTTGTTATGAAATGAGATAAGATAAAGTAAAATAAACATACATTTCATTTAATGCCGATTAAATTGAATGTTTCAGAAAGTCACTGCGCAACACGTGCTTCTGTCTGTGCGAATTATAACTTCTCTTGGAACCAAATCGGCATTACTCTTTTTTTTTTTTTTTTTTTTTTTTTTTCAAGGATCAGTTAAGGTGAATGTTTCAATCTAAAATGTTCATATTAGGAGAGTTTTTTGATTTCTTTCAATCATAAAATGGTAGGCTGTTTTTTTAATGATTTATTCTTACCTATTTATTAACTGAAGCTTTTACTTAGTTTTTAGTAGCTTCCTATACACTTTTACGTCGGCTGTTATTTTTATTATTTACAGAGATGTAGGCCTAGGCTATATATATTTTTTATATATAACCTCTATATATAAGCAACATATTTTCTGCTCTTTGTTTCTGAATGAGAAAAATGACAACATACCTAACGTAACATGTCATGTTTCTTATTTGACTCATCAAAGTTATTGCAATGTGATGGCCAGCAAACTTGGCTAATCGTTAAAGACCTGTTTTCTTTTACTCCTTTTTTTTGTAGTTCTTCGAAATCAAACACCTGAATGATACAAATGACATTTTAAACAAATTAGTTAATACTTTTTAAAGTGGTCTGCAAAACGTTTTTCTTTAATGTGAAAATTATCAGTAAAGTCGTATCCAAGGTTGACTGCCCAAGCAAACATCACGCTAGAAAGATTATAGTTTACTACCTTATTTGACAAATGAAACCCCGAACCTGTAATCAATAAATATGAGATGACATCACATAAAATAGTTTTCATTTATTGCATAAATTCTATTGAACAAGACACATACATACAAACACACACAATCCCAAGTTCCATAACAGTCAAATTTGAAATGAATTATCTCCAAGTTATAAAAAGCATAACCTTTGATGTTCTTCGCTCCGATCTTGGTGGCCCGTCGGTCCCTCACATTTCAGAGGTGCTGTAGGACACGGAGTTCTTTTGAGGCAAGGAGGCAGTGTTTGTTAAGACTCTCGAGCATCCAATGAACTGAAGGCTGCCTCCAAAAAAACGCGTCCATCATCCCTTTCCACCCAATTAGCGTCGTCGGTGGGCGGAGCTCAGGTGCGCGCCGCTGCGTCCACTTGGCAAAGAGCCTGGGAGACGCCTGTGGCAAAAGAGTAACTGTCAAATGCAAGGTTCTTTTAATAGGAGCGATCAGTTCGGCTCCGAGAGTCATGGCGACTACAGCATCCAGTCATTACAATATCCTCACCTCCAGCCCATCTATTGTACACTCGGAGCCTGGAAGCATGCAGCAAGCCACGGCTTACAGGGACGCGCAAACCCTGTTGCAGAGTGACTACTCGCTGCAGAGCAACAGTCACCCGCTCAGCCACGCGCACCAGTGGATAACAGCCTTGTCACACGGAGAAGGAGGTCCGTGGTCGTCCAGTCCCCTCGGCGAGCAGGACATCAAGCCAGCGGTGCAGAGCCCCCGGGACGAGATGCACAATTCCAGCAATCTACAGCATCAGACGCGGCCACCCCATCTGGTACATCAGACGCACGGGAACCATCACGATTCAAGGGCATGGAGAACGACGACGGTGGCTCACATACCCAGCATGGCCACGTCGAACGGACAGAGCCTTATTTACTCGCAGCCCGGCTTCGGCGTGAACGGTCTCATCCCGGGCAGCGGCCAGGGCATCCACCACCACAGCATGCGCGACGCGCACGAGGACCACCACAGCCCACACCTCAGCGACCACGGCCATCCACCGTCCCAGCACCAGCACCAGCCGCTCCAGAGCCACCACGACCACTCGGACGAGGACACGCCGACCTCGGACGACTTGGAGCAGTTCGCCAAACAGTTCAAGCAGCGGAGGATCAAGCTGGGCTTCACGCAGGCGGACGTCGGACTAGCTTTGGGAACGCTCTATGGAAATGTGTTTTCGCAGACCACAATTTGCAGGTTTGAGGCCCTGCAGCTCAGCTTCAAAAACATGTGCAAGCTCAAGCCTTTGTTGAACAAGTGGTTGGAGGAGGCAGACTCCACATCTGGCAGCCCCACGAGCTTGGACAAGATAGCTGCGCAGGGGAGGAAACGGAAAAAGAGGACTTCCATCGAGGTAAGCGTAAAAGGGGCTTTGGAGAGCCATTTCCTTAAGTGCCCAAAGCCAGCCGCGTCGGAAATTACTTCGCTGGCGGACAGTCTGCAGTTGGAAAAAGAGGTAGTGAGGGTTTGGTTTTGTAACAGAAGACAGAAAGAGAAACGGATGACTCCTCCCGGCGGACCTCTGCCGGGTACCGAGGACGTATACGGAGACACGCCGCCGCATCACGGCGTTCAGACGCCAGTTCAGTGAGAAAAGACAAAAACAAGACAAAAACATGGACACATCTTATCATACTGACTGCCTCAGTCTTCATTTATGATTATGTTCACGTTGGAGCTATCCAATGTGAAAGCAGCTGCGGTTTAGACTACTGAGGCGGGAGAGCAGATTATATCCGTCTTCAATGTTACTCAAAATTCGTACTGCTGCCACAGAGGGGACCGTGCGTTCCCCGCGCGAGCAAAGAGAACGGTTGTTCTGTGAATACCCAGCACTGTGAAAAGACGCAGTTTTAAGGTGTAACCCTACTATTTATCAAACACTTTGAGACGAGCGAAATGTCCCTCAAACGCGAGCATGGGTATCCCATAGCCAGTTGTTTACATCTAGACGCACTCACTGCATTTCTTTTGCGGAATTAGCCTGAAAAGTGACTAGTGCTGCAGCATTCGACAAATACACGCCGATTTTACTTTTGTTGTGGGCGACTGAGGGTGAACATCGATTAGATTGAAAAAAACAACAACATCAGTGTGACATGCATCCATCCACAGTATTCAACAATTTTCTTGGGATCAAAAGGCCTGTATGTATAATAATAATAAACATTTTATTATTATTATACATACTGCATGGTTATGTACTTCCAATTCTCATATCATGGAGACAGTGAGGTGCAAGGTCACACTAAACAGATGTTGTAGTCTTGGCGCCAAGAAATTAGTCGCACACAATTGATTCTGGTCTCTTTCTGTTTTATCAATACGGATGGCTCTAAATTGAAAAGAAATAAAAGGAAACTTCCAGCATCGAGCTGCAGACAGGTCACCGAAGGGTTAGTGACAGAAATCTGTCATTTCCTTAGATCTAGTCATATTACCATAAAATAGAATTGTTTCACAGGTCTCCACACAGTGCTGTAAATATTGTATAATTTTTAAAGGACATAGCTATTCTCTCACTTGAGCACTTTTTCGTATTATTTTGAATTTGGAAAAGATTTTAGAGCTTTTTGTTTATTTTATTTTGGTTTTATTTCTTTAACATTCGAGTCTTGGTACAGTTTGCCTTTATATTTATAGTCATTTAGCCGAATATTGCTTGCTATCTCTTGCGGAGTTGCTTTTTAACCCACATTCAGCTGCTTTTTTATATATATCAATTATGAGCTGACTTTACTATATGTTTATGTATAGTAAACAATGTTCAGACTCCAACAATGTTAGCACTATTTTCTACCCAACGAATTCAATATTATATATCTCAAACATTTGAATGTCTTTTTTAATTATTTTGAAATGGAGATTATTTACACAGTATCGTGGAGAATGGGAAAAGCAAGTGATGTGACCTGCAATATTTTAATTTGAAGTCAAACGAATCTTAATTATTTCATTTGACAAAGCGTTTTTGTGTATTTTATATTTCTTTAATTTATCAAGCATATCAATTTGTAACACGGGCACTATTATTATTATTATTAATTATTCTCCACGTTTACCCAACATCAGATCTATACTGTAAAAGTATACTTGGACTTTGGATTTAACTGTGTCTGTTCTAAGTTATTTTTTTTGTTTTTTTTTGTGCTTTATAGTTCTTCATTGTGTTGGTTCCGGTTCGCATTTATAGGGACATAATGCAGTGGTGTTTAAGGCTACTGAAAATGTAAACACTGGAAGATTGGAAAAAAATGGGAAGATTTCTCCCAGGGGCTTGCTATACGTCACTATGTGTAAATACAATACAACAATCAGAAATTATTATTATTATTATTTTCTTATTGTATTATTTTGCTTATATTTTAATTCACATTTTGGTGTAAATCTATTCCACAGAAATTCTAGGGACGTCTGTTATTATCGTTCTACTTTTTTGTTTTTCAAAAGACATATTTACATAGATTGATTGATCAAACTGTCATGTAATTCTACAAATACTGTGGAGCTATTTATTTGTTGTTTTATTTACTCTGTCAGAAAGACACCATCAAACGTTGAACTGGATGATTTTGTGGGTATAATAAAATGCGAGGTTGTGATAGAAGTCGGATTTTGTAGTAGCCTATGTATTTTTTTATATTTTTATTTATTTGATTTTTTTTTCTAAATCGAAGAATCAAACCTGACATTTTATGTCGTCGGATGTAAAAAAAAAAAAAAAAAAATGCGGATGAAGCTTATATTTATTGGCGTCTCGGCCACGTTTTCAAACTAATTTTTTTAAGGTGAAAGAATTAACAAAACTGAACAACATGTTTAAATGGTTTGATATGTCAGCGCAATCTCAAAAGAAACTGAAAGCGTGGAATTTGTAAGCCACAACATATGCAAACCGATAAGTTTTGTTTATTTTCCTGAGATAGAAAAATAAAAACTGCCTATAGCTATACCCTGAGCACTGTCACTGAGATATGTTGCTGAAGCTCTCCTGTATCTTTTTTGCGTTTAACACAGGCGCGAGTGTTTTTGTGGGTAGGGCAGTTTAAAAATGTACGGCCAAGTGTGATTTAAATTTCGTAGATTTCGCCAAGAACCAGATACAGATGAAGCACTGAGATTTAGGGTGTCGCTTAGTTTGTGGCATCAAAACTTGGGCCTCAATATAGGCCTTCTATTATGTCATTCATTTATTTCGCGTGTTTTTATTTTTGCTATTCTTGTTTGCATTCAATCAGTTTGAAATATTTAACAATAAACCATAAAATAAAATTTACTCATAACGTGAATCATTACGTCTTAGTAACAGCTTTCATAATTTCGTCATGATTACTAACAGTGAGCTGAATTGAATTTTTGGAGTTGCTCTCATGTTTTTCGTGGTGCTTGCTTGCTTGGAAGGTTTGGAATAGTCACTCATGCAAATCCCAGTGCTTTAACAAATCAGACATAAATTACAGCTAGGCCTACTAGTTTAAAAAGTTTCAAAGTGATGCAATTTTCTCCATATTGGAAAAACGAGATATTTTAGGACAATAATTGACTATAATAAACGATCATCCTAATCCTCTAGTGCCATCTAGTGAGGTTTTATTCCAGGACACCCAAAGCAACATTGATTAAACGTAACAACACCAGCAGCACATGGCGATTTGTTGCTCAGCATTCCGGGGTTTTATTCAGTGCTCTCTGATTTAAACATGCTGCCAGGTTAATTTGCTCAGTTTGTGTTACACACCATGGGTCATAAATGAATCACAGTTGCTCCTGAGTTCCCCTTAAATCATTCAATAGCTGTAAATACGAAAAGCGTTTGATAATTCCTACTTTTACTTTCTTTCTGAACTGTTTTGCTGAGACACGAACATTGGCCGTTGTATTTTGAAAATAATATTTTAAATGTCCACTAGCTTCACTTTCAACTGCAACCCCCCCCCCCCCTTTTTTTTTAATATTTCAAGTTAAATTAAGCTTGTGTATGAAGGCTCTTGTTTCTAAAGAATGTTTATTCCAAATCAGTTAATAACTAGCCTGTATATTGCATTTTAATGATCTTGTTTATATAATTATTTAAGGACTATATAAATACAGACCTGTAGAGCACAACCTGTAGTATGTTGCATTTTAATAAAACCCATTTAAAATTTCATTAGGCTTAAAAAAAATGCATCAAAATTTATGATGGGTAACCTTTTTTATATTAGCAAATTAATTTTGTTTTTACGATGTTCATGTTCTGGAAAACAATATTTGCATGGTTGAAACTAACTGCAAAATGATGGTACATTTTTAGGCTTTCTTTTGTAAAACTAGATTCTGTTACAAAAGTTATATGAAACAGAGAAAAGGTCAAACGCATATCGATGCTGAAACCATCCTAACAGGTGTGCAGAGCCACTTCTAAATTACAGGGTCCTTAAGCAGAGGCAGACAGTGTTATTATGCTTTGTACTGTTGATCTATTTACAGGGATGTAATGACAGTTTTCTGCGTGTACCGACTAGCAATAGTTGTATAGAAATCAAGAAATCGTTTCATCTAATTAACTGCATCCCTCCAGGTCCTCAGGGCACATTAGAGCTCCTCGGTCCATCATTAAAGTAGACATAAGCAATTCATTACATCACTGTTAGTCCGATGAGACTGTCACTGCCAGATGCATTATTAATACACCGTTAAGCTCAGAGGGATTAAGACCAGGGAAGTTTTTGACTTTCAGCTTGACCAAATTATTGAATCTCACTAATATAGATCAACTACATGCCAAACAGAATCTGTATGATTTAGCACTAATAATAATATAAATTCTATTATAAACTTAAAATCACAAAAAAAGTCGAACACACAAAATATTAAGCCTCACTTTATTGAACCAAGACCTCGACTGTCACTCTCAGATCTGGCATGATGCTAAAAGCCTCCTGCTTCCAAACAGCACAAATTTAATACAATATCCAAAATGACAAGACATTCACTGTAGCTACTGTACAACTGAACATAAAGACAGTCTATTTAGTGTTAGGAGTGCTTTGAAGTAACTGTAGAGTTTGTTTACAGGGTGTGCTTATTATACTGCTAGTAAAGCACAGGTAAGTCAAATTGAAAACCTTTTTTTTTTTTTTTTTTAAACATGCATGGCACTTAAAAAACTTTTACCAAAAGCAATAAACAATTATTCTTAATCCTTCATTTAAATTAAATAATTGTACACATTTAAAGAAAATACAGTACATTGCCATCTGTCTTTTTCAAAATGAAAGTGTATTAATAAAAAAGATAAACTCTTTGGTTTAGGGTGATTTTGGCAAATAAAAATTTAGCATAGCACAATATAGATGACCAGCACACAAACAGAGTACTTCTCTCTTTAAAACTAAGGCACAAGGATATGTCATCTACTGGTTAGCATGCACCTGTGTAAAAAGAAACTTCAAGTTTTGCAATAGAGAAAAAAAGCTTATATTTTGGTATTTGCCCTATTGTGTACATACATGTGCATAACAGGATTGATAGGGAGATATGGGCAAAATTTTCACACAAACAAGGTATTGCGACAAAAGATTTCTGTGCCCACAATTCAAGTCAATGTGGCCCTGAATTTATAATCAATCAATAAATAATCATAGTACACTGTTTCACAATATTTAACATTGATTTGACAACATTTAACAAAGCAAATAAAACATTTGTACTGAAACACTTGAATTAGTACGTTTAAAACAAAACCATTCGGCTGAAGTACAGCATACTGCAAACGCCTGTCTCTGAAGACAAAAATAAAACCCTGAGATTAAGATCAAAAACTGAGGTCTGATGAAATGTGTGAGATTCAATACTTAGTGAGACCATTCAAGCTGAGAATGAGTGAAACATCTATAACATCTTTGAACCGGCAGTTCACAGCTCTGTGCAGTTCAAGGCAGTAAGTTCACAGCACCATGTGCCACCCTTTTCCCTGCGGTCTTAAAGACCGTCCCGTAAAGCTGCTCCTGCTCAGGACCCACCGAGTTTTACTGAGTGAAACTCTTCTTGATGGACACATTTGGGAAAAGGCCACTGAGCTCCTGGACGAAGCGAGAGTCGACCTGCGAGCAGAAGGACACGTCCAACAGCTTCAGCTGAGGACAAGACTTCAGTAACTTCCGCAGAGAGGCAGGGCTCACCATCCGTGTGCCTGAAAAACAGCAACGAAGAGAGTTCCCCTAATTTTTATTATTATTTTTTTTATAAAGAATTCTGCAACGATACATTAAATTGATTAAAAGAGATAGTTTAATGTTACAAATATTTTTATTCCAAACAAATGCCAGAAAAATATTAAGCAGCGCAACGGTTTTCAACATTTCTAAAAACAAGAAATGTTTCTTGAGCACCAAATCAGCATATTAGAATGATTTCTGAAGGACCATGTGACACTGAAGACTTGAGTAATGGCTGCTGGAAATTCATCACAGGAATAAATGACATTTTAAAATACATTAAAATAGAAAAAATCTATTTCAAATTGTAATATTATTTCACAAATTTCCTGTTTTGCTGTATTTTTATCAAACAAATCCAGCCTTGGTGAGCATAAGACAACTAAAATAAATAAATAAATCAACCCCAAACTTCTAAATGATCATGTATATTCAAGAATTGTTGTTTTGTTTTTAGCTTTCCGTCTGCAGGCAAAATCACTGAAATATTTCCCCCCCAAAAAAAATCTTTCACAGAAGAATGAAATACCGGTTTGAATTTGAAGTAAAAACTCACCCAGTATATCAAGGTGCTCCAGAGCGCTGCAGTTAGCGGCCAGCTCCTCCAGGTCAGAGTCGCACACGGTGCGGTTGGCGGTGATGAAGAGCTTGCGTAGGCGGGGCAAACTGCGGGCCAAGTGCTGGAAGCAACCGGAGCTGCTCTGAAGCGTGGAGCACCAACCCAGGTCCAGCTCTTCCAGGAGCCTGCAGCCCGAAACCAGCTCTGCCAGACCGCGCTCGCTTAGGTTCCTGCAGCGCCACAGGTCGAGGGAGCGCAGAGAACGGCAGCGTGCGCTCAACATGCTTGCCACCACATCATAGTCCTCAATCTGTGATGAAATCACCATGAAGCTACAGTGAAGCACTTATTGATAACTGACTGTCTCTGAGCCATTCTATGAGGTTATGAAGACAAACAACCACACCAGACAATATTCCTGTAGCTAAAAAGGTACAAAACGATTTGCATATACATCCCAAATACAAAAAGTAGGGCAAATTCTAATTAATTAGGCCACTTTGGAATGAAAAAAATAAATAAATAAATAAGAAGAAAATGGAATGGGATTTATTGAATTATTATTATTTATTTTATGTTCTATATACTAAAAAAAGATACTTTTAAGAAAATGGTTCTTTTAGGGCATGTTGCAAAAACGCTCTTTTGGAACCTTTATTTTTCAGAGTGTATAACATCATAAAATTGCACTCTGATGCAACTAATCTTGTCTATCAGGGGTTATGGGCAATAATATCCCAATAAACATGCATGATGCCCAGAAAATCTTTTGCAACAACCAATACATTTAAATAGATAAAAAAATTTAAAAGATTAAAAAAAAACAATAACTTTACCCTCAATAAACTCCTACTTTGCTGCTTATTAATAGTTAGTAAGGTAGATGTTAAGTTTAGGGATTGGGTAGTATTAGGGATATAGAATATGGTCATGCAAAATAGGTGCTTTATACGTTCTAATAAACAGCCAATAAAATAATGGTACGAATGCTAATAAACAACTACAGAGAGAATTGGTCACTATACTAAAGTGTTACCAATAATATTTAGAAAATTCAGTCAAATGACAAGTGTAAAGTCAAATTATGAAGTTAAAGTAATAAAATACTGAGAATACATGGAGAAAATACACCTTATTTTTTTTTACAGCAGATACAAGCTATTTTTCTGCAAGACGTAAACCGTTACAGGAAAAAAAATCTAGAATAACAAAAACTTGACTAAATATGATGTGTATTTCACAATATTTCACAATATAAAGCAGCATAACAGTCTGAAATGACTAACACAGGAAGCCATGCACATTTAACGAAGTTAAACATAGTCGCACCCACTCTTTAAAAAATAGAACTTATTCTCATAATACTAAACATTACTTTCTAAAGCCTTTTTTATGCCGGCCACTGTTTTTAATAAATCCCATTATAATCTGTGAACTGGGATTTAGCCACAAACTGACCAGTGGACTCACCATGACGCAGCTTCCCAGGTTGAGGTGTTTGAGCTCTGGGCAGAATGTGAGGATGCTCAATATGGCGGATTGCTGCATGTGTAAAGAAAAAAAAAAAAAGAGGAAAAAACAGTGATGATTAACACATAACACTAATGAGAGAATAACAATATTCTATTCAGATGCCAGTGGAGTCAAAATGAGACGAACATTTGATATCACAAATCAAAGTTGACAACATATTTAACACTGCTATTCAATATTCTTCTAAATAGATGTATTACAATAAAACTATTATTGACCTCACGGTCTGGCGCACATGGTGGACGCTCACATCGGAGATGCAGTTCGTTTTGTGTATATTTCCATAGTTATTTACACCATTAGGTGATGGTGACAGAAAGGTGGGTTTGCTACAGACAGTCTGCTGCCTTTGTGTTCATGTGTATGTTTATGTGCAGTCGCCATCACTACAGAAACATTATACCTGTTGGAAGAGGCACCAATACAACTCCAAATGCTGATTCACAGTCAACCGCACACAGAGGGACGGGACGACTCTAGATAAGTGGCACACTTGGGCCAGTACCAGCATGTAGAACCGATTTAAAGTATGCCAGACTTACACGGCCTGATGTTATAGAATTAGAAGGACAGGTAACTATAACAGCTTAAAATAGCTTGGCATAAGCATGTTTTCTTCTTCAACTCCCAAGATAACTTTTCTTTTTAATGATGTAGTATAAACAATAAACAAAGGTGATGCAACTTTTGGGGGAACACAACATTTCATGGATCAGTAATTAGCAATTTCAGCTTTGATGTTAAAAAACCTTCATTACCCCATCCAAATCTTTTGTTTTAATCATGAATACAGTCACAAAGACGGGATGCAGGAAATACAGTGAACATCGCACAATCCAGATATTACACAAGTAATGAAGTGTACAAAGAGGTACAAAAACCACAATGCTCATCTAATCTGTATGGAACTGAGAAGGGTTTCTGTTTTCTTGTGTGCTGTACTGTGGAAAGCAAATCATTTGGCTGACTAACTTTTAGCTGCTAAAACTTTCTAACTAGACAAAGAAACTTTTGCGACATTTTACCACACTGTTAAAAAAAAAAAGGGATAGTTCACCCAAATATGAAACTTCTGTCACTAATAACTTACCCTTCATGCAGTTCCAAACCCATATGACATTATGACATTAATTTTCGGAACACAAATTAAGATTGTTTTAATGAAATCCGAGAGCTTTCTGAACCTGCATATTCAGCAACGGAACTGACACATTTAAGGCCCAGAAAGGTAGTAAGGACATTGTTAAAATAGTTCATCAGTGGTGACATCAGTGGTTCAAACGTAATTTCATGAAGCTACAAGAATACTTTCTGTGTGCAAAGAAAGCTAAAATAATGACTTTATCAAATAATTTTTTGTCTTCCATTTAAATTCGTAGAATTTTTAAGACCACGATGCATGTGTACATTCCTCTCTTTGCAAACAAGGCGCAGCGCATCAGTGTTCTGTCAGAACGGCAGCTCCTACTTCAGCAGCACCACATGCATATGTTGTAGTTCTGCTGTGAACATGCATCAAAGATCGATACTGAAGAGAAGAAATTGTTAAAGAATTCATTCTTTCAGTTTCTTTGTGGGCAAAAAGTATTCTCATAGCTTCATAAAATTACGGTTGAACCACTGATGTCAGGGGCTGTTTTAACAATGTCAATATTGATCAATTAGCATCGCACACCTCTAGGTCATAGATAGGTGCATAGGAAAAAAAGACTGATATAGTCAAAATATGAGAAAACAAGAAAATCCTGCACACTATCAACTTGCAAAACATTAAAAATAAATACTTTAATAGCAACGTTTCAATTGTAAGATCTTCATCAGGCATCAACATGTCATTAACAATGTCATTATTAGAATGTGTCTCAAGATAAACAAAGAATTTATTGGTAATTAATATAATAAATGACAGAAGTTTCTAGTGGTCGACCGATATATCGCCAACGTATATATATCCGCCGATATTTGGCTTTTTTTCAAACATCAGCCAATAAGTTTTCCTGCTTGGCCGATGTGTTCGAGGGTGGGACTTTTATTTTGATGGCGCTGAGACATTCTCCGTCTTGTTTACTGTTGTTGTTAACAGTTCTGTCTAACACGGATAGAAGTCCATCTAATAATCAGACAGAACAGTTAAACAGGAAAGGAATTAATGTATATAGAAAGTATTATTACAATTGTTTTTATATTATTCATAATAGAAAGGCAAACATTATAATACTTTCTCTTTTGCCGTCAGCATTAAGCAAATATTAATTTATATAATTTAAACAAATCTTTGAATGACTACTGAACATCTAATTTCACAAACCTTATTCTCAAACTTAGTCGTGTGTGTCCAGCATGAAGTGTTCTCTGTGTGACGGTTGGTCCATGTGAATTGAATGCTTTAAACTTTAACTCGTGATTTCAAATTATTCTGCACTTTATGCATTCGCCCACTGTCATATTCATGTAATTTTCACTGTGTGCTGTATGTAAAATGAGGGTTACTCTGGCTTTATTTGAAAAATATGATTCCCAATGCACACAAACTTTCCAGAATACTAAGTGCCCTGTTGTTTACAGTGTTTGCTTCCTTTTTAATTATATTTCTATTAAATATTTATTTGTGAAAAATACTTTGTCATCTAAAGTATGTTTATTTTACACATTTATTTTTTTAATCCATTGACAAATAATTGCAAATTTCTTAAATATTCTCAAAAAAAATAAATAATAATAATTATATATATATATATATATATATATATATATATATATATATATATATATATATATATATATATATATATATATATATAAATTATATCGGCTATCGGCCCCCCACTGCTTTCCAACATTTTTGGGTGAAATATTCCTTTAATGTAAATTAAAAAGTTTTTTTTAACCAGTGTGGCAAAAATTTGTTAAAAAATAAGTAGTCTTGTTAGCAAATTTTAAGCCAAGATGATTTGCTGACTTGCCTTTCTACTATTGCTTTCTGTTGAGCTGCTTATTGACCAATGTCAGGGTAGTACCATATTTAATTTTTGATGGGAATGAAAACGAGGCTGTGAGGGACAGAAGTACAATACAGGATGTTCAATGGACTCTACGATTGTTTGATATTCAGGTTGTTTAGTTGATGAAACGTCTTTGCAAAAAACCAAGTACACAAAAACTCCACAAAACAGTTTTGAAAATGAAATGATCTAGGAGCTTGATACAGTGCATGCAGAAAATTGTAAAAACCACTTAAAAAATTAAAGTTAGAAAATATGCAAATTCAAATCAAATTAATAGCTTTGTATAATGAAGTGCACCCCAGATGGTTTTTATTCTTGCTCTAACCTCAACTTTGGTGCGGTACAGCACGAGCCTTCGTAGATTAGCAAGTTTGGCGATGTGATTGAAGGCCTGAGGTTGCAGACGGTCACAGGAAGCCAAATTGAGCTCCTGGAGGCACGGACACGTCTGGGCGATCACTTCTAAACACACTTCAGTCAGGAAATGACAGCACGACAGCTCCAAACACACCAGACTCACCCCACAGGCCTTCATAAAGCTCGAGGAAAAAAGACAGAGATGGAGCGACTATTACTATCCATTTGGTAGATGAAATATTTTAAATATCTGGATCAGAGACTCTTGCCATTACCTGCAGAAACCAGCGGCCGTCACGGCTCCACGGTTGCCTGTCCAGGACATGTTTAGTCTCTGCAGGAGGGTGCAGCGGCTCTGCAGGTGGATCAGAGAGGCGTCTGTGAGCTGGGCCCAGTATGGCTGCAGGCTGAGCTGAATGTACTGCAACGGGTCACAGCAGTGTTTATGAAAAAGCTTGCAGCTCTGAGCCAATCGGCACAGATCCGGAACCGGCAGGTGACTCACGATCAGTTGGATTAGCTACAGTGACACAAACAAACAGTGACTTTCACACCAAAACACAGCGTGCCAAATGTTCTTCTTGTGCATCAAAATAGTTTCTTGCAAAGACAGAGATACTAAAATTACTCTCAAGACAGTTTGTGGAGGAACTGATTATGTTTTTACTATGTGCACTGTTGGAAAAAGCAAACAATAGCATGAGTGTGATGCTGGATATCAGTTAGCAGATAATGGCCAGATTATGTTTCACTTTTGCTGTAACGAGACTGAGGTTGGCAGTGGTTTGGACAGGAGATCTGAGCTGTGTGGAGGTAATAAGGGATTACGAATGGGAAAGGTATTTTTCAATTATGATAAAATGGTCTCTAATTATCTGAAAATGACCTACTGCAACCACACAAGTCAGTGCTTGAGGAACTAGACTACATCTCAACTATTTCTTTTCAATATGTGTCTGGTACGTAGAAGATTTCAACACTCTGTGGTCCAACATGTGTTGTTATCAACAGTTCTTGAAAACAATCTCTGTTACTTGGCATACACACTGTTTATTAAACACACTGATGACACAAACTACATTCCAAAACTCACAGGCATCATTAGTAATTACAGTGAGAGTCTCCATCGCTAACCTCATAAGGGAGCCTATCAAAGTAACCGTTTCCCAGATTGTGCCTGTGTTCTCCACCCGACCTGCAGCAGAGGCCTCCTGCATCGCTGATCTCTTCTTCACTGTCACTCAGATCACTGATGTCGATGACAGGGATCTTATAGAGGGCCAGAATGGGTCTTTCCCGAACGCCTCGCAGGATCACAGCATCCAGCTCTGTGTAGTATTCCAAAAGAGAGCAGTTCACTTCCAGACGCAGCAGGTTGGTGGCAAAATTGATCTGCTTGATGCTGGGGGAGAACTGGCGAGCTTGAGTGGTCAGAGCTTTGTTGGGCTTGCCGGCCCAAAGAACCTCCCACCTGCAAAAAAGAACATGACAATCCTCAAAACAATGGCATCCAGCTCTGAAGTATCTGTGATATTGTTATTCAATCATGATTCTTTACAAAATATTGTAATACATCTTGAAACCTGAAATTGGGTTGCATTTTGGTGCAGTTCATGATAACAATTAAAAATATGCTGAAAAAGTATGTAACTGGCCAGGACTATGAATTTGGTTTAAACTGCTCAGTAAAATAATTTATTTAAACTATAGTCAATTTTATGTTTTATTAGCTAAATAAAACACACACATTATATGTATTAAAAATATGTATATTAGTGCTGTCAAATTACAAGTAATAACTTCCAAAAAATATTTTTGTTTACATAATATGTGTGTGTAGTATTTATGATGTATACATAAAAATACACACAAGTGTATGTATATATTTAAGAAAAATATATTACGTTTATATATTAAATATATTTATATATGATATAATTTATATGAATATAAATATATACACGTAAATACAAGTAAATATTTTATGTGTGTGCCTTTATATATACATATACACAGTACACACATATTATTTAAACAAAAACATTTTTGGGATGTGATTAAGCACAATTAATATATATATATTATAATATTTTAGTAATATTAGTTGTTAAATTGCTTAGTTAAAGAATAACATTTTATAGTCAGTGAATTAATAATGTTTTATTAAAATAAGAAAAAAAAAAACATTAACACTGAATAAGTGAAATATATCTGGATAAGCTTTATTGTATTGGGACTGTTCATTTAGGATACTGTACATTTTTAAGCCTCTAATAACTAATAAATGGACTACATAGCCTAATAATAAAAATAAAGATATGAGAGAGGAATTCTCCATCTTAAAGAAACTGGCAGGGCAACCTGGAGATAAATGCCATGGATCACATTTTGTGGGATTAGAACCTACAACCTTTTGATTACAAACAGAACATTAGCTCACACCTCAAATTTTACCTCACTTCAGCTGGAGGGTTCTGGGAGAAAGGGTTGAGCGAGCAAGCTAGGATCTTGACAATGGCCCCAGGGTGGTAGGTCTCCAGCACCTCCACAGCTGTGGGATAGACGGGCTCCTCGAAAGCCAGTTCCAGGTAGTCCTGGCTGTGGAAACTGGGTGGCATACGACGGAATCGTGGTGTGGAGCTGGTGCACTGCTCCCACCAGCTTCCGTAAATGCGGAACACAGCCGTCTGGGTGAAGTCTCCTGAGCTGGGATAGACGTTAGGCACTCCTGCCAGATTCCACATGGTATAGGACATGCTGTTCTCACTGCCGTAGTGAGAACTGAAGTCCAGAACCTCTTTGCCATACTGTTCGACCTCAACGGTGACAGGCATTGCCGAACGCTGGCCCATCTCCACTGCCCGCCGGCTGCCCAACGCCTCGCTCCGTGTCCCGCTCCTGGAGCGCCGCCGTAGACAGATATAGTAAAACATGCTCAGAAGGGTTAGCATAGGAAACATGGAGCAGCAGGACAGGGTTTGTGTCAGGAAGCACAGCCCTTTCTCTTCCCTGCGCTGTAGCGCGATAGGCTCTAAACAGTGCAGGCTATAGGCCAAGCAGCATGCATGACCTGTGGGTTATAGAGACACACACACACACACACAAAATGTTGTGAGAACCCTGAAATATAAAGGATGTATATAAAATAAAATATCATTTTTGGGGATTCATTCATGAAATACAAGTTAAATTAATTTCTGTATATTATTCATAAAGCACTCAAGACAATTTATATAATAATTAATTTATGAACAATATACACATCTTCTGTGTTTTAAATATTTAAAAAGGTTGGGTTAATTAAAAGTAAACTCTCAGAAAAACAAATACAGATAAATGCATTGAGAGCAAGGTTATAATTTTATAACTAAAACTACTAAAACAGTTTTTATGTTGATTAAAACAAAACAAAATAAATTGAATTTAATATATATATATATTAAACCTAAACTAAATGAAAATTACAAATGTTGCCTTGGTAAATAAGTAAGTTTGATTAATCTGAAGCACAAACATTGCTAACTGAAAATAATATTAAACAAACATACAAAAATAAATAAAAATAATAACAATAATAAAAAAAAAGTCAAAAGCACATTACAAAATTACTAAAACTTAAATTAAGATTAATGCAAAAAATAAAAAAATAAAAGCTAATTCAAAATATTAAAAACTGTAGAAGAGAACACTAATAGAAAACTAACACCTGCACATCCATTTGTACGTGTTTTTCTGTGCATGTTATGTTGATTGACTTGTTTTCACATAGGACAAATTTATATCATGATATATATCTTAATTTCAGTTGATACGATATAATTTCGATATCAATATGAACACTATTTATCTGAAATATAAATATTTTGTAACATTATAAATGCCTTTATCATCACCAATTTTAAGCATACTTGATCTTTCTATTCATCAAAATAAATAAATAAATAAATAAATCGAAGGATCAAATAGATGCAGCCTTGGTGAGTAGAAGAGAATTCTTAAAAAAAATAAAATAAATACCTTTAAAAAAATCTTACTGTTCAAAAAACTAAGAAAATATTGGAAATATTGCAGGAGACAGGCTTATTGAAAATGCAACTTCATTTTCTGCCAGCAGGAGGCGCTAATAGAATGATAAAACATAGCGGTTTCCCAAATCAGCTCAATTCATGAACGCTACTTTATCAGATAAAAATGTCATCAAAACATTTCTGAAGACAGTTGGTTCTCTTTTCTTACAGTTTAATTTGCTTGTTGCCAAGAATATTCATCGAATCCAAATAACCAGGCAAGCTCCATCATCTAATATGTTACATATATATATCATAAACTGTATTGCATAACTTCCCTGAACAATGTAATTACTGACATAAACCATAAAGTCTAAAAGCAAACTTCCTGTCAAGGAAGGTCCCCTTTTGAGAGAGATTCATATTATTATTTTTTTCTCTCTTTAGTTAATATCTATTTCTGTTACTTCCACAACATATTCTAGTGGTTTTAGATGCAGACATCATGCTGTCAAATACTACTACTACTGTCCAAATAATGATTAATGAATAAATAAATAAATAAAACAGTGAAATCCATTCAATTGCATGGCAAAGTACCAAATACAGCAAGTTAAAATAAATAGTTCACTCAAAAACCTATATTTAAAACACACATACACACGCATATATATATATATATATATATATATATATATATATATATATATATATATATATATATATATATATATATATATTTGTACAAACCACACTTCCTTCTAATAAACACAAAATTTGAATTTTCGGGTGAACTATCCCTTTAATGTGAGACTGAAAGCAGTTGCTGATGGCTAATAGCTACGTATATCACCACCAAATCGATTGATTTTAGCCATATGTGGCATCCTATGTGATCGAAACGTTAAAAAGGTAACAAGAGAAGAGGAACTGTTAGCGAGCTGAGCTACAAGTTCATTAGGCTGGGTTATGAATCGCATAAGTTATATAAGAACGCAGGCTGTCATGCCACACCGCGCTGACGGACTTAAAAACAATGAAAACTTACGGATGCGATGGTGTGTTGGAGTGTTGTGCTGAGTGTGTTCTGTGTTCTCGATCCATCTCTAACTGCTGCTGTCATTGCTCGCTCATTCTTCACTCTTCATGCGGAATATAAACATCCGCTTCACCCTGCACAATGCATTGTGGGAAGTGGAGTGCTAACATACGTCATCCCGCGTTATTAAATTAACGAAACAAACTCTTTCCAAAACACAAAAATAACTCTTTATGATTTTAATAATTCATATGTTTTACCTTTTTTTTAAAGAACGTCATTTATTACCGAGAAATTTGACCCTGGAACACAAAACCAGTAATAAGGGTCAACTTATATTAAATAAGCTTTCCAATGATGTAGGCCTATGGTTTGTTAGGATTGGACAATATCTGGCCGAGATGCAACTAGCTATTTGAAAATCTGGATTCTGAGGGTGCAAAAAAATCTAAATAATGAGAAAATCACCTTTAAAGTTGTCCAAATGAAGTCCTTAGTAATGCATACTAATCAAAAATTAAGTTTGGATATGTTATCGGTAGGAAAATATATTTATATATCTGAATTTTGACCCCTTTTTTTTGGCTATTGCTACGAATATATCCATATCACTTGAGGCTAGTTTTGTGGTCCAGGGTCACAAATGTTAGATAGCTTAGGCACAATTTTAATATGTACAGACAAAATAGGCTTATTTAAAAATATGCTAAAGAATAATTTTGCTTAATATAAATGCCATAGCGTTTAGACATAGCTAGTAGCAATTTTATTATTTATTTATTTTTGTCATTTTTAATTCCGTCTTAGAGAAAGACAGATATTATAAACTTGTTAGTTGCAGAGGAAATTAAAAAGATTCAAATTAAAAGAATGAAAAAATAAAAAATAAATATAGACCGAAAATGTTCAGCTAAAACTGTATATGCAGCATGTTTGGATAATCAAGCGATTATTAATATTGGTTAAATGATTCCATTTTTATTTATGTTCATTACTGAAAGTTATTATTAAAGAAAAAAAAACAAGTTAATGTGAGTTTTGCAATTAGCTTTTTTTGTAATGCTATAAATGCTCTCGTGTGGTTCTATCAATTATCTTATTATTATACTATGGTCTGACATAAAATCATTTAGTGTGGCATGTGAATAATGATTAGGCTATTGTAAAAAGTTAAGGAAACCCTAATGAGTTCTGACTGAGTTGAATCTAAAGTATATTGATTTGATTAATTTGGCTTGTCAAAATTAGGCTATATTACCAAAAAATAGTGATTGCGTATGTTTACATTTATCCATTAAGCAGATGCTGCAAAGCGACTTGTAAAAGATGATGTCAAAATTTTGTGTTAAGCACAAAACAAAACACAAACAACAAAAAAACGAATTATTAATAATCATGCCTTTACATATATTATACACAGACTAAGAACTGAAAAAATGGCACTTATAATTTATTGTTATTCACCACATTCAGCTGGAAATTACTCTGTAGCCAAATATACAATTATATATGTGTGTGTGTATTTATAATATAACACAATACATACAAAGGATTAGAATAATGTTTGGTCACTTCTAATTTCACAATAATTTTTCACCTTTCCTCTCACTCTGTTGCTCACTCTTTTTCTCATGAAAAAGGCATTGAGAAGCACCAATCCTTTGTAGACTGGAAGAAAGACATTGTTTTGATGTTCTGAATAATACATTTGTCTGTTAGAATTGACTGAGAATGTGGCGATTGTGACATTTATTTCATCGTAAATGGCCACATTCCCCCATGACCTGTCCTGCTGGCCTCTCTGGTGGATAGAAGGCGCCACGCAGGCTTGGCTCCAAAGAATACGTGCCGCTGGCTGTCCATCATGGACAAGTGGTGGGCTCACAGAGGGAAACAGATGCATATGACCACGTCTTGGCTGGCATTTGCATCGATGAATGACTTGTCCAGTCAGTTTGTCTCATGGGTGAATTGAAGCCCCATTGTCACCACAAAGAGCATTGAGTCTCTATGGAAGCGTCACTAGGCAATCACAGGCCAAACTCTCATTAGGAGTGGAGCTGAACGGCGGATAAAGAAGACAATTGACTTTGAACAACAGGTTTTTCTTCAATTGCTGCTTTATTTTAACCCAAAAAGACATTTTTTTGTGCATTATGAATGGCTGATTTTCCTAATTACCATATCAGTTTTTGAGGTCTGCCTGAAATTTATGAATAAAATGCCTCTATTGGCATTGGACTGATGACATTTTAAGGTAAGACACTAGGCAAGTGGAATGTAAAACTCCAAATTCATTATTTTACTTTATCTCTTCTTCATCTTAAGATTTCACTTACAATACATATCTTTAAATACATTAGCTGTTTTCTTGAAATAATTTTTTCTCACACATCGAGCAAGAAATCTCATAAACCTATGTATTTTCTTATAGAGGGGGATTGTTATAGAGAGGTTTGTTCATATATATACTTTGCCTAATTTTATACAAAATTGTATTCCTAAAAATGTTGCTTGTTTGTTTTTTTGGGCAGTTTACAGTATTTTCTGATTTACGGATTGCTCTAGAAAGATTTTAGCATGGTAATGGATATGACAGTGTTAATGTATTGGGTCTTGGTGGAATAGATTTGAAATGCTGCTGCTGTTGGTTATTGCTGTTGTTATAGATTATTGCTGCTGCTGCAAGCATGTACAGGAACTTGCAAATTTAACATGAACCAATCAGCTTGTGCCAAGTTGTTTAACGCTGTGAATATTATCAGTTCCATTTAGAACCACCAGCCTGTGCCATCTAGAATTTCATGTAAGAACTATGTATATCCCTTCATATATATGTATCCCTTCATATATACTCAACATATAATACATTTGCATATGGGAATGGTCAAAAAAATTACAAATCTGGTTTTATCCAATGTAATTTCAGTTCTGGAAATGTTTGCAAATTAGTGCATATTTATTTAGATACTGTATAATTAGCATATAACATAACAATTATAACATAACATTTTTGAAAACTTGTTATAAAAAAAAGGTTTAGATTCTTAATGTGATGTATGGTGATATATTGTTTTTTTTAACCCTATTAACCTGGAAAAACACAGTTCTTTTGGGTCCAAATGCACAAACGGGCTGATGGTTCGATGAGAGGGGAAGTTGGATGCATTTGTCTTTGATGGGAAAAAGATCAATGTTTTGGAGGATACCGAGAAACGGTGGATCATTCAGAAAGAAAAAAGGGGGGAGAAAGGAGGACTGTGGAAGGACTGACAGGAAGAACAGTCTGAACGCCAAAGAGAAGGTTGACGGTGTTGAGTTTGTTAGCCTCCAGCGTGGACAGCTCCCTTGACTGACAGTGTGATCAGCTGTCAGCTCCTGCAGGCATCACCGACAGGCCTCCTGTCTTCTGTCAGGCCTCAGTTCCAGCCTGCTGTTCCATACCCACGTGCAAACACACACACACACACACACACACACACACACACACACACACACACTCACACACCAAAGCCCTATTCTCCCTCCGACCCAGCTGTCAAAAAGAGCACAGCTAAATAATGAATCTGGCCATATTCCTTGAAGGAAAGGCAGCAGGGAGGGGAAAAGCAGAGAGAGAGGAGTCTGAGGACCCTCAGGGGAAAACCAAAAACAAACCTCAGTCCATTTAATCCTTCTCTTCACAGCCACAGAGGAACAAGACAACAGCATCAACAAAAAATCAGCAATCCTTCCATCAGCTGTCATAAAAAAGACTTGCTATGACATTATCCTCTCACTGCCGATCAAAGACCACTTGGCCGCTGCTTACCCGACACAAACAGGGAAGGAGGAGGAAAACAAACCAAGCAAAACCAAGGATCCTTCACAGATACAATGCTGTTTGAACATTAGGTGTCCAACAGCCTTCAATAAAACATTTAAATACAAATTTATAAAACAAAACACAATAAAATATAAAATTCTGCCGATTATATGGCTAATAAAAATGAGGGGAAGAAAGAAAGAAAGAATGAAAGAATCTGACTGGAATAGTGTTCTTCTTCTTCTACATGACTAGGTGGCAAATAAAATACACATGCAAATGAGATTTTTATAAGCTTGTTGTTGAAACACTACTTCCAGACAACGCCATTATTGACCAATCAGAATAAAGTATCCCGGACAGTCTGTTAATAACGCTAGATAGTTTTCTATGACAGACCTGGTCGCTGAATGTCATTGTCTTTAATGGTTACACGTACAAGGTTAAAACATTAAATGCTCTCAGCATTTTCACAGGAGGAGAGGCTACTTAATGCTGCCATTTTCAGCCTAGTCTGTGGATTTTCTCTTCTCATCCTCTCATTTCTTTTAGAGACCCATTCACTTAACAATAGCAGCGATTTTCAGAATTGAAGCAATCAAAATTGAAACCCACTAAAAATTTTCCCGTTTCCACTCAAGCCATTCTGATAATGTGACATCCAAACATTTGATGCGTTTCAAGTCTCAAAACATGCGTGGCTGCATAACCTAAACTGAATTGGTTGCATTACTAAAGGTTGCAAGAGGTTTTAGTCAATGTTGATCCATTATAATTTTTTGTATTTTTTGGTATTTTTTGTATTTTTTTGCTTAAAAGATGCAAAAGACAAAACCTACTTTTATAGCTTCTTTCTATGCATCTCGCTCTGATTCATCCCCTCAAGTTTGTGTTTAGTAATGATGCCTGATTATTTCTGAACACACTTGTGTTTGCACACACACATACCCCAACCCATTTGCTCCAGGTGAGAGCATTACAATTCACATAGATTAGAATACATTTGCCACCTTGCCAGGTGTTCTCAAACGCAGGCCTATCACCATGGCAAATCGCTCGGCAGCCGCGCAACTGAATGACACTTCACATTCAAATCAAAAGCAGTTACTCCAGCTCTCTTTGGCATGATAGTCTTTTGAACAGGAGCAAGAGTAGGGGGAGGAACCTGTGGCTATAGCAAAATTATCTGAATTAGAATGGCTTTGATCGTTAACAATGGACGGCGAAACACTCGAAATAAAGAGCTTTTGTAAACCCGGTGCCTCAAAACTGGATATGACTCAACGTAGAGCAATGGCTTTCCATTGAGTTAAACTAACATAAGCTGCTCACACGTGTGTGAATACGAACATTTTAACTTCAGAACATGAGAGCACATGTGAATTATTCATTTTTAACACTTTACTTTTTTGATCCCTCTCATCCAAAATGATACACACCTGTTTTGTTTTGGTTCTTTTAAAATCCCTAGTGGCATTCGAAAAAAGGCGTAATCATTGCCTTTTCATCAAGATCCTAGCTGCTGCTAATTGTAACAGTAAACACGGCTCATAATTATTCACATTTAATATCCATTTTCAGCTTATCGAAATGATATTTGATTACCTCCACATATCTTGCAATTGACTTCATTTAGAAAGGTCGACTATTTGCACCGGCCAGGGAGTGATTTAAATGTTTCATGATGATTACCAAAGTTATTCGCCTTTTGTCTAAATGACAGAATCTGCAAATATAATTAGCATGGGTGGAAATGCAGGGAGATAGTGGTGTTGGCTGTCATCACGTTCTCCTATTGTTACAGCGTTGTGTCCTCCAGCTGAACTTCACTACACTGAGTTTAATTGGTTTCAGGAACTCTGCTTTGAGGAAGTCATAACCTTGATCTTCCCCTGGATAAGAGATTCCTTTTTTCGCCATCAAATGCATGCAGATTTCAGGCTTAGCCTGGGAGAATTGTAAACAGACAAACATTGTTTTATTCCACTGTGATTCTGATTAGAGAGAAATAATTAATTACAGTGTTTTAGTGACCCAAAGACAAAAGGTGCACTGATCTAATGGCATAGACGAACACAAGCTACTGTAGCTATAAGAACAGTTATGATGAGAGATGTCCGTTGATGTCCTTAAATTGGAACTTCGCTTAACAACAGAGGATGAACAAGGAGTTATTTGTTTTTCTATATTTGTGTATGTATACTTCATATACTCTGTGTACAGTTAGGAGAAGAGTCTAAACTGATAAGAATATGACAAAAATGCACAAATAATCCACAAGACTCCAGTCCATGAATTAATGTGATGTGAAGTTGAACGCTTAATGTTTGTAACAAGCAAATCCATCATTAAGGCATTTCACTTTTAACAGTTGATCACTTCACAAGATGTTAGTTAATGGATTGGAGTTGTGTCGATTACTTGTGGATTATTGTGATGTTATTATCAGCTGTTGTTAGGACTCTCATTATGATGGCAGCCATTCACTGTAGATGATCCATTGGTGAGCAAGTGATGTAATGCTTAATTTCTCCAAATCTGTTCCAAAGAAGAAAAGTCCATCTACATCTTGGATGGCCTGAGGGTACGTTAATTTTCAGTAAGTTTAGATTTTTGGGTAAACTATTCCTTTAAATACTTATTATGGCTTTAAGTGGCACTGTTTCGATCAATAAGGGTTTAATTTAAGAGAATTCCTGTTGTATAAATTTATAATATACTGACAACCACCATAAAACACAGGTGGTAAAGGGATAAATCAAAGTTTATCACAAGAAGATTTTCATAAAGCTGCTAAATGCAAATATACAAAGAGGTACAAATAAAAAACACCATTATGGCAAGACTAATATAATGCAACAGACATTATTTTTACAACATAATATGAGATAGTGTGTGTGCCTTTTAAAGCTGTTACCATATACAGCAATAAAAAGCCATGGTTTAATAAGGAAATTAAAATATTATGGAGGGAGAAGCACGAGGCATTTAAGAGTAGGGATAAAGAGCTTTATAAAATCACCAAAGGTGACTTTGAAAAAGCTGTTAAAAAGGCAAAAGAAAATTATAAGTGAACATTAGAAAAATAAGTTGAAGATCAATGACTCTTATGGTGTATGGAAAAGTCTAGAGCAGATCACAGGCTATAAGTTGAAATCTCAAGTAATCTCTGATGATATTACATTGCCTGGTGAATTAATGCGTTCTACAGTCAATTTGAAAATACAATAGAGGGACAGGTAGGTCAGCTGACGCTGCACTCCTGGCCCTGTATTATGAGTCCTCCTTTTAAAATAGAGGAATATGAAATCTGGAGAAGCAGAAAGGCAGCAGACCCTGACTCCATGTCATCTGCAACATTGAAGTAGTGCATTCTTCCTTGCACCAGTATTCACTGACATATTCAAGTGGTCGTTAAGAATATGCAGAGCCCCGCCATGTTTTAAAGCAGCTGTTATAATTCCAGTGACAAAAAAGGTGTATATCAGTTGCTTAGATGATTACAGACCATTGGCCTTAACTTCGGTTGCTATAAAAATCTTTGAGCGATTGGTCAGGTATCTAATTTCTAAAATCTGTTTGGATTCTCACCAATTCACTTCTAAGGCTAAATAGTTTGGTTGATGATGCTGTGGCTCTGTGTCTCCATTCAATTTTACAACACACCCCGTGGACTATAAATATGCATTTAATACAATTATTCCAGTTAAGCTTTTTGATAAATTAAAGCGATTGGGGATTCAACACTCCCTTGCTCTTTGGATTTTGGATTTTTTGCATAACAGAACACAAGTAGTTCAAATTAATAATACATTCTCAAGTCTTAAGACAATTAGTGTGGGGGCCCCACAAGGATGTGTACTGTCACCATTATTGTACTCTATGAACACTAATGATTGTGTTTCACATTGTAAATCAGTGCAAATTTTTAAGTGGGCAGAGAATACTATATCGATTGGTTTAATAAGAGATAATAAGTAGTTTCTCGGGACTACTATCTCTGTAACATTAAGTGGGACAACAACCTAAGAGGCATTATTAAAAAATCCCATCAAAGGCTTTTTTTTAAGACAGCTTAAAAAGTTTGGTATATCTAAAGTTGGTATGATTAATTTTCATAGAGCTATCACTGAAAGCGTGCTGACTTTCTCACTTATAGTGTGGTTTAATAGCTCCACAACTCAAGTTTGTACTCTGGCTGCTTCAAATTTATTGGTAGTGATCTTCCCACTATGGATGAGATCTATGTCTAATGTTTGCAGAAAAAAATGGTTTAACAATCCTGAAAGACCCCTTAAATCCAGCCAGACACCTCTTCCTTCAGTCTACATGTTTTCTGAACAGTACTCCCCTGGCATCATTTCACTCCTTATAATTGATAGGACATATATAAATAGTTGCATTTATGTATGTGTATGTATGAATTTATGTATGTATTTTAATGTAAGTTGATGAGCTCTCCAAGCAAATTCCAAACAACTAGGATGTTTGTAAATAAATAAACAACATTATTTAAATTTAAATCTCAAATTTGCTTTTTTTTTCAGTGTATATAGTAAGGGAACTTACCTAACCATAATTATTATATTTTACAAACACCTTACATCTAGCTATCTTTAAAGTAAGGACTGCATTTTGCACCTAATAGTTTTTCATTCTGCAGTCTTGGCACGCAAAACCTTTTCTGAGAGCACTTATCTCACTATTCCTCAAAGGTACAGAGATCAGATCCCTGCGTCCTTCACACCTGCCTCCCTCTTCTTCAGTCAATACAAACTCCAACTCTCTCTTGAGAAAAGCTTTAAAACGTACAATTTTCAAAAAAGAACAATCTGGAAGATAGACAAATATACAACTGGTAGAAATAATAGACAGATGTGAAATAAGTACTCCTCTCCCACTTTCTCAGAGAGAAAAATCGTTAACCAAAAAAAAAAAAAAAAAAAAAAGATACAAATTGCATAAAATTATATTTTTGTGACACTTGCAGCTTGAAAATTAAAGCTACTGACAACTCAAGGGTTTTGTTGTATATAATAATGATTTAGAAGCAGATTATTCTTTCAAATCAGTATCAATGATTAAACTAAATCACACATTTGCAAAAGATAGGAAATAAGGCTGCTGTTTCAAACATTGACATTAATACACTGCCATTCAAAAGTTTAGGGTTGAAGGAAGTAAGGGTTGAAAGAAGATTCTTATGCTCACCCAGGCTGAATTTATTTGATCAAAAATACAGTAAAAACTAAAATATTGTGAAATATTTACAATAATTTTTTTAGCAAACAGTCTTCAGACACATGATCATTCAGAAATAATGGTAATATGTTATGAATTTTTATATAATATGTCGGAAACATATTTAAGTGTTGCTTTAAATTTTTATGTAAAGTGTGATGCATTTTTTTCAGTATCCTTTGATGAATAGATCATTTAAAAGAATAACATGTATTTTCTTTTAAACAGAACTTTTTTGCATTAGTATTAATTTCTTTCAAAGAGCAAAAGCAAATCTTACTTACCTTGGTGTCATCAGAAACACCTTTTAATATTCTGTGTATAAAAATCAACACTTTCTGGGTAAATATACAACTTGATATATTTTATTTAATTAACACTTTTAAAATAGTTACTTCTGTCAAAACGGCATTATTGTAAAATGAACACCCCAGGTGTTATACTATTAGAAATAATTACTATCAGCCCCTTGCAGAGTTGCATCCCAAACACTCATGGTATTTAAAAGTAATTTTAGTCATTATTGTTATCTACACATACTATTTAGTTGTGATATTCAAAAATATGTATTAACACTATAAATTCCCAATTCATCCACTGCACAACCCTTTCCCTTTCCACCCCACTGCTGCCAAGCGTCTCCCTCTGTGAGCATGACACACTCCCATGGAATGTATTCAAATATTTTGACATTTTGCCTTTCCTTACTTCCAGAGCAGAAATGATTTGTGACAGATGGAGAAGGGCTCTGTCTGATGAGCTCCCTCCAACACCACGGGCACCTCTCTCCTCCTCGGTGTGCTCTCTCCGTTCGCTCCTTCTCTGTTTCTCTCTCCTGTCATGTGTGGTGGCCTGTCTCTTTCCACAGCTGCCCCAGGTGCATCCTCCCTCAGTGATAAACACACAAAAGGGAGACTCCATCAAAAAGTTGAGACAAGAACATGTTGCCGTTACCTCGAGCCGTTCTGGTCTGATGGTCCGAGAACACTTACACAGCCAGTGCCAATGGCTTGTGACGGAGGCAGCCTGAACACAAAGCTATAAGATGTAAAGTTAGACAGTGGTTTCCACAGTAGTGTTACCTGTCTTACTAAGTGTCCCATTACTATCAGTAAAGAAAGCTGATCAAAAAGACAAACTGATGGCACGACGGCATATCTACATGACAGCTGGCACTGTTTTGTATCTAATTTAGCCATGTCATTTAGATGTGTTTTTTTTCTTTCACTAGTAAAAATGAAGCATGGAGGAATAGCTTTGATTGTCACAGTCACTGGGCTGCTTGTCTGTACTAATGCAGCAGCAGTGAGAGACGCAGGACATGCGATGTTGACACCAGAGCAGGAGTTTGAATAATGCCTCTCATTAGCCACTGAAGCGGTTCTTCTGCCTGTGTCTGTCCCCGGTCATTTTGCACCAGCGTGATAAAAAAACAAGCCCATCGCATCTGAAAGCTGTCATCAATCAAAAATGGATGCAGTTTACAGCTAGGAAAGGGCATGACTCTGTGTGTTATTTTCTTTAGCATAAACATCACAACTGATGTGTTCCAAAACCTACTGAGTAGCCTATGAAGACAGCATTTTAAGACATCATAGACATGAAAGGTGCCTCTTAAGATTGCTTGTTTTGGCCAGATTGTAAGGCAGAACTGTACACATCCTTCACAGAGAAAGATGAGGATAAGTTAAAAGAAATGTTTATTATATATATATATATATATATATATATATATATATATATATATATATATATATATATATATATATATATATATATATATATATATATATATATATATATATATAACATAACATAAAAATATAACATAACATAAAAGTACCAAACAAAGATTTTTATGTAATTAAAATTAATGTAATAAATGAGTATTTGTATGCACTATGTATTTTACGGTCTGTTAGAGCATCGTGCCTTTAGTTTAGCAAAATGCTAATGCACAAATCTAAACAAAAGTACATTTTGTTTTATATTTAGTAAAAAAATTTAATGTTTTTGAAAGAACCCAGCTAACAATAAAAATGTTTTGCAAAAGTTCCAGATTATAATTTTTATGTATATTTTTGAATGTTTTCAATGTTCTCTCAACATTCAAAATCTCAAGTAAAATAAAAAAGCTTTAAAAAAATGTTCAGAAGAAAAAGTTCCATATATAGCGTTTTTTTTGTTAATGTTTTAAAAACATTATTAAAGACCAGATAACTCTGAACAAACATTTTCTAATTTAATATATTTTAAAATGATTGAATTCCTACATTTTCAGCAGCCATTACTCCAATCTTCAGTGTCACATGATCCTTCAAAAATCTTTCTGATATGCTGATTTGGTGCTCAAGTAATACTTATTATTATTATCAATGAAGAAATCCGTTGCTTAATGTTTTTGTAACAGCTTTTTTTTTCAGGATTCTTTGATGAAAGGAAAGTCCAGTAGCAATTATTTGAAATAGAAATCTTTTGTAACATTCTTGCTCAATGAAAGTATTACTGACCCCAAACTTTTGGAACAATATACTGTAGGCAGCTAAAAAGGTTTTGGAACAAAGCCAAGAACTGTCACAGGATCAGCTTTCAATACAGATACTTTTTCTTCTATACTGTAAAAAGATGCTCAGCAATCAGTCACATTTGGAAAACAAGAACTGTATATATAATAATTTATGAAGCAATTTCCTCCCAAAAAAAGACAGATAAGACAAGCACAAAACAGAGAGAGGGAATCTTGTAAGCAGCATCCATCTGTGCTTCGAGTCGTTGATTGAGTGTACGTCTGGACGTACATACTCTCAAGAGCCCACGGGGCAAATGAAACCCCAGCTACACAGCGCATCAATCAATAATACACGCAGCGTATAAGACTGAGAGGGAGGTGCAGTCTGAGCACACATGATAACAGGAGATTTCCAGCAAATGAGAACCCTGCACAGAGCTCTTCATCATCACACAATCTGCAGAATCTCCCTCCTCTGCCATCCCTCAACTCTCCCGCCACATTTTCTCTGCGTTTTTGCGAGAGGGCTCAGTGGTTTGAACTGAAGCGGATAGACCAAATGTGTTCACAAAGTTCCTCTGACACATTGTGTTTTCATTAGAGGTGGGTTTTTTTCCCCAGGTTGTGCCATCTTGGATGTTGAGGTTGTTTTGCTCCATTAACTGAGGTTTTGCGTCCGGTGAATGGGTGGGAAATTAAATAAACACTTTGGATACTTGCCAGTGATGGAGGTAAAAGGTCCAGCTCTGAGGTTAATCTGCTTGTGGACTTCATCATCTTGCTTTGACAGACGTCAAGCGAGGAGCTGAAGCTCTGGACTGTAATCATCTGGAGTCATTATCACTGTCTGGGGTGACCTAATACAGCACAGCACCACGGGAAGAAAGAGCTTGTTTACTGATCCAGAATCAGAATAAAGAGCATTAATCACCTTAATGAAGAGCAAATCAAACCATCACAGATGATCCCATGTAACAGAATGTGCTGTTCAATTCAAACAGGCAATGTTTCAAAATGACAAATCAGTGAGCGTTGGTCATGTTGATTGATTTCCTCTATGAAACGCTAATAGATTTAGTCCTCACTGGGCAATTGCCACTCATTAACCTTCAAGCGGTTTCATTTGAGAATGTATTGCTGCCATTTTGCAGCATCACACAAAGGCAATTCAGCAGATGATAAATATCCTGACTCTTTAGTGGCAGGTCACATATCAAATGAGCACTTTGGCACTGCAAATTCTGGCTAATAGATAAACACACACATACACCCACACACACACACAGCTCACCATACTCTAATAAAGAGATGAAACTTCCAAAAGAGTGTATATTTGGACCATCTGGTATATTGAAGAGTACATGTTTGTGATGTCTCACAAGGAAGTTGTTTGGGTCCACTCTTATTTTATATTTTTAGAGCCATTTTTTGTTTACTGAAAATGCTATATAGTTATATATGCACATTATTTGATAATGTTCCCTGCAACATCACCAGCATCAACAGAGGTCAGACAGAATTTAAATTTTATACATAGATGGACATAATACAAAAGAAAAGATTGTTTCTGTTTCTATTTTGTTGTGACTTTAAAGTGATTGTTCATTCAAAAATGACAATGTTGTCATCACTGCCCCAGTACTTCAAGCTATTGTACCCCTAAAATTAACATTTTTGCAAAATAATTTCTGAGTGTATGAAAAAAATACTGTCTATTAAGTCAGTATTTAAGTCTGTGACCATCATACACTAAGATTTACAGAACCTCCGACACTTTGATCTTCTGAGACGGAAATACACACACATTGCATTAACATTCAGACATCTGATTCCATCACTAAGAGAATGCGAAGAAAAACATCTTCTCTCATATGCATTAGTTCCTTTTCATCCACTTCTTTTCCCTTACCCATCCTCCCTCCACTTAACTCACCCAGAATGATCAATAGAATAATATAATGTCCTACATGAATGCAAGTAATATTTACAATCATGTTTGGTATCATTTGAATGGTCTCTGTGCGTCTGGTACAACGGTCTCATTCTTACAAAAGTAGTTTAGTTATTCTTACATCAAGAGTTTAGAGATAGTTTGCTCACTGTAGAGACTAAATATGACTAAATATTAATTGCATTCATGTAGAACATATTATTCTAAGGACTGTTTTGGGTGAGCTAAGTGGAGGGAGGATGGGTAAGGGATAGGAAATGGATAAAAAGGAACTAATGCATATGAGAGAAGACGTTTTCCTTTGTATTCTTTCAGTGGTGTGGAATAGGTTCTATAAATCTTACATGCACTATGTGTTATTCTATGAAATCTGTCAACTTGTGCAAACTGTAAATCAGAGCAAAAGCTGTACATGTAATGTATTACAGTCTTTAGAGTTTTTGTCCATGTGTCATTTTTGTCAAAGTACACTCTATTTGTCACACTTTGAATGTTTATGCGGACTTTAATCAGATTAACAATCACTCTGTCAAGGATTAAGGATATTACTGGCCACATTCACGTTTGCTTTATTCTGGCCTCTTTACAAACACTGAAATGTAACTCATCAGAAGTGAGAGGTGTTGCCATGGAGACCCTAAAGGTGAGTTCTGAGGGTTTGATCCTGGGCGAAAGAGTGTAACCGAAGCCATGCCTACGCTCTCTCACTTAACTGACTGACTGAGCACTCATCTCTGACTCACACCCAAGTATATAGCGTCTGTGAGCCAAGAATTCAATTAGTCACTCAAAACCCAGCGATAGCCCCAGGGGGAGTCATATCTCCACCATTTAAAAGTATGATTACAAATAAACTAATAACATTTTGACTTTCCGGGAATGGACCAGTAGATTAGAAAATTCAGATTAGATCTAAGTGCCTGTAGATTCTCATTAAAACAGCCCAAACTACTGAGAAACAATAGGTAATTAGGAGCCTAATGAAGCACAGCACCGTTCGCGCGACTTGACTGTGTGCCTCTCTGCTGGGACCCAGTTTTACTCTACACTTATCCTACAGCAAAGCTTCCAGCCTTTCATTTGGGCAATAAGACATATTTAATTAGATTAATGAACGTTATAAGCTCTCCGAGGAATGGCTTAGTACACAGTGACAATGAAGCAGCTTATATGTGGGGAGGAACGCTTGCCGCTTCAGGGCAGACCTTTTCGGTCTCTGAGGACGAAAGTGAGAGAATTGACAGCAACGTTGCAATCTGTCTCTGAGTTACGCCAAGAATAAAGGGCGATGCACAAATCTTTATTGCAAATTTGTGTTTGGGAATTACAGGAGTCTCGAGACGTGAAACAGAACAGAAGTGGACTGAGAGAGCTGAGAGGGCTGATTAAAACAAGAGTTTTTCTTGAGAGTTCAGAAAATCTGGAGTCTGGTGTTTAGCAAGTTTGTTTAAGAGCTTATCAGTTGTTATGAGTGCTCTAGGAGAAAAGAGAAATTGGATCATTAAAATTATTACAAACATTTCTGATTTGAAGTGCAGCAAGGGCAGGGAATCCGGTTCATAGGCCAAACATCACTTTTATGGAATCAAAATTGATCATATTTCCTTTCCTAAAGTGATAGTTCACCTAAAAAAGAAAGTTATGTGATCATTTACTTACCCTCAAGTTGTTCCAAACCTGTAGGTGTGTGTCCTTTTTCTGTTGAGCACAATATATTTTGAAGAATGTGGGTTACCAGACAGTAGACGGTAGCCATTGGCTTCCATTCTACAGAAAAAAGCCAATGACTAAAGTTAACTGTTTGGTTTCCAACATTCTTTAAAATACCTTCTTTTGCATTCAACAGAAGAAATAAATAAAAGAAAAGGTTTGGACCACAGATCTATACATGACTGGATCGCTCATTGCGTTCTAAACTGCCAACAGGAAGTGAAGCCACAGGAAGTGTTCGATCCACCATTTTACCAATCTCTACCGGCAGAGAGCACCATTGAGTCACATTCAAACCGCTGACCTAAAATCATCCGATTTGGAGCAAATCAGTCAAACAGAAAACAGTTGGTCACTGTTGGGAATGAAAAAAGTTTGACTTGATTATTCGAATAAGTTATAATGTTAAAGCAACGTAATAATGTTATAGTGCCCTCTATAGGCTGTAGGGTGAATGTACTCTGGAATATCAGCACTAGCAGCACAGCCCTGTACAGGTCAACCATCACAACAAATAAATCAATAAATCAGCAGTCAGACACAACAGTGTCATACTTGAAACCTTAATAAGATACACAATTGAGGGATAAGCAATTTTTTACTATTTAAGTGAAGCTATTGACATGTATCCATAAACAGCTGTCCACTTAAGCTCATAAGCACAACACATATTGTGGCACGTCTGCCGTTGTTGCAGCAGGTCGCCGCTTGAGTACCTGCAAGCGCAAAATAAATCTCTTACACTGCACCGCCTTTGGGAAAACTTTCAGTATCAGTGCCCCCAAAAAAGGCCCACACCCAACTGATCCAACTGTTCTGTTTGCGCTCATGTTTGTAAACAGATGAATAATTGAGCCAAGTTCAAATCCGCCGTGGCAGTGGGGTGAGAGAAGAGGAGGAGGATAGACAGATGGCCTAGAGCAGATAGTCTAAAGCACGGCGCTCTGAGCGCACACACCAAAGAACGCAGGCCGGCATTGTTCTGCCCGCCAGGGCCGTGCTGTCATGCGGCGTGCAAGCCATCCCCCCAGAGCCAAGGTCTTAGCGTGTCAGTGTCCCGGGCCCATTGTCTCTGCGTTTTTTAATTTCTGAGACGCAATCGAGTGTGACGCCAAAATGTTTACCTAGCGTGTCTGCCTCAGCCATGAAGTGAGGAAAATAATAAAAGACAGAAAAAATAAAGAAAAAAACATGTCCAAGGGTCTCAACACAAAATAATCCACCGTAATGCTAGAGAGTTTAAAGAGGCTTTGCCAATATCCCTCTGTTTTCAGGAGGGAAAAATAGGAGGGAGAGATAAAGAGCTGGGAGAAACCATCACGAGAGAGAGAGAAAGCTGCTAAAAACCCCTCAGCCTCAAAGGGATTGTTAATGATTGTTTTTAGAGAACAACAATTGTGGTATTAGGGCATAAGCAGCTGAAGATAACATCCAGGGGAAGAGGAACAGCAGCTTGGGGAAGGAGATAATGAGGGAAAAGTAGGGGATTCTGGGATGGGGCCCCGCTCTGTTGAACCGATGCCCCTCTCAGTCAGGGGGTATCAAAGTGACTCGCCCTCTCTCTTTCTCTCTTTTGAAAAAGTACCTGCTCTAATCCACCGAGACGACGGGGGTTGAAGACGTCCTTGCAGAGCAGATCTTGAAAAAGCTGGAGGTCAGAGAACACATACTTGGAGGCAACAAATGCCAAGAGTGGCTTCTCTGTCGTCATCCATTTGCGAGACAAATGGTCAGACATATGTGGGTCTTTGCGAAGAATATGATCAAGAACGTGGCATATTCGCATTCGATTTAAAGCAGGAGCTTACAGCGAGCTTATCGTTTCTGGCAAGGTCCGAGGAGGCTTTGAGAAGCGATGTTGGTGGAAAGACCAGCCCACACACGTACAAAACTCCCCCTGGCGCTTGTCCAGTGGGCGAGGGGACTCGTCCAAAACAAACTGGATGCCAGTGAGCAAACAAAGGCGTAATTGGAGAAGAAAACAGCGCCACCTGTTGGCATCGTAGCCCTGTTTTTATGTGCCGCACCTGAGCCTGGCTCCCAGAGATGAGGGGAGCGAGGTCTTCAAAAGGGCCTGGGGAGTCACCTGGCACATGCAGCGCTGCACTCTGGGCCGTGTGGGCCGCTTTATTCCCATCTCTCTGGATCCACAAAACACACACAAACAGGAAGACAGCGGGGGGCAGATGGAAGGGTCACTGTCTCTGCCAGGTGGCCAGGGGGCCTGAGGATGAAGCCAGAAATTATTTTTCTCGGATAACACACACAAACCAAACCAGACATATACACATAACAATTCAAAGAAATGGGCAGCGATTGTATGAAATTCGTCAGATTTATGGTTATAGGCTTTGTGCATTTAATGTTATAGGACAGGGAAATAGAATGAGATCAAGACATAATGCAGGCTGGATTCCAGATATCCTGATTCACAGCCCTATTTATTCCATACGGTGTGAGGGAAGTATGTTACATATGGAGTGTGAAACATATGTGTTGACTCTCAGCTGTGTTTGTGACTTTTGCAAGAGCCAGTGTGCAAACAAGTGAACAGATGACTAAATGAATAAATGAAAGTGTATGGCAGAGAAAGTCTACATAAGTCTCTGCCATTTTCCTGGAGGCTGATTACCCATACGACAGGTTTTATTCTAAACCATTTAAACACAAACTCAAACTTATTTATAAATGAATATATGTTAAATATCTATTCTCTTTTTGTGACACAAGAGTGACACTTAACACAAAGTAATTGTAAATATAATTACTAATTAGTAAATAATTTAACTGGAGGATGCTTAAATGTTACTTTTATTCAAGGATGCATCAAACTGATTAAAATGGACAGTAAAGACATTTATAATACTACAAAAAAAAATTACTTTTCAAATAAAGGCTGTTCTGTTTACTTTTTTTTTAAGGTGTCACTTTTTACACATACTATATTATTATTGTTATTATTATTATTATTATAAAGGAATGTTACTTGAGAGGAAAATCTGCATATTATATTAATTTCTGAAGGATGTGATGTTAGCTGCTGAAAATTCAGGTTTGCCATTACAGGAATAAATGGCATTTTAAAATATATTAAAATAGAAAAGTTATTTTAATTTGTAATAACATTTTATAATATTAATGTTTTACTGTATTTTTGAATAAATGCATCATTGGTGAGCATGAGAGACTTCTTTAATTAAAAAATAATAATACTACCATAAATATTTGAATAATAGTATTAGTAATAATAATAATATTTATTTATATATTTATAGACAATTCTTTTAAAAGCATTAAATCCTGACCTGAATTGATAACGTCTACTTAATATCTACACTCGAGTTCCACAGTAAAAAGGGTTTGGATCAACATAAAAATACGTAGATGATGGCAGTTTTACTACAGCATTTTATTTGTTACTTAATTGTTAAAAATACAAATATTTTTGGGCTAATAAATCTGAGGGGACATGTTTAAATACGCATGACGCTTCTGTCTGTTAGCAGGAACCAACGGGAGCTTTAAAGGCACTGGCTCCAGGGTCTGAGACTGGAATGACCTGAAGTCTCCCTATTGCTGGATGTTTGTCTTGGTTCTGAGCGTGTGCACAGGCTGTGCCTGCCGCTGCCATCCTCAGTCCAAAGCCACAGATGCTGCAGTGTTTGCGTGTTGACTCCGTGTAATTTGTTTGCACTAATTTGTTTTGGGGTATCAGGGGAGTTCCCTTTTTAATTTGCCTCTCTCTGTTTACCCCTCTTTGTGGAGCACTGATCTGTAAAGCAGCAGTAAGAGCGAGAAAGAGAGAGAGAGGTGGGGTGTAGAAGAGGCTAAATTAAAAGAAGGTACTATGCAGATTGTTTTAAGCTCTGGCTGCCCCGTCGGGCCCAAAGGCCTTGCTCGCAGCCAGCACCTGCTCCATCCCGCGGGAACCTGGTTCCTGATCCGTAGCCCCTCTCCCTCTCCTGTCTCTCTTTTCTTCTGTCTCTCTATCTCCCTCTCTCTCCCCTGCTGTTTCCTCTGCACGTCTCCAGTGCCTGGAAACGCCTTAATCAGCCCTCCTCTGCGCATGGATGGCTGCCACTCATTAGCTTGATTGAAAAGATGGTAGCTCATGCTAAACACACACGCATACACATAGGTTGGAAAACATTCACACTGATTAAAACCTATATTCAAACATATTGTGCAAGCAAGAGCACTGTTGTTTTGAAAATCAGCACGAAAGAACATATAAGTTTAATATCGAGTAACTTACTAAACAAACAAGCCTGAGTAACTAAAATTTATCGCAGGTATTTAAGCCGCACCAATGAAAATAGTGTTCCAAGTTAAGTCAAAGTAACACTCTGTAGTATTATTTGTGAAAAAGCAAGGTTTCATACAAAATCAGCACAGTGAATGAATCAATGACTCATTAATACAAAAACAAGCCATCTGTTTCATTCCTGAATGAATCAGTATTTTGAACAGATCAGGAAAGTGAATGATTCAGTGTTCATAAAAACACTGGTTGCATCTGAAATTGCATATTTCTGTACCGTATAGCAGACAAAAAACAGTATGTGAAAAGAGTAATATGTCTGTATTCACAGTATTCATAAAACCATAGGCAAAACAAGTACCTGGATGGATTCTTATAAGTGCCACTTTACTATCCCATGAAACCACTGGTACTCACATGACAATGACAAGGTGGATGTAGTGTGTCTGGATTACATTTGTACTACATAAACACACACATACTAGAAGTTATTTAAGGGCTGCAAAGTAACAACTTACTTTAAAAAAAAAAGAAAGAAAGAAAGAAAGAAACTTACGGAGAACATGCGATTTCGGACGTAGTCACTCCTGAATGCATCAGTGTTTTGAACTAATCAGCACAGTGAGTGAATCAATGTCTCACTCATTAAAAATAGTCACATCTTTAGTTTCTAGATTAATTTGTGTTGTGAATGAATTGGTACAGTGAATCATTCAACGACTCATTCCTAAAACCAGCTGTTTGTTTCATTCTTGAATAAATCAGTATTTGAACTAATCTTCTGAGGTAAACTAAACTAATGCACAGAATGAAAGTCTGTCTGGAACCCACAAACACAGACAAACAGAGTGACACAAAAAGTAAAAGGTCAAGAGAGCACCCCTCTATTAGTCAAATTTGAGGACCATAACTGTTGCATAATACTTAATAAAAGCAGAAGAAAACAAACAGATACGCATCATGCATGTTTAAACTGTCACAGCTATTTTAATTGACGTTTTAGAGCAATAACTGTCAAGCAACCACTCAGTTCAGGTTAACCAAGCATTCAAGAGAGGGTTTTAATGCACATATTTTATAGCTGATTCATAGTAGGTAAAATCTTGTGTATTAAATATATATATATATATATATATATATATATATATATATATATATATATATATATATATATATATATATATACACACACATCATTTTGTTTCCACAAACAGGAAATTAATTCTCTAATATGGCTTAAAGATCTATAGCAAAACTGACATCTTATGAGAACATAATCCAGCTATGTTCCGAACACACCGACACATTTCTAAAAGTCTATTAATAAACATACAGCATAGGGTAAAATTATGCATGTTTTTTGAATGTGAATTTTGCTTCAGCTGTTATTTATAATGAATCGAAAAGACTATTTTTAGCTGAGCATCTCAAGTCACTGAAAAATATTTTTTATTAGTTTATGCCCAAAAATAAGTGTCAAATTAATTATCATTAACACAAAATAAATAAGAGACTGGGTTTATGTGTATTTAACTTCAACCTTGATTCTATACAGGGGATAAATATTTGATAGATTTCCTCTGGTGAACTTTACACTAGCTCACACATATAGACGCACAAAGAAACACACATGCAGGTAACTACTGTATATCATACACACACATAATATACCTCACTGATTGTATGGACCCTGTTTTAAGTCCTCTAATGTTTCAATACATATCTTTACATTGTCCAAAATCTTTCAATAATCTAAAATGTGCAAAACAACATGGAAAGTAAACAACAGAATTCAGCATAAAAGATTATTATTAGGGATTTAAATAAATTAATTTAGTACAGGCTTGGGTTTCAAGTAAATTTATCAAAAAGAGGGTAAAATCATGCGGCTGTTGATCGCAACAATCTTCCCTCAACTAAGACAAATCTGCTCCAATGCACTACACTTTAGGTACACGCACACAAAAAGTATAATCAGACTCCTACACCACAAAATATGTCCGTTTAGAGTTCGCTAGAGGTTCACTGTTGTCATTAATATTTAAAACGTTCTTTTAAGGCAGAAGCTTGAAGAGACTCTTGCAACGGCAATAGGAGCCACTCGACATGTGAATGGTCACAGTGCCCTCTGCTGGGGACACACAAACCGGTCTGTATTACAGAATCCAACAGAGAGAGACACAGGGATGAAGAGAAAAGACCGTCACACATGTACAAATGGTTGCAGTCAGGCACACAGGCATTAAGCACCATTCAGACTGATCCAGAGTCTGACACTGATGACACACACTGGAGCCCTAACAAATAAAACGGGATTTGGTTCTATTGAATTAGCCGAAATATTTGTGGAGATTGGATTCTAATTTTGTTATTTTATGCGGAATCGGGATTAAACGCTTTATAAATCCTTTTATCCATCTCCATCAATTCTATTTTATTTACTTTGGCTGATCTGGGAGCCGGAATTATTAGGTTTGAACAGGAGGAAGGAGTTCACACAGATTTCTCTTCAGCTGGCACAAAACGTTAAATTATCAACTTTGCACAAACATCCTAGAATCATGCAGGCTAGTATTTTGGTACATGATTCTGTTCTGGAGCAAATTTTTGATTCAAGTAAGAGAGAAAAGAGACATCAAAACCCAGACAGCAAGCAGTTTCGGCCCAGATCTGGCTCACATCTGGCCCACGTGAAATCCATGCGGACCAGATGTGGGCCAATTCTGTGCCGAAACTGCTTGCTGTCTGGGAAGTGGTCTGTAAAACCATGAAATATTTGTTTCCTTGAAATGAAAGCTAATTAGAAACCATAATGAAACAAACAAACAGTTCTGAGAAGGATGGAGGCATAATTTTTTACAATGATGAGAATGAAGGATCTTTAACATGTGTCCAACTTCTGTGGTGTAAATCTTGATGTGTACATGTCCATGACTGACACGTTTAGTTTTTTTTTATTTAGGTTAATCAAAGTGTGATTTATCCAGGCAAGAAATATCAATAAGAGTTCTGGAGCCACAATGCATCCCAAAAAGCTCTCTAACACCAGATAAAAAGCAACCTCTATTAGATTTTACCCGTGACCTGCTGCTCCACATCCGAGCCATCTGCTTCAATGTCAGAGTCTGAGAGCGAGCGTGCGGAGTGGTCCGAGTCTTGCGAGTGTGTATTACTATGTGACCGGAGGCTTAGATCACTTCCCTCTAAAGTGTCTGTCCTGGAAAAGAGACCAAGGTCCAGCATGCAGGTAGGTGTCCCGCTGCTAGCATCATTGTCGCTGTCGTAACAAAAGTCCTCCAAGTCCACAAACCACTCGGGCCAGAACTTCCTCCGTATGCGCTCACAGTACATGGCGAGGTTGATCAGTTCTCCTGTGTGCAGATGGAAATAGTTATTCATTGTGCAGCTTGAAACCTGTCAAACATGGTCTGCTCAATGGCTGGTTTTTGTCATTGTGTCTCCACTCAGAATTAATGTCAAATTTAGAATACAGCAACATATTTATGTAGAGTATAATAATGCCCAACCACTTTTTCCAAGTATTTTCCTCATTCATTTTACCCATTTGGATTAAAAAAAAAAAGTTTTATTAAAGTGTCATAAGCAATGAACCAAACCAACCAGCAACAAGGGTAATGAGAAACTTTGATTTGAAAAAAAATAAAATAAAAAGATTGCACAAAGAGTTCAAGTCTGTGTACTTGATGGATTTGATATATTTTACATTTATTGCATTACATTATTCAAAGTGCTTTCTGAGAGTTAGTGGTTGCTAGACGTTGCTTATCATTAAAAATCAATAGCCCAGTGGATAAAATGTATACAATTTCATTTACTTTCAGAAGTGGACTCGTGCTCCCTATTCTGCTGAGGTGGTTTGACATTCTGTCTAGGTCGAAATTTTAATGTGAAGAAGCATAAATAAATGCATATAATGCCATCTAGTGGACATTTAACAAACTGCCATACCATAGCACAAAATTGAAAGGAAATTAAATTTTGGATAACTTTCAAACCCGTTTAATTTTCATTCCTCTAGGAACACAAAGGGAAATGTTAGGCAAAATGTTCAAACTGCTTTTTTGAATGTTGATGTGTGCCTTCAGGCTCCAAAACTGCTACCCTAAAGTATTCCAAAATAAATCCTTGTGACTTATGCACTATATACATGTCTTCTAAAACTATATGATAGTTTTGTGACCTAATTTAAATCATTATTCAGTGAAAATAACTTTGTTCTTATTTGTGTACCGGTCCACTAGCATTGCACAGAATAGAGCCTTTTGTGTTTCATGAAAGAAAAAGCCATACAGCTTTGGAACAAAAATGATGAAAGACTTAATTTCGGGTGGAAATATCCCTTTAAATACAACAACATCTAAAAAAAAAAAGACATGCATGAATCTATCTCTTGTTCTCCAGATATTTCCAATTATTTTATTGGCCCTATTAGGACTACAAAACTGCAGTTGTGAGGTCGTGCTCACCTTTAATGAGCTGCTCGGGCCGTGTGCCAGGCAGCGTCCACATGGCTTGTGCAAGGTGACCGAACACCGTGGCATCCACACTGGACAGCTTGGGACCCATGATGTACTTCTTATCCCCTGAGGGTGCAGAAGATAAATATTATCCCCGGCCAAAATTGAAGACAAAATAACAGACTTCTTTATAATTACTGTTTTCAGAAACTAAAAAGACACTAAAATATTTAGATCTTACGTTTATTCAATTAACCAATGGATAACATGAAAACAAGTTAAGTGGACCTTAAAATAAAATGTAATCAAATATTTAATGAAATAAATCATCGCAAATCATCGCAAAAACATGCTCCTGACAAAGTATCATTTTAACCCTCTATTTGTCCTGCTCACCTAGCAGTGTGGCCAGTGTGCGCATGTCCTTCTCCATGAGGGTGTAAACTTCCTCCTTAGTGAAGCAGCCAATGCCGTGACAGTACATCTCTCGCTTTACAATGCCACCAGTCAGCTGACACAGGATCCATTTCAGCAGGTCACTGAGGGGCCCGGGAAAGTCCAGCATCCTTTGAGTCTCTTGAACATTATCCACCCACTGACAGTAAGCAATGGTCCTGTAGTGACAGAGATCAGTGGAGAAAGAGATGAATAAATGTTCATGTATAAAGAGCCATTTATATTGTGTGGGTAAAATACAAACATCATATTATGAACACATTAGTAATACGAAATGTATTATATTATTAGCTGGCTGTTATATTGTCATTTTTCTTAAGTAAGCAATGTTGCAAGGAGAGATGAAAGGAACAATTCACAAACTGCAGATGCACAATTTTATTGATTCCCAAACTGAAATCTTTAGAAAGCAGATATATTAAGTGCATTACAACATGAATAAAATATATTAGAACTTTACTATACTGCATATTTAACTTGCATAATACATTTATTTAGCAGCTGTTTTTATCCAAAGCAACTTACAAATGAGGAAATCTTCAACAAATAATTTATCATAAGCACAAGCAATTCGTCATAAAATGGGCTTGTTTATATTTCAGTTTATTATAACTGTGCAGCTTTAGTATCACACAGAAAACAAACTCAGTTTGGCCTTTGAGATTAAACTTTGAATTAATTCTCTGCTCTGTGATTATCTGAATCAAATTAATTAAAGTAGTCTTCTAATTAACTTTTTTGCACAGTAGGCAATGTATTAATAAAAACCATTCATCCAAAATGGCTTCAAGCGCTCTTTGGGTTCATGGCTTTGAACTCACCACTTGGAATTTACAATCAGCCTTTCATCAGGTTTAAATCAGATTCAAAGCTGTAGTGTGTAAATTCTGCACCAAAAATTCAAACATTGCATTGACCAACATTAAATTTGTCAGGACATAATATATGGATTCCATCAAACAGTATTGTACGCTACATGTTTTGTTTACATGTCTGAGTCTTAATCTGATATTGGTCAAGTACGTTACAGTAGGTTCATTACCTGATCAAAAACCCACCAGTGTCAGAATCCAGATTTCCTGCCTATTTCCCAGCATGACATCCATTACTCTTATTTAAAGCTCAATAAATGTTCTTGCTCAGCAAGCTCTTCAGCTGACATACACAACACTACTCTGGAGTGGACATAAATATTCAGGCTTATGAATTATTCAATCAATAGCCATGTGGGATTCTATATATAGCACAAGCACAGTGTAACTTACTTCTAGGCAGTGTGAAGAATGCACAAGAAAAAGGAATATAAAAGTACAAAAGAATAAAAGAAAAGAGACTTGTTGTACAATTGTTTTGTTCCTGAGTGTAATGCTTACACTATGATACCCAATGTGTAAGATAATGTTTTAGCACAAGTCATTTTATAAATCTGCTGCCTGCACTGCAAATCATGTCAGCAGAACACTGTAAGCTTACCACGCATATTTTAGTGGTTTATGGTTACAAACTCATACAACTTTTCATTCATTTTTATAAAAAGTGGTTGGAATCAATTTAAGCTACATTTAAAAACATTTTGCTGAAGGTTAGTCAATTAAATTTGTTTATTTAAAATGTCGCTAAAATACCACTTATCTTAAAAAAAAATTGAGTTTTTTTCAGTGTATTTGTTTAGAACTGTTTTGGCTTATAAACCATGCTTGGTCTATGCATATTTCTCTCCTGATTGAGATGAGACAACTTTTCACTGGAGAAAAGCAACATTAGAAAACAATACAGAAGCAAAGGTTTGAAGTTAATGATGATGAATTTCTTTCTTACACACAAGCAACGTTTCGCTTCACAATACAAAGATTTATCAGTTCTATTTGTGTGCATCATTTGTGGATTATTGTGATGCTTTTATCAGTTGTTTGAACTGATGGCACCCATTCACTGCAGTTTTTACAACTTCATTCTGATAAAAAACTAATCTGCATCTGGGGTGGCCTGACGCTGAATTAATTTTGAGCAAATTTTCATTTTTGGGGTGAACTATTCCTTTAAGCCTTTCAAAATAAATAAAAAACTCCCAAGCCAAATAAACAAACTGCAGAACTCTACTCACTCTAGTCAATTATCTGTAAGTGCATATTTGATCCTCACATTTCAGAGATGGCTCCACAGCAGAAGAGTGACTCATTCTGAAAGGCAGCACATGACTCACCAGTACAAGTGTTCCTCCACCATGGTGGTGATGGCCTGCGCTACCGCCTGCTCCTGAGCGCTTAGACTCTTGTTTAGGCTCACACCAAGTTTCTCCTCCAGAAAGTCAATTATAAATTCAGTCCCGCACACCTGCTTGTAATTATACTCGATCCACGGCATCTTGCCCTGGGAAGAGAGGCTTCCATCGAAGTAATTCTGAAAAAAGGAAGCATACTGAGGGTGAAAAGACACAAACCATAAATTCTAATTTAGCAATTAATAATAAGCATCATTATTAATATAATATAACCCAAACACCACTCCTTCTTTTGAAGCATCTGGATGTGAACTTAAAAAACAATCCTATTTTCTAAGGGTTTTCATGAATTTCATTGACATTTCAACAGCAGAGGTGTGACTTCCAATAACTGCATGTCACCACTGATCAAAGGAATAGGACTCCAAAATCCAAACTGCTCCTATATGCATACTTGATAGGGGAGATCAACCATGCGCAGATAGGTCTCCATTTTCAGGCAGAAAGGTGAAAGGCTTGGCACGCCGTTTTTTGGCCTGGAGAACTGGTGAAGGATGATGGCATCTTTAGAATCCAACTGTTGTTCTTTCCTGTAAGGAGGAGAATCAACCATAGATTAAAACCAGAAAAAGATTTCACTCAAGATTTCAATATAAACAGATGAATAAAAGATCACTCAAAATACTAATGATTAAATATCACAGTCAGACATATGGAACAAAACTTCCTATTTGTATTTAGTTGGCATGCATTTTGAGCAAAACAGGTATGCATTTTATCAGCATATTTGTTCTTTGGGAGAATCCATCACCCTGGCATTGAAAGGCACCATTCTTTACCAGCTGAAGTACAGGGAGAAAATGGTTTTATAGGAACATTATTTAGCTTTGAAAGCAGCTATTTAGTCCCCCAAAACAAGTGGAGTGCATCGGAAAAGGTCTTATACTATAATTATGAGAAAAGAGCAGGATGTATGTGGGAGGACATAGACAGGTCTTATTTCACAAGCAGGAACTACAAGTCCAAGCCTGAGCTTTCAAAACAACCCAGCTTAGTCCTATTCTGATCACAAGTTCAAAAATTCTCAACTATATTCTAAAAATGTGATTTGTATAACCAAACTATCCAAATCATATGGGCTATTGAATATGATTCTGATTCGGGGTATTTTGTGGGGGAAGGGGAAAAATGATTTAGAATTTTCTGAAATCCCTTCAATATAGATCAGAAAGATTAGCACAGATTCTGAGGTGCATTGGGACAAATCCGTCCACATTTAGCCATCATTAATAGAAAAAAGCAATCATGATTTCTACTCTCAAAGCATCAATAACAAACACAGATATCCAAATAATAACAGGGTTTACTGGTAAAGTGAATAGGAGACCCTGTCAGGGCAAGGTTAATATAATACACAACAATGTAAATTTAAATTTAAATTTAAATTTAAATTTAAATTTAAATTTAAATTTAAATTTAAATTTCATAATGCATTATATCTTTTTAAAAAGCATTATAATAATTGAAGAATCTTTTTATATCTTAATTTGGTTGTTTATTATTATTTAAAGTGTTATATAATATAATAATTATAACACTTTCTAAAATATTAGAAAATAAAACATTTTAGAAAATAAAATATATTTATATTTAAAAAAACATCTAAAATGTGTTTAGAAAGCATAATACATCAAAACACACGAGAAACACAATTGCAGATGTAATAAGGAATCTGCAAATATATTTTAATGCATTTTAACTTAAGTTATGAAAACATAATACATTACGACACAAATTATGAATACCTTTATAGTGCATTAAACAAATTTTACAGAAATTTTCCTTTGCATGATGATCACATAACACAACTACTACACCTGTGGATTTGTAATTAACCATTAGGTTAAAGTTAAGAAATTAATGTCAAAAGATCACAACAATTTTCCATGTATGCATGTATTTATTTGTTTGGGTGCTATGCAATTTTTAGAGTTAACAGACAGTCACAGTTTATTATCCAGGCCGAGACAAACTCTGGAAATGTTTTACCAATTAACAAATGTCACAGTCTTTAGCTGGTGAGCCCAGGACGGCCAACAAAGGGAAGTCCTGTGTCTGTTTTTGATCAGATGGCTTGTCACTGTTTCTGTTGTTTCCATGTGTTCTTCAGTCTATTGTGTGACCCCACCCTTCTTGTTATCTCATTATTGTTTCAGTTACTCCACCTGTGTCTCCCTATTTATTATACTTGTGTTTGCAGTCCTGTGCTTCTTTGTTGTTGTATGTGGTCCGCTATGCCTGTGTGTTCCTGGTTTGGGCCTGGCCTTCCTGCTTGTTTTTCCTCCTTTGATAGTTTTTGTTAGTTTTGTTTATTTTTTTACTTTTAATAAAGAGTCAATTTCCTGCATTTGAGTCTTCGCCTCATCTCTCCACCCCGACTGTGACAGAACCAAGAAGCCCAGGATTGCAAACACAAGGAGAATAATTAGGGACACAAACGAGGGAAACGTAGGTGGGGTAACTTAAACAATAATGAGAAAAGAAGGGCTGAGTCAGACAGTAGACTTTGAGAGCAACAATGACAAGCCATGTGCTTACAAACAGACACAGGAGTGCCCTCTTGTGGCCGTCCTGGGCACACTAGCTGAAGACTGTGACCTTAAAAAGGCCATTCAGATCTATAAGGATGCTACTCACCCTCTCATATATGCATTTTAGATGCTTCCATGTGGCTCTAAAATTAACATTCTGATGGCCTAACTATGTCTATTTATGTCTTTTTACGACAAAATCAAAGACCAATCTAGATTATATTGCAAGTGTAAAGCATCAGTACGATCCAAATGCTGCAGAGCTCAACACTCAAACATGACGCTGTCCACTGCCTGTGGTGCTGAAATCCTCCAGTCAAGTTTTGTAACCACGTCTAGTCTCCACATTAAAACTAACTACAGCTAAAACGGAAGTTATTTAGTTCCTCCAAGAGCATTTCAGGCCACCCTTGAATTTTTATTAGGTAATGGCCTGCAGATGAGCCAAGAAAGGTCGCTTCACAACTCAAGGACATCGTGATCCAGCAAAGTAAACAGTCAAGATCACGTGCTGCATAATGACGCTTTATTTACACTAAAAAGAAAACGAATTTATCAAGGTTTTGTTCAGTGCGAATGTTAACAAGGGCAATTGCAGCTGGGTATCGTTGACAGGGCGTTTTCATATGCTCCCGTGCGGTCAAAAACCGAAAACGTGACTTGATAAAGCCCAGCGGACACACGAGCTCAAAGAAAACACGAGAACCTCACTGACACTGACATTGCCAGCGGACCAGTATTTACATTTTTCCCTCAAGAGGTTCAAATGTGTATAATGCGTGCATTACGAAATATTGTAAACAATGACAGTAAGTAATTTCATATATGTTATCATTTGACATCACAGCAGCAGGCCACAGCACTGACCTGATGGAGAGCAGCTCGTGCAGCAGATACGCAGCCGCAGCCAGCAGGGCACCTCCGGTGATGTAAAGCGTCTTCCTCCACCAGGAATCCGATACCAGACCCGACATGATCCCGCCGAAATCCTGCACAGGGATGGCTACTATGAATCCATGAAATAAGTGACGCTCATCAGAGCAACACAACCCGAGGGACGGGCTCTGATTCCGGCCAAGATCAACCACGAACGAGCGGGAGGAGGCAAAACCAGCGACCCAGTACATTCTCTCTCTCCCCCCGCTTCCTACAACGAATCCTGCGCCACTTCATTTATCCATATAAATACGGACAAATGTTACATGGTTATGTGTTAGGTCTCGTAAAGCAAAATAAATGCATTTTAACGGGATTCGGCTCCCGCGCGCAGCTCCGCATCCTCTATTGTTGCTGTGCTGGAGATCAGTGACGTCACGACGCATCACACAGGGAAGGTAGGAATATAAAACATATTCCGTTTTTTTATTTTTATTATTATTATTATTAAACTGCAGACGCAGAGGTAAACTTAATTTGAAGGACATCGTGGTTTGCAGTGATTAATAGCGTCCATTTCGCTTTTCTTCATAGGTGTATATCACGATAAATTGCTTGAGTTCCTCAGGGGCTCAAATGTAAAATACTAGCATTAAAAAATAAAAATAAAAATAAAAAAACGTGAAATTAGTTTTTAACAATTATTTGAAATGCATCTGGTCACTCTACACAATAATCTAGAAACAGTGTGAATGAATACCACAACAGCTTAAGCATAAAACTTTGCAAAACACAAAATTTATGTCACTGCCAAAACTTTTGTTTTGTAAATAAATAAAAAGTATATGCATGCATAATGTAAAATTATAAAAAAAATTACAAAAATGAATAAATGTACATTGAATAATACATTGAAATAGTTTTAAATTTATAATAGATACAACTCTAAGAAAGTGCTCAAAGTAGAGAATTGTTCGGTCTGAACAAAACTCCCTCTCAATGATAACTGATTTCATTTTATTAAGTACCTACAGTTTTAAAGTGCTAAGTCACAAATCATTATATAATTCTCTTTGTCTGTTTGGCCTCTGACAAGAACCAATCAAAGATGACCACCACAATACACACAACTAAATGGTTGTTAAAAATATACCAAAGAATCTTTGAAATGACATGTGAAATGTTGAAATGGACTATGGCATGTTGAGTGGATCAAAAGTGCTTCAGTCTCAAATTCTCATCACAATGTAACACAATGCAAAGAATTATTATTACTGATTCAGCAATTCTTCTCTATGCAGCATATTTTGACACCTTGAGTTTGGGCTATTTCTCCAATTTCGAGCAAGTGAAGTCTGTTTTGATAGCATTTCCACATTATAATAGCTCAGCTGTAACTTGTGTCTCGACCTGGTTCATCCAGATTCTCACTTTCAGCCCAGACCACGTCAGGCTGGGGTTCTTCTTTGCGTATGATTGCATGCAGTGCATAGTTGATGGCCATGCTCTTCTGCCAGCTCCACGCTCCTGTGAGAGGATTGTATATCATGCCTCTGATAGCCTCCACGTAGAAACCAACTGGGATAAAGTGAGACAGAAAGATGGTAAAAGCAAGGAATACATTCTGCTGTACATTAATCATTATAGCAGGGAAAAAAAGAGATCATATTGAACCATTATGTAATATACACCAGGCTTTTCCAACAGTAACTGCAAAGAAGATCTGTGATAGAAAAGTGAAGGGGTAATACCCAGAAACTGATCAATGAAAGATGAAATGGAAGACAAAGGCAACACTCACAAGACTCCAGAAGTCGTTCCAAATCCTCTGGGCTGATGAACTTCTCCCAGTCATGAGTTCCACTCGGAACAATCCTCAACAGCTGCTCCGCTGCCACAATCCCAAAAACGTAGGACACGTTGGTTTTGTTAAGAGTGGTGATGAAAAGAGAGCCACCAGGCTTAAAAAAAAACAATCAAACAAACATAATACATAGCATACATCAATTAATTGTTTTATTATTGTATAATTGTATTTTAACATTAATTTAATTTACACTATAATGATATCACAAATTTTGTGTAAAAAGATCCTCGTCTATAAATCACTCAATGACCTAGGACCGGAATATATTGCAGATATGTTCACAGAATATAAACCTAACAGAGCACTCAGATCATTAGGAGTCAGTTAGAAATACCAAGGGTTCACACAAAACAAGGGGAGTCGGCCTTCAGTTACTATGCCGCCCGCAGTTAGAACCAGCTTCCAGAAGAGATAAGATGTGCTAAAGCACTAGTCACATTTAAATCTAGACTCAAAACCCATTTGTTTAGCTGTGCATTTATTGAATAAGTATTGTGCGATGTCCGAACCGATTGCACTGTATTTTATGTAAAATAATTTTCTATTTTAACTGTTTTAAATTAATTTTAAATAAATCAATTTTAAATCATTTCCAAAGTTTTAAAATTGCATGTTTTTATTTTTGACTATTTTACTTTCTTTTATGTTAAGCACTTTGAATTACAATTATGTACGAAATGTGCTATATAAATAAACTGCCTTGCCTTTAAGTGTTCCCTCCTTGAATTAAATACATTTAAAATATAAATGCATATAAAAGCAGTAACATACTTTTTTTATTGTGAGATAAATTTTAATATAAATTCAGATTTATCGATGTATTTTATTTTACATTTCAATTATTCAGTGATTTTTGTCAATTCTAAACAACAAACCATCTAAAATGAAACTGAAAAGAAACAAAGAAAGCAAAACAGAAACTGACTGATGAAAGTGCCTGGATGTCACCGCATTAGAGATTATAAAGATTATGGGGATTTGGAGTAACTCTTGTCCTCTGGCACACTGACACAGTAGATTAAATCAGTCCATTCTGTTCTCTTTGCTGGGAATCCCACGGTTACTTTTTTATGCTGCTGTCACTGTTTCAGATGTCAGTGATGTGTCAGTGATGTTGACACACCGTCAACACCTGCTGGCAAAGGCATCCAGGTCAGCCAGATGTTCCACCACCTCAGATGCCACTACAGCATGAAATCCCTCTATTTCCTCCTCAGCGAACTCCTCCAGGGTGCAGGCCTGATAGCGAACTCCCTCTCGTAAATCAGGATCATAGGAGGAGTGTAGCTCTGCGGTCCGCACACTGTCCTCCACTGGGTCGATTCCCAGGACATCTGCTCCTAACCTCCCTAGAGGCTGAGAAAGGTTAGTGCTACTTTGTTTTTTGATAGCCGTCTTTGACAGCATCCACAGCAGTGTTAGTTATTGTTCACTTTAACTAAAATTACTACATATTATTTTTAGCAATTAAAACAAAACTGACAAAATAAAATATTCACATTAAACTTAAAATAAAAACTAGAAATGTTGCCTAGGCAAATGTAGTGAAATACATTTCAGTTAAATTACTGAAATGACTAAAATAACTAAAATAAACGAAGAATAATAATGACATAAGCAGACAAATTATTTAAACTAAAACTAACATGAACATGAAACCTGATCTATCTAATCTATATTAGTATTTTCACCAGCTAAAAATGGTTAAGTCAGTTCTTTCTATATTTTGCTGTAGTGTGTCAGTAGAAAATATCGGTTTTCATTGCCATTTTTTGCCATTCATCATGTCACTCGGACAGACTGGATGATGATGAGATCAGATCTCTGTGTGCTGGCTGTTGTCATACTTTGTGCAAACAAAAATCTCACTGGATTATTACAATTAATGGCAAAAATTAATGTTTAGAAATTTTAACTTATATATTATATAAGTATATATACTTACATAACTTTATAATATATATAAATATTAAAAACAACACTAACCCACAGGAGAGATATTAGCAGTTTTTAATTGTGGATTTGTATTAGATTTGTATGGTAAACACATTTTAATGGAAAATAAAATTGGATGTAAAACTTCTAGGTGTATAAAAAAAAAAAAAAGTTGGAAAAAAAAACAACAATAACAAAATTGCACATCGCCCTCTGTTGGTCATTCAGAAATATGGCTGCAGTAACTAGTCAATTGTCTCTACCAATGATGTGCCCTAAAGGGGATCTTCCGACAGAAGCTTTTGCATGACATACACTCAAGAGACATCATGCTCTCCAAAACAAAACAATGACACATCAGGCAAAGAGACAGCCTGGAGAAAGTGTGTTTTTCTCAGTGGAGGAAATCACTGGGCGTGAAGCTGTCTGTTTTAATCGTGTAGTTCAGTTGGTAGGTTTTCAGTTATCATTTGTGGCCAGCTAAAAATAATCATGCATGTTATAAACCTAACAAACGTGAGACCAGCTTTATACTGTTACCACACCCATACCAGATCTCAAATAACAAAATATCATACAGTAAACTGAAAAGCTACTAATACAGCTAGCTCAATACTTATCTATTTTCATAATTAACACTAGTTACCTCACTCAGCACACCTCCACCACAGCCGACATCCAGGATTCGGAGTCCAGCTAGAGGTTTGCCCAACTGCCGCACGCCATGCACATTCAACAAATTATCCCTGAAAATGGGGTCAAAGGTCACAAAATGAGGTTAAGAAGGCATTAGGATAGAAAACATATCACGTCTGGTCATGCAGAATGCATGTGCATCAGACTGACGTGAAACAGAAAATCCAAAGCTAATCACAGAATGCAATTCCACAGTGCGCTTCCTGGGCCACAAACACGTCTTACTGCTAGCCCCTCTGGCTAGACACATGCCTCTGACATCCTGAAGCGATCGCACATCCTCACTGCTCCTCTCGCTGGACCTAAGGGCATCATCCTCACGATCTTCCCCAAAAGCCTGGATGGACCATGCAGACCAAAGAAGCCCGAGGTGCTCAAGGCCAATCCTGTTAACTCAGCCCATCTTTGCCAACAAACCCCATCGGCTTTGAAGGAATTCCCTGCCTGATCACTAGAAAACACACATTCCTCAAGTACAACGTAATAACCAGCAACAGCACAGAGGTCCCTCATTTAAACAAACCCCCGGGGCACCGCCATATACGCTGTACACTACAACTCATCTCGTGTTCATGGAAGGGGAAGAAATTGTGCACTGGATGATTCCAGGAGGCGAGGGGAAAGGCTTACAGTGACAATCGCAATATCCATCCTGACCTTTTTGGAAACAGCTGCCAAGACAAGAATCACAGACATGCTGCATAAACTCTAGCTGCTGCCCTCAACCCTTCATCCTGATTGGTGAAATTACCTGGACATGGGACAGATGTTTCTGTTTTCTATCTCTGGATGTGCCAGTACTATTGATAGAACAGTCTGAGTTGGATTAACAGAAATGATTCAGATAAGGTTATTATCATCAAGAATGACTACTTGTATTAAAGGAAGGATGCATTAAATTGATCAAAAATATGTTTCAGATAAATTCTGTTCTTTTGAACTTTCTATTAATCAAGGAATCATGGGACGAAATATGGATCAACATTCAGCTTTGCAACCACAGGAATAAGTTACAAAATACATAAAAATAGAAAACAATTCGTTTCAACTCTAATAATATTTCCAAAATTTGTTTAATTTCTCAGAATTTTTCTGAATTGTGAGATATAAACTCACATTTTCCAGTTTTAAAGTAAGAATTAAAAGATAAAAACTCACAGTTCTGATTTTTCTCACAAAACGTTTGAGGTTATTAAATTTTTAGAGATTAAGCATTATAAGACACAAAATGCCATCTTAATGTCAAAAATAAAAGGTGATGAAAATGCAGTTAAATTTGTTATATAAAGAAATCAAATAGGCAGAAAAAAAGTATATTATTTTAAAATTAAGCTATTGTGCATACAACCTTTATGATGACATCACATCACTTTTAGACATTAATGTGTCATGGAAAATAAGACCATTTAAAATTATCTGATAAAAGCAATAAGGTGCAGAAAACCTTATCTTAGCTTAAAAAAATTAAATGAATGTATAAGGTAGGTATACATTCATAAAAATAACCTTAAACCTTATGATGTAAAAAAAAATCAAGCGTTCCTATCCTGTATAACAGTACGACTCACATTTTCACTTTTTTTTAACCGATTAACTTTTGGAAAGATTAAAAACTGAAAAAGGGAATACGTTTTAAATTAAACCAGAAATCTGCAACCACAACATACAGTGTGTGCTTGACTTCAAAACCACTTAACATTCCCTGCTCTCTACGCACTTCTCAAATAACAAATACAAAAAAAAAAAAAAATTTTAAAGTTGAGTTCATATAATAAAACTGTAAAATTATACTAACCCTCGCGTAATTTCAAACGTGAATGACTTTTTGTTTGCTGTGAAGAATAATTCAGTTCATAAAACTAGTTAGGTTTTAACAGCTCATCATTTAATGTGAAAGGCACCACATAGCTTCAGTATAGTAATAATACTATCTAGTACCTATAGAATACAAGAGATGTCTTTACGGTGCTCTATGGTCTTTGTGGAGTTTGACATCCATATCCCCATATCACTTTCATTATGTTGAAAATAGTTGATGGATATTTCTCATGCTTCTTGGACCACGAGAGTGTGATCAAAACTGTCATTTTCATGTGGTTTAACAAAAAAAATAAAAAATCTAAATCTATTATAAATATGCCAATAATTTATTTTACTTTCTTCCATATGTCTTCACTCAGACATTTCAAGCAGCAAGCTATAAAAACAAAATAAGAGGCAGGCCATGTCAGACAGAAAGAATCATTCTTGTTTTATTGGACAATATACATGAAACGAGAATTTATTTCCTCTGGTGTTAGGTTTTAAAATGTTACAGTTTCAAGGTTCTACTGACTACTTGAACGCTTAGTCTTGCATAATACAAGGCAAAAAAAAAAAAAAAAGAAACTCATTCAAAATCTCCTGTTTCGAAGACAACACTTAAAAATACCATATATTTACAAAATGAGGGGAGGGAGGAGGTTTGGAGTGCAGAGTTCACCTACAACATTGCCTCGATAATGAGACAAGCCTGTTAACTCATGGAATTTTAAAAGAAGTGCACAGAACGCCCCTCAACGCTTGCGGCGGCTGGGAGACGTCGACCTGCAAGAGAAGCGTTGGACAGACTATTAGTGCAATCACAAGTGCAGAGCACATCCAGAACTTTATACACACTCTGTAAACAGCTGTTGGATCAACACTAAATGAGAAAAGGGGGAAATGACATCAATGTCTGTAGCACTAAGGAAGCACAGTCCGAACCATTTGTGCACAATTCAGAAATTACACATTCAACATTGTGACTGTGAATATAAACAACACATTCATTTAAAATCAACTTCAGGATAATTTGAATTGCAACAGCTGTGATATTATAAATACTATTAATCAAACACACACAATAAACAATAAAAAAATAAATAAAAAAAAAGTAGTAGGAAGAAAATGGATACTACCTTGATCGTGACTTAGACTTGTGTTTGCGGCTTGCCTTCTTACCAGACTTGTGTGACCTTTCCGTTGACCTTGATCGACTACGTTTTGATTTCTTAGACTTTTTCTCTTTGCTAACCTCAGGTGAAGGGGACCTGCTCCTGCTGGACTCTGAATCAGAGTACTTCTTGCTAGCTTTGGCAGAGCCTTTTTTGCTAGATTTACTGTCCTGCCGGGAAAACCTCTCACTGTGAGGGTCGCTCTCCTTTTTCCGCCTCGATTTGGCATCGTCTTCCTCGTCCCTTACTGAACTGCCCTCGCCCTTCTGTTTGTCTCTCTTTTTATCTAAATCTTTCTCTTTCTTCTTCTTATCCTTTTCGTGGCTCCGGCTCCTCTCTTTCCTCCTGTCTCTCTCCCTGTCCTTGCTGGAGGCCTTCTGTTTCCTCCTGCTGCGGCTTGTACTGCGACTTCGGCTGCGCCTGCGGTCCCTGCTACGCTGCCTCTCCCTGCTGCGGCTGCGACTGGCCTTGGACCTGCTCCTGTGGCCCCTGCTGGATCTGCGTTGCCGTGAATGGCTGCGCTTCCTGTGATGAGAGGAACGTTCGGTGCTGCGTGCACGGCTACTCCGCCTTCTATCTCTGGCTTTGTCGCGCTCCGACTGACGTCTGTGAGAGCTGCGACTTCGGCTACGCCTGCGAGTCCCACGAGAGGCAGAGTGGCTGCGACGCCTTTTCCTTCTAGGAGACGAGGAGCGAGAGGAGCTGCGAGAGGAGGCTGAGGATGAGGAGGATGAAGAGGACCGGCTGCTGGAAGAGCTGGAGGTGGAGGTGCGGCTACGTTGCTCACTTGCCAAGGGGCTGGCACTTCCTCCATTACGCCCTGTGTGCTCTTTGCTTACCCACTTGACCTCACTGACTTCTGGCTCACTACGTGACCTGCGTCGCTCTAATGTGGGCTCCGCCTCCCTTTCCCTAACTTCCTGTTTGTGTTTAGACTCTGTCTGCTCCTCCTCATAACCTGCCCTCTCTCTGCTTACTCTGTCTGATGCCAAATCTTCTGAAAACACACACAAAGAAAAATTACTGTACACACATTTGACAAGAAGGTTGAATATATATTTAAAACAAATAAAAACATATTATAGGACTTAAAAAGTAGTATAAATAAAATATTTTTTAAATTAAAAATGTTATAAAAAATTACCATAACCATTGTAGCCTAAGTCTGTGTAAACTTGATAAATCACAAAATATTCCTTTCAAAGGTACTTTTTTATATTTTTATATGATGCTTTTCTCATTTAACACAATGACTTTCTTTTGATGGTAATTTCTCAGCCAAATGTTAAGTATAATTAATTTGATTATTCGCTACATTATTTTAAACAAAAAATAATAATAAATGAAAATAATAATAATATAATTTATTTTAATGAATAAATACATTTTATAAATTTCTGCTGATAAACTATAATTTTTTTTTTTTTAATGCCATTAAAATGTTCACACTTTTGTCTAGATGCACCCACCTTTTACAGTCTGTACCTCCAGTGCCAGCCTCTCCTGCAGCTGCTGTAGCTCCTTCTCTTTGCGCCGGAAGGCATCCTGTTTCTGGTGAATGCGGTGCAGCAGCTCCTCATCGTCTGTGTCTGAGGAGTCTGACCCCTTTGGACTTCGCTCCTCATCCTCACTCTCGTCCGAGCCGTACTCACCCAGCCCTCCTGCAGCAACAAAGCCCCTCTCTTATAACGGACAGCAGGAGCATGGCAATCATAGTCGCTAACAGTCCCTTGTTCCACTACATGATACTTCACTAAAGCCCACCTCAATAAACGAAGCATGCTTTTTTTATAATCTGTGTTGCTGGAAGCTAACTATTGAGAAGATCTGCTGCTTGAGCTCGAGAATGTACTGAAGTTCATTAGAGAGCCCCTCTTCCCACCCCCATTTATTCCCCCCAACCCCCCGTCGGGCCAAAATATGAAGACACTTACCGAGACCAGTCAGAGAAGCCAGTGCATTTGACTGTGCCAGCTGTTTTGCAGGAGCTTTGATTCACATCAACAACAGGAACAACATGTTAAAAACACATACAGCCACCACTTTCGCATAGGCAAGAGTCTCTAGAGATGAGGGTACACATATGCACTTTTCACAAGAGCTGCCTTTGGCAAAATAAAAGAAAAAAGGATACAAATAAAAAAAAAAAAGATGGAGAGAAGAAAAAAGTTATCACACAAAGTCCATCAAAAACAGCAAACAGTGGAGGAGGAAAGAACCTGTCAGTACTAATACAGTCTCACTTTCGTAACGAGGAGCTGTCTGGCAAACATAGACGTGAGGAAGTACTTTTGTTTTACAGGAAGTAAATCTAGGAACAGATTTGACTGGGAACCCTTGGTAAGATTGCATTTAACTGCATCTGTGTGACCATTTTCAACCTGCCTCTGCGGTTTATGTCTTCTGTTGCATTAGCAGAGAATGGCCGATGAAGAATTGCACTTTGGCTTATCATAAAGTATTACCATGATGTATGTCAGACAAAAAGGCACCATATTTATCAGTCAAAACATAACCAAGTCTAATTTCTGTGGAAATGTGGTTCTTTCTTCAGAATTAAACTTGAAGGCACAGTTGCACGGACAGAAGGGAACAGGAGCAGACCTTTAGTGGCTTTGCGATGAGTCTCTTTAGCCACCAGAAAGATTTCCTCATTTGTGACTTCAAGGAGGACTTCGGTAAGAAGAGTTTTAGTCATCAGCATCTGTGGGGAGCAAATAGAACTGGTTGAGAAGCACAAGTCACAAGTGTGGAAGATATATGCAGAGACAGAAGTGTGCGTATGTGAACCCACCAACTGAAACTCTTTCTCCTCTTCTGTCATTTCTGGTTCACTTTGGTCTTCTTGAACAGGAGGAGAACTTCTACCACCAAACTCCAATCTTCTTCCTGATACGCCATCCTCCCCGGCACGATCTTCTTCACCATCCTCATCATCACTGTCCTAAATTAAAGAGGAGTAGGTGATTGGACCAGAAACCATACGCTTCTGGATGACATAAGCGCCGAGAGGAATTATTAGTGTTAGTGTGCAGCTGCTAACAAGCAAAGTAACTCAATTTAAAAGAGTCCATGAAATCAGTTGGAGATTTGTGGCTCTGTCATTGTCAGTTAGTAACCCATGTGCTAGATTACTCTTAGAAGTTGTCAAAAATATATATTTTAGCAGATATACACTACCGTTTAAAAGTTACTAATATTATTGTTTTGAGACTAAAACATAGTATTATCATCAATGTTGAAAACAGTTGCACACCACTTAATATTTTTGTGCAAACTGTTTTTTTTTAAATCAATAAGAAGTTTAAAAGAATATTTGAAATTTTTTTTAGTAAATAGTCTTAACCCATCTCTTTCGATCAATTTAATGCAGGCACTGCTGAATAAAAGGCATTTCTTTCAAAAAAGAAAAGAAAATAATATACTAACCTCAAACTTTCGAACAGTAGTGTACACATTTTAAAATGTTCTAATTAAAATACATCAACACGCTCATCAAGGAAATTTCAAGGGGTCTTTGATTTAAGATAACAATCATGTAAAGTGCTTGTCAGCGAACCCCGGGACAACAGTTGCCAAAGTAACCGCAGCAGATTCCTTCGTTGTAAACAGATTCTGAAAAAGGATGCTTACAAATTTGCTCTTGCGTGGCAACCGAGGCCCATCACCTTCCTCCACTACAATATCGTTATCTCTTTCATTATTTGCCATTTCAGCACGCTCTTTCTCCATCCTCTCTTTCTCCATCTTTTTCTGCTTCTCACGATCCATCTTTTCAAGGCCTTCTCGAATCCACGCAGGCAAAGTCCTCCGTTTAACAGCATCTAGACCAGGAATTAAGACAATATCTCAACTGAAGCCTTTTATAACAGCAGTTTTTCCTATGCATCGACATTAATCAATATTTATAAATCACCAAGAGTAGGCGTCTCTGGTTTAAATTCGATCTGATTGGGGGATCTGGGCCGTTCAGGTCTGAAGCCAGGGAGCCGGTCTCTTCTGTTCTGTGGTCCTTCGGGCCAATAAGGTGCATGAAAGCCAGTGGAGGGTGGTCCGTATGCTGACCCTGTTGGCGCAGCTCCATGCTAACAGGAAACGGAAATAAATGTGATTAAGACTGGGAAGTTAAGGGACTGGGAATAACTTTTGATAATCCACACCCAAGTAAGTGTACCTGATAATCAAACTGATTGACGCCAACTGGGCCTATAGGGTAAGGCTCAGGCTGACCCCCAAACCCATGACTGTTTTGAGGAAAGCCTCCATGGTGTCGGTCTCCAGGAAACTCCAAACTATCTTGACTGTTAGTGTCTTCCGACGGGTTGACAACATCCATCGGCCCTTGTCCAGGAGGAACCCACGCTTGTTCTGGAGGGGGAGGAGGAGGCTGGCCATGCATTCCCCACTCTATAAACAATCAGCAAATACAAACCTAAGTTACAAACTTTGTAAATCTCTGCAAGTAAATAATAAGTTCCACAGACAAATGCATTGGCCCTACTTTGGCATGCAACAAATGTAAAATATGTAATGTATCAGAGAGGGAAAAAAAATGCCCGGACTGGATGCCCGTAGTGTGAGTAAATTTTAATTTATGGGTGAACTATTCCTGACCGATTATTTAATATTTAAAGTCCCATCTAAACAGCAGTAGCAACAGATCATTTAATCTGTATTACAAAGCATGTCAGAATGAAATGGATACTCAAGCAAAAAGGTTGAGGGCTTTGTTATATCGAACAATTGTTGACTGGATTGGAGATGTCTGACTCCACAGTGAAGCACACCATTCCAGCACAACACATAGGCCTAGGTTAATTATGATATGCCTTTAAAATGCTCACAGTCAAACTGAAAAATTGGCCTTACCTGGTTGCCAACCTCTGCCAAAATTATGATTGCCCGGAAAAGCACCATGGTTATTATGGGCTGGAGGTTCCATGTTCCTCATTTCCTGGCCGTTGGGCTGAATCACCTGCTGGTCGGCAACCCCTCCAGTGGATTCTTTCTGTGCAATCCATGCTTGTGCTAGAGCAGCCCAGTCCACTTGACCTGCAAAAAACCCACACCAAACTCAAACACTGCACCAAACCGAGCGGTTCAACAACTGAACCATATGATTAGTATCTGCAAGCTCAATTAGGAAAGAACAACTGCCGACCTGGATCTTGCTGATGCTGAAATGACTGCATCCACTGCTGCTGTGAGCCCAGGGGCCACTGAGGCCATGGCTGTCCTCCCTGGTCCCACATCTCTCACCGTGCGATTCCTGTGCCAGAAGCATCATGAAATACACATGCAGATGTTTACCAAATAAACATTTACTTGCACAGATTCAACAGTAAGTGCAAATAGAGCATTTAAGAGTTTTGAATGGCAGTTCTCTTATAAGAACATAAAAAACAAGCCCTGCTTTTTCATGGTCGATCATTACAGCTGTAATGTAAGCTGCACAGCTGCAGTTCCTGAGACACAACAGAAATACTGCTCTCACTCAGACTACTGCAAAACCAGTCTAGGATAGCCCATGTACCCTTCAAATGCACGCGGGGTGTTTTACAACGGATTTTAGTGCGTTTACCTTTCTGTATTTCACTGCATATAATTATGACATTGATTACATAGAAATAAGCGTCGTCGTATTGCTAGCTATGCAAGCGTTAGGCCCCGCGTCAACATCAACACTTATTTAAAAAACTTTATTCTCTCGTTTAAACGCACACAATTTACAAATTCAGAGATTGCCGCAACTGAGGAGAATAAGAAGCACAGGACTAAAGATTTAGATTGAAGATTTACAGACATGTTACGATCCCTTACCTTTCCAATTCTCACTAGTAAAATGGCGATGAAATGATGACCCGGAAACAATGCCTGCAACAGTGACCTCACAACACAGGCCCTCTAGTGGATACTTGCGACCAAAGACTACTTGGACTTCTGAGGCAGCATAACGGTTTAATGATCTACAACAAAATATAACGAGTTTTTGTGATAAGTAAATTAATATTTTATTACTATAATACTGATTTATCGCTAGAACTAACATCAAAAGTGCAAAAGTTAATCAGAAATAAACATTTACACCTGTTTTTATACAGTCTATGATTTACACACAAACTGACCACCAAACGGAACTTTTAGACGGCACCTTCTCCTTTTTAGCTCAAAGATCACGAAATAAAACGCAAATGATTGTGGGATATCAAAGGCAGGGATACATCATGCTGCCTTCAAAATTCAATCAGAAGAAGGTACCTCCGGAGATATAGGCTAGTGACAAATGGTCAAAAAGTGCTTTAGTTTTCGAGATACCCCTACCGGAGGTAGAACTAAAGCCAACAATGTTTTTCCTCATCTCTAAGGTCTCCCATATATGAAATGGATTCTTGGCTAAAAATATTTTACTGCTAAGATTGTTAAATTAACAGATATTGTTATACACCACAAAACCAATAAAGGACTAAAATATAGCCTGTCCGTATGGGAGTTAAGGCATATAAACTAATGCAGATCAATCACACAAGCTCTGAGAGCTTTGAAACTTGACATGTTTGTAGTCAGGAAGTTGATTTAACTACTAGAAAAGACTGGATGTGAATATCTTGATTTATGGAATAAATAGACACATGTAAACACATATCTAAAATAAGCGGACATGCACAAATTTAATATCTATGCAGAAAGTTTTCATTTACTTTGTGCTTGCTTTGCCTGGCATTATCATAGAAACACATATGATGGCTTGTTGGAAAGTTGGGGTTGTGCTGAATCCAGCAATACCAAATATGTAAATATATGATAAAAGAGAAGTGTTCTGTCACTCAATGTATGAGGTGTCCAAAATGAAAGAACGCTGGACAAAATAGCCTCAAGTCCAAATCACATTATCAGTAGTGAGAAGAATGTTGACAAATTCATGGTTACTGCAAAGTAACTTACACTAGGTAAGTGCTGATCTATATTTATGATACATTTAATAATGATACATTTCATAAGGCACAGTATACTATACAATTCATATGAACCACAGATCCAATTGAATCAGGTTAACATTGGAATGTAACACCTTTATTAAAATATCGTCACTGACGGGCAGAATCCTTGCATGTCCAAATTTTGTCTATTTCATATTTTTTCACAATTCAATGCTATTGGTCAAACCCCACGTGGTAAACAATCTAAAGTGTTGAAAATAGATTGAGAGCAAATCTCTTAACTCCATTGGACACTTCAACTGTCTGAGAATCCTCGTAACTCCACCTCTTCTTTCTCCGTGGCAGGAGCTTCCAAGGCATTTTGTGTCCTCAGGATTTAAAGTCGCAACGATTGAGAAATCCTCGTCGAGCAACACATAAAGCAAGCCTTAACTCTGATTTTATCTATTTTAAACTATGATATCAGTTATTGATGTATTTTAAATGTCTACTTATTACTAGGCAAGGCAAGGCAAGTTTATTTATATAGCACATTTCATACACAATGGTAATTCAAAGTGCTTTACATAAAATAAAGTAAAATAATCATGAAGAAAAATAATAAAAATAAAGACAAGCAATTTTTTAACTTTTAAAATTATGAAAAAAACTACTTAACTAAAATGAATTTAAAAACAGTTAGAAAATGATTTTACATAAAAAAACAGTGAAAATACAGTGCAATCAGTTCGGACATTGCACAGTGCTCATTCAATAATTGCACAGCTAAACAGATGAGTTTTGAGTCTGGATTTAAATGTGACTAGTGTTTTAGCCATCTGATCTCTTCTGGAAGCTGATTCCAGCTGCGGGCGGCATAGTAACTAAAGGAGGACTCCTCTTGTTTTGTGTGAACCCTTGGTATTTCTAACTGACTTGATCCTAGTGATCTGAGTGCTCTGTTAGGTTTATATTCAGTGAACATATCTGCAATATATTTCAGTCCTAGGTCATTTAGTGACTTATATATGAGTAAAAGTACTTTAAAATCAATCCTTAATGTAACTGGAAGCCAGTGTAAGAACCTGAGGACTGGTGTGATATGCTCAGATTTTCTGGTTCTAGTCAGAATCCTGGCAGCAGCGTTCTGCATGAGCTGAAGCTGTCTAATGATCTTTTTGGGAAGGCCAGTGAGGAGCCCATTACAATAGTCCACCCTGCTGGTGATAAAGGCATGAACTAGTTTCTCCAAGTCTTGGCTGGAAACAAAACCTCTAATTTTTGCAATGTTTTTGAGATGATAGTATGCTGATTTAGCTACTGCTTTGACATGACTACTGAAACTCAGACCGGTCTCCAGAATCACACCAAGATTCCTGACATGATTTTTAGTTGGCTGACCCCTAGAGTCAAGGTATGCATTCACCTTGAACACTTCATGTTTGTTTCCAAATGCAATGACTTCAGTTTTTTCCTTGTTTAGCTGAAGAAAGCTATGGCACATCCAACTATTAATTTTATCAATGCATTGGCAGAGGGAGTCAATAGGCGGATCTTTTGTGACGTCATTGTTTATGTTTGTCGCGTTGCATCATGGGAATCGTGTGGCAGGAAACACCGCTAGATACCTGTAATTTGATTGTTTTGCACGTTTGGAGGAGGATTTAGAGAAGAGGATGGTTCACTCTTGCTGTGTGGTCGATTGTACGGTTAGTTGGGGGCCTGATAAAAAGTTTTTTCGAATTCCCTCCGAAAAGGATAGCGAAAAATGAAAGAAATGGTTGCGTGCAATTAGGCGATTGAACCTGGACGTTCCGAAGAAAGCCTGCAGCTTCTGAACGAGTTTGTGAGGCACATTTTGTTCATGGTAAGTCTTAGTGACTATGTATTTATAGAAGATTGAATAAAAATAAATAAAACTGAGTCAAATCAACCGAGTCATATGTTTTCGCTTTCTGATTCAGGTGTTCCAAACCGCAATCCACAGCACCCAGACTATGTTCCTCACATCATTCTGTAGCTGTGCTTTGCTGCAAGCCTCACTAGTACATGCAGCATTTGTAAGTCCTATCCTGACAGCTGCTTCTACTTTAAACATTAAAGCTGCTACACGACTGCATATTTCTCCAAGACTGGATTTGAAAGAAGGAGAAATGTGTAAGCTGTGATATACAATTTTTCACCATTAGTACAGAAACCATTGAAAGTCTCACACTGAAAACAATTGAATTGGTACAACAGTCACTACATTTTCAGTAAATAAATAAGTAAATAAGAACACTGGTCAATGAAGACTTACCCGGCTTTGCAGTCGCAGTGAGCAGTGATTATTTCGCCGTTCTCTTTGGCGATCACCCACGGGAGAAGCGAATCATGCTGTGACTCTGCTTGGCCAGGTCTAACCTCTGCTTTTAGCCAATCACTGCTTTCTGTTTGGCAGAAAAGATTGGCCCAACTTTTCGAGAAACAAAATAATCATAGGCCTTCAGACTTTTGAAAGCCTTTAATCTTTCATGAGTGAAGGGTCCAGGGGTTTCTATTAAATGAGAATAAATGTCTCCCCAGCAGATTGGTGGCCAAGACTCTGGCGAGTCGGACCAACGTTTTTTGTCATCCCAGATCTCATATGGGCTTTGAATAGCTTCGATTTTGTCACCAAAACAAATTTTGAGCTTCTCTCCAAACCTCCTCCGGTCTTCAGTGTGAAGTGACATTCAGCCAAGTATGGTGACCCATACTCAGAATTTGTGCTCTGCATTTAACCCATCCGAAATGCACACACACAGAGCAGTGAACACACACACACACACACTGTGAGCACACACCCGGAGCAGTGGGCAGCCATTTATGCTGCGGCGCCCGGGGAGCAGTTGGGGGTTCGATGCCTTGCTCAAGGGCACCTAAGTCGTGGTATTGAAGGTGGAGAGAGAACTGTACATGCACTCCCCCCACCCACAATTCTGTCCAGCCCAAGACTAGAACTCACAACCCTTCGATTGGGAGTCCAACCCTCTAACTATTAGGCCACGACTTCCCCAGATGTTAAAGTGCTTATATATTGAGGATTTTGCCCGCTAAAGGCCCGTTCACACCAAGCACGATAACTATAAAGATAACGATAAAGATATAGTTCTAAAAATCGTTCTCAATATTAAAGAATAGCAGAGTCCACACCATAACTATAACGATAAAGGCACAGAGAAACTATATCGTTGGAATCACTTTCAGAATGATTTTTTTCCCCCTGATTAACGATAAAACATTGCCAACCAATCAGAATCAATCCTGCTGTAATGAGCTCGAGAATTTAAAGCAGCAGACGTGCCGCGTCCGCTTAAAATACACAGACAATATCGTTCGCTGGTGTGGACGCTAATATCGTTATCTTTATAGTTATCTTTATAGTTATCGTGCTTGGTGTGAACGGGCCTTAACTCACTTGAAAGTGCTCATTGCGTCTTTACAGCCCGCCATACTGTTTGTTTTGTTGCCACACAACCACTCGCGTATGCGTACAAAGATGTCATCAAAGATCCTCCTGTTGGGCTGCAGTCATTTGGAGATAAGGCTAGGTAAATCTGGGTATCATCAGCATAGCTGTGATAGGCAATTTGGTTCTTTCTGATTATTTGACTTAGTGGAAGCATATACAGGCTAAACAAGAGCGGTGCAAGAATTGACCCTTGTGGCACTCCACACGTCATGGACGTCCACTCAGACTTATGCTCTCCTAGTCTCACATAATAGCCTCTCCCTTCTAAGTATGACCTGAACCATTTGAGTACCATCCCAGAAAGCCCAACCCAGTTTTCCAGTCTCTGTAGAAGTATGTTATGATCGATAGTACTAGGGTTATTATTACTAGGCTTATTATACATGTGCATTGAAGTTTTAAAATGTATCTAATTTCTAATTCTACTTGTATTGAATTAAATGTTTTGGATACCAGCATTAAATTATTGTTTTTATAATTATTTTACTGACTCAAAGTTGGCACTGCTTCGCTAGCATCATCGGATGCCTATCAGAATCCGGGAGTTAAGACCGCAGTTTGAGCCAATGGCTTGAATTGATATGGCTCAGGCCCTGGCCCTGTGTCCTCAGACACCTCGACATCCTCCACTTCAGGTGAAGGTGGGGGAGAAAAGTCCTCTACTTCAAATGAACGCTCTGTTGCAAAACTACTTGCGTCACTAGAGTCACTCTCCATTTTAGCGACTCTAACAGCAGCTGTCAATTAATCTCTCACTGAGGGTCTCAGGTTCACACCCCACCGGCTCAGCCCTGCCCTTGGTTTGTCCCCTCTATCTCCGCTGTGCTCTGCCCACTTTTCAGCATTTTTCAAATATTGCCAGTGGGTGGAGTCAGGCTCTGACCAGGGGTTTAGTTACCCCTTAAAGCCTTATCTCTTGTCAAAAGGCTCGACACGACCGCAGACTTTGATGAACACTGCTGGCAGCAGCGACGTCTGTGTCTGTATCATTCTTATCAATGAGTGCATAACCTCGTATCTCCCCGCTCCCAAGTCATAAAAATCTCGTATCTCAGATTAAACATGATTTTGTCCCACCCTCTTTGTTTTTTGATGATGGAAGCATAAAGAAGACAACAGCAGCTGCCAAGTGTAAAATAACCATCAGCATATATCATTGATGGCATGGATCTTCTTCAAAGTCTCAATGATTCAGCCTTTCAAACATACAATGACCTGGGTGAGTGTGTCTGGAAAAAGATCGCAACTTTAATGGGAAAGGAAGGTAACAGCTGTGTCGTTATAGTTTTTGATAGATATGACCACCAACACTCAATCAAAGATCTTGAAAGACAAAGAAGAGGCACCAAGATGGGCATCCTTGTACCAACCTGGATGAGCTGAGGTGTCAGCAGCAAATCTACCCCCAACAGAAGATGCCAGCCACCTGGCCAAAACTCTTCTCTGGATCCCAGTTTGTAGAGGATGGAGGCTCAGAGAAGGTGGCTGCATTTAATCTGTGATGTTCCAGAAGGCACCAGCACCTAAAGGAGTTCACCCACCTCTACTGTAAAGACGGAAACTGCACCGATGCCACCAAATGCCAGTGTCTTTCTGTGGGCTTGACCTGCACAGGGTTTTGCTCTTGCCCTGACTGTCCAAATATGACCCACTTTGTCACTGATGACAATGTGGATGAGTGGTGTGTTGCAGTTGTAACATCATGGGGGGTTGACCCCAAAATGTTTCAAGAGGGTCTGGCTGCAGGCTTGTACTTGCACTCTCAGACTTGCACACTCAGACATTTGCACTTCCGCTAGTGACATCACTTGCAGTCTTTATTTTTTATTTTGTTTATTTTTTTTTATTACTTTTCGTTTGAATTTCCCAACATTTTATAAAGCCAGGTGGTGAAGACAAGAAAAAAGAAACTAAATTACAATGTCACTTGCAATTGCTACTTGAACTCTCCGCTACCTGTGACGTCTCTAGCTAAGCGTAGAAACAAAACACTTAACATGGCTTAATATATTAAGATGCTATTAAAATATCAAATTAAATGTACAGTTCATTAATATAAGGAATATGTATATAGTATTTTCCTCACATACTGCAAAATGTGGCATAATGGACATAGATGAGAAAGGCCAAACTCAATGTTTCTCTACTTTATTAAAATACATAACTAATATGTACAGGCAAGCAGGTGAGCCCAGAATAAACGCAACACGCAAAGTTTCACATTAAGCATTTTTCAATATAGAATAAACTGTCTACAACTTGTTTATATCACTGTCTTTGTCCATTAACCTACATTATGTGTTTTATTTATAATGATTTTCTATAGGAGGAAAACGTTGAATGTACAATTTAACGCACTGCGTTCTGTACTCGTCTGCTTGCCTGTACAGAGTTGATCCTTTTAAAATCACTTAATGCATAATGCCCGTTCATATTTGCGGGTCTGTATATACTTAGAGTCAACAACAAGACATATAGGCTAGGCTAGGCCTACTAAATTGTCTTTATCATCTTAGTCTGTTATTAGTCCACATTAAGCGTTATGTTGTATGGGAGGACAAAGTTTGCACATTGTGTTCATAGCCATTTGCGTGCCTTGTAGTACATTGAATAATAACTATATATCGAATTTGGTCTTTTAATTGAACTTAATGTGTCTGAATACATTATGCCACATTAAGTGTTAGTTTTTTTCTACAGGAGGAAAACGCTTAACGAAAGACTTTGTGCATTGCGTTCATATTCTGCTGTTCTGTGGCCAAGGTCTGTGCTTGTCTTTTTCTTGCAGGACCCTGTACGTTATAGTACTAAATTAGTTTTAATCGTTTAATCACAACCACAGCGTCTTGTCTCCACTGGCAACATGCAAGATTTGTGTTGATTGCAAGTGAAGTCACAGGTACCAGAGTGCAAGTAGCGATTGCAATTGACATTGTAATTTAGTTTATTTTTTCTTGTCTTCGCCACATGGCAACTGTTATAAAATGTTGGGAAATTCAAACAAAAAGTTATCAATAAATAGAACAAAATAAAAAATAAAGACTGCAAGTGACGTCGCTAGCAGAAGCAGTGTCTGAGAGTGCAAGTGCAAGTCTGCAGCCAGACCCTTCTCCAATGGTTACCAAAAGCAGTTGATGTTCCAAATGGTTGCTGCTAGAAAATAAACTAAACAGCCTGAGAAGACAGGGCTCATTTCCCCGAAGAGTGTTTGTTTTTTTAGTTAGATTGCCATTTGTTTTATTTAAGACAGTAATTTAAGTTGTATTGTGTGCAGTTAAGTTATAGTTTTATTAAAACGTTCATTAAGTTAAAACTCCTGGTCTCCTGTTTGTGCTATGGTAAGGTGTTATCTTTCAATTTCAATCTTTGTTTCCATATAGTAAAAGGTGCCATATTAAATATTTTTTGATGTCTCTTATATTTGAATTTGTCAACATTCTTCTCACCACTGATAATGAATGGGTTTGGACTCAATTATGTCAGTGTTCCATTTTCATTCATTTTGGACACCTCATACATTGAGTGACAGAACACTTCTCTTTTATTATATATTTACATATTTGGTATTGCTGGATTCAGCACAACCCCACCTTTCCAACAAGCCATCATATGTGTTTCTATAATAATGCCAGGCAAAGCAAGCACAAAGTAAATGAAAACATTCTGCATAGATATTAAATTTGTGCATGTCCGCTTATTTTAGATATGTCTTTACATGTGTCTATTTATTCCATACATCAAGATATTCACATCCAGTCTTTTCTAGTAGTTAAATCAACTTCCTGACTACAAACATGTCAAGTTTCAAAGCTCTCAGAGCTTGTGTGATTGATCTGCATTAGTTTATATGCCTTAACTCCCATACGGACAGGCTATATTTTAGTCCTTTATTGGTTTTGTGGTGTATAACAATATCTGTTAATTTAACAATCTTAGCAGTAAAATATTTTTAGCCAAGAATCCATTTCATATATGGGAGACCTTAGAGATGAGGAAAAACATTGTTGGCTTTAGTTCTACCTCCGGTAGGGGTATCTCGAAAATTCAGGGGCATTGTCACTAGCCTATAGGAAGTGAGAATTTAGATTTAAACGTGCCTTGATGCCTTTCTGCATTGGAATGCTGCCTGCCTCCAAAGGCATTTTAGAGTGTTTGGATGCAGCCAATAGAATACCATATAAATATACATAATATAGAGAGTATAGAATATTAAAGGGACTTTTTTGTGGCGCACGTGAAAATGATATTATATGACCCCTTTCTATACACATTTTTTATTGTTTATTATTATTATTATTATTAAATATAATCATTTTAAATAATCTTAAAATCCGATTTCACTGTATGATTTAAAAGTCTGAAAGAATAACCTAAATTTGCTGAACCTAGCAAGGAAAAATTATTAGCCTAAAAGATAGCCTTTTTTAAAGAATATTGTAAAAATTGTATGCATATTTGTGTTATATATACATCTGCATATAATTAAGTTTATAAACT